>NC_073696.1:148305284-148905284 GCF_029784165.1 Wyeomyia smithii | reverse complement strand
CTTCCCCAGTATTCAAAAGTGTCATATTGTAGTCGTCGATTAAGTTACAGATTAAAGAAGATCGGTTGTCGTCGTACAGCGACCCCCATAGCGAACAGTGAGAATTAAAATCTCCCAATATCAAAAAAGGCGCGGGAAGCAACTCTGCTATATCAGTGAGATGCCTTTGTTCAATCCGCGCGGATGGAGGGATATATAACGAAACAAGGCATAGGTCTTTTCCATTCATATTCGTTTGAATGGCAACGACTTCAATATTCGAGATCGAGGGGAGGTCGATTCTGAAGAAGGAATAGCACTTTTTAATCCCTAAAAGTACCCCTCCACCGTGTGAGTCTCGATCTCGACGAATGATGTTAAAATCGTGGAAATTGAGTTGATCGTTTGAATTGAGAAAAGTTTCACAGAGCGCAAATGCGTCACAATTGTGTGTATTTATTAAATGAGAAAATAGATCGAATTTGGGGATGATACTTCTGCAATTCCACTGTAATACAGTGATAAAATTCCTAACCTCTTTCGCCGTATTAGTCATCGAAAGATATAATAGCTGAAATGAGGGGCCAAGTTGCTGCTAGTTGCTTCAAAAAGGTTTTCACTGTAGGAAGAAGGGCAAGAAGAATATTTTGTAGGGGATCTGGTATGTTGAATGTTTTAAATATCCAGTCCACAATATCAGAAAATTTTACGAACCCTGTTTCTTTTTTATCTTCTGATCGAGAAATGGGCGCACGAGGGGTTTTTGGTGCCCCAGGAAGCGGTGGGTACTCCTGGTTTGATTTAAGATTAAATCCGGGAGGTACTTGCTTCGGTTTTTCTTCACCGCTTGCTTTTTGTGTTGGCTTATTGGTCATTCCGCTAGGGGTTATCTTGCGACCTTTGCGAGAAAGATTAGGAGAGTTGATCAATCTCCTCTTCCTAGATCCTTCTGGCATGGCATAAGAGCACCCTTCGACGGGATCGTCAGATGTACCCTCATCGGTTGGCAGAAAGGAAAAGATGTTTCCTGTCGAGGGTGGCTCAGCCCTCTTAAGCATTTCTGCAAAAGAGCGCTTTGATCGTTCCTTGAGGGAACGCTTGATTTTTTCCTCGCGCTGTTTGTACGCGGGACACGCCGAAAGATCATGCCGAGTTCCCTCGCAGTAAAGACACTTTTCAGTGTCCTCACAGCAAGCGGTCTCAGCATGATTGCCTCCGCACTTGCTGCAGCGTGCCTTGTTGCAGCAGTAGGTGGCTGTATGACCTAACTGCTTGCAATGCATGACCCGCGGTACGAACAGGCGTACAGGCAGACGAACCCTGTCCAAAGAGATGTAGTTCGGCAGTGCGGATCCGGCGAATGTTACACGGAAGGAATCCGAAGGGAAGAATTTCTTCTTCCCTTCTTCGATGGATACTGAATGCAATTGCTTGACATCCAGTATCTTTACATCTTGAATCAGGGGGTTCTTGAAGCAGCCAACCCCGTGACGCAAAATGTCATCGACCGTGAGGCTTCCTTCGGTAACCACACCGTCGATCTACACGTCCTTGGCAGGGATGTACACGCGGTACTCCCTTGTAAAGAGCTCGTAGCTAGCAATTTCGTTTGCTTGCTTCAAGCTACTCACGACAACTCGCAGTTTGTTCGGCCTCACCTTCGTAATCTCGGTTACGGCCGAAAACTGTTTTGCCAGGTCTTTGCCTATTTGAATTATATTCAAAGGTTTTTTTATGGGCCGGAAGTAAACAACGTAGGGACCGCTAGCGGCATCTGGGTAAGCTTTTACCCGTATTTCCGGTACCCTTGGTACGGGGCTAGGTAGCGGTGGTGGTACAGGGGAAGGTAAGGGAGAACTGCTGGGGGAAATTTCAATTTCTTCCCCATTTGTTTCCACATCCAGGAAAAGTTGCACCTGCATGTCGTCCATTTTGCGGGAGCGTTACGCTCTACCGCACACAAACGATAAATATTCGAATGTGTGGGGGGATCAAATAGTTGATATTAAATTTTGAAAACAATTTTTCAAACTACAATGGATCAAAATAAAAAAAAGACAGTAATACTAATACTAATAACAATAGTAATAATAGTAATAATAATAATAATAATAATAATAATTATAATAATAATAACAACGATAATAATAATAATAACAACGATAATAATAATAATAATAATATTAATAATAATAATAATAATATTGATAGCTATAATATTAATAATAATGATAAAAAATCTAAAGTGAATACTTCACCGAACGTCTAAGTCACGACCTCACGGCTGATAGTAGGATCAGTCGAGTGTCTCCGCAGAACAAACAATGACGATCCAGCTTCGTGTTGTGAAACAGTGGCCGTATCCTACACGCGACCTTGTAGATGCCACTTGTAGTTGACTTCCAATCGCTCGATCGTATGGTGGTCCGTGTTGCTAGCGGGGTAACAGCGGTGCGGGAGAATTATTCTTGCTGATATATCAGCTGCGTATCAGATCACTGGCGGGGTAGCCTGCCCCTACCAGTGTGCAGAAGATGTTTCTGCCGATATACTGCAGTCTATTGTTATCGCACAGCACAAAAAAACTAATCGAAAAAAAACACCCGTACCCGTAACTCGTGTATTGTTATTTTGCGAATCAAACGAAGATAAACAATTTCATCTAATCGAGACGAAAGCAAAACAACGAATGGTAATAAAGCAGAGACAAAATAAAAGTTAATTATAATCAGCTCTAATCTGGTGTATTAATTCCGCGCCAATTGCGCGTACAGGGATATCTAGAAAAAGAAGTCTCTGGTAGGATACACCCTACATTATTTGGTGACAGCGTAAAAAAGAACTTACGCCATTTAGTTTGGTAGGCCAGTGGCAAGAACGAGTGAAAGTTTGTGTATAGGCTTACTGCCTACCTAAGTTAAAAAGTTGAAGAAAAGGAAAAAAACTAGATCTCAAAGTTGCATATATCAAGATGGCTTGACAAAGTAATTTTTTTTAATTCTCTTATTTCCGATATTCAGTGGCTAATTTGTGAGTTCGAAATCCAATTTGTGGTAATTCGTGGTTAAGTGGTTTCCGAGAAATTATCAAAAAACTGAGTCAAGCCACCTTGAAACAGGATTTTTCTTCAAATGAATCGGACAACGATTATATATAGATCAATCGAAAGCTCTTAATTTGTGGTTCACGAAAATGTAAATTTAAAAGTCATAATTATCAGTGTTTGTACAGAAATTTGTGTTTTATTGTTCACGTAGTTCTACGTTTTGTTTATTTGTTGATGACGCTGCTGTCCGCTAGTGGCTGTTTGCGGTGTTTGTCATTGCTATACTGAGGGTGCGTGTGGGGAATATGGTAAATATCGAGACTCGGGGAACTTAGCCAACACACTTGCTACTTAAAAGCAATCCAAATTCGACGGATTATTTTCGAGCGCACAAAAAGGTATCTCGAATGAAAACCTGGCCAAAATTATTTTCGCTACAGTTTAGTAATATGTTGGAGAATATTTGAGCGAGAAGTGCAAGTGGCTGGTCCGAGTATTGTATCAAAGAGTATGTAACTCTAAATACCCGATCAGAAGAGCATAACTAAAAAATTACAAAATTCTATCAACATGAGATACAAATAACATATTTTGATACAATTTTGTTTTTTTCCATATAATTTTGATTACAAAATTGAATCTGAATGAGTTATAATAACAAAACGTGTAATGAAGTAGTTCTGAAACAAGTCTAACTAACTTTTCGTTTTTATCAAAACCTGTTGTTTCTAACAATGTTTGTTATTATATCGCTCTATATACTATCTTATTTTGTTAGAAAGCTGATTACTAATATAGTAACAAATTTTGATATGTGTTTGATACTAGTAGAATCATTTCTGTTATAATTTACGTTATTTTAACACCTAACGGGACCAAATTGAAAACACAGCCTGTAGGGTTTCTCCCGTAACAAACTAACAGCTTCTGTTACATTTTTGTTTTTTCTTTCTGACCGGGTATCACGCACATAACTTGATATTTACATTTACATATCCTATGTGGCTTCATTAATGTTATTGAATAGATGAAGAAATACGTATAATTAGTGTTCGCAAAACGGGCAGCGAAACAAATCGAAGAATTTACAAGGAAAATGATGTAGCAAAATATAATATTTGTTGCTCACAGGCTATATGATGCCTCGTGGAACTTACGTAGGTTGGAAAAAAGGCTTTTGGACGAAGTGTTATTTACCTGGATTATTGATTCTGTGCATCAAGTTAATTTGAAGTTAACTTAAATTAGTTGAAGTTCATTCACTTAACTAATCTCATTTAATCTTTGTTGAACTGAAATTCTGTTTTAAGCATGAGGCAGGTATTCGTCAAAATGTGCCATGAACAACATTTTTCAAACGGGTCACAAATGTCAATCCGGACGTTACCGGATGAGATATTTGCGAGGATGTGATGTTATGAATTTCCGTTCCCCCGATGATTATATGATCGGATTCCGCGAGATTTGATAACTCTTTCAATATTGAAAACGCTCGAAAATACGTAAAATTCAATAATTTCGCAAACTTCTTAAGAGTAGCTATAATTTTTAAGATCGGAATTTTTATCAACCGGTTTATTAGCATTGAACATAAAGAATTCATTTGGTGCATAATATTGATCAATTGTCATTGACGCCTGGCACAACTTAATTCGATTCCCAAAACAAGCTTGAAAATTTGTCAATGTTTACAGCGCTCCCAGCATATGATAATACCGTTTAACGTTAATCGAGTGATGGTATATTGTGAAGCATTTATTTGAGCTGCAGAAAAAAAAATATAGCGGCACCTAAAAGCGACAAAAATTTTTTTCTTGTTTTGGCCAGATTTTTGTTCTAGGTACTCCTCTGTGCGACGGTGCCACTAGTAGCTTAACAGACCCGCGGACAGCAGACATCTTCTTTATTACTTTGCTCATAAGTTAGCACATATGCATGAAAAAATAACAGAAGAGCAACATTAAGTTGGATCCCGGCAGTTTATTTGAACATTTGTTTAAAAATTTCCGAAACATTTATCAGAACCTAGGTGATGAAAAAGTGATAATTATTGTTTGCCATTCCTACTGGTTCTGAAAAATAATCCGTCGAATTTGGATTGCTTTCCTTTGAAAGTACATGTTCGTTACCGTTCCTTTTTGACAACAAATTTACACATATCCATCCTGCGCCTGTTAAGCTACCTGTAATGCAAGTGTGTTGGCTAAGTTCCCCGAATCACGATATTTTCTGCACAACTTGAGAACAAACCAAGCAAATTAAACCGAAATTGGCATGTGGATGTTTTAAGGGGTAACAAATATGTCCATAATAGTTGGACGCCACTCCCTTTTCTGGATGGGAGGGGTTCCATACAAATGAAACACAAATTTCTGCACATCTCGAGAACTAACCGATTAAATGGAACCAAATTTAGCATGTGGATGTTTCAAGAGGTAACAAATATGTTCCATAATCGACCTTAGGCAACATTTTAGATTGTAAGATGGCAACTTCCGGTTTCTGGAAATCAGCCAAAAATGGCCGATTTCCACCAAATATTACATCCGGATCTAGCATGATACACAGGAGCTGAAATCGACCACAGATACCATTTTGAATTCTAAGATGGCGACTTCCGGTATTAGGTGTTATTCGATCATTTTCGGCTGTTTCCCAGGAACATGTATATATATATATATATATATATATATATATATATATATATATATATATATATATATATATATATATATATACATATATATATACAGATATATATACAGATATATATACAGATATATATATATATATATATATATATATATATATATATATATATATATATATATATATATATATATATATATATATATATATATATATATATATATATACCCTGTTAGTTTGCCCCCCGGTTTGCCGCTTCAACTATTACGTTGGGCAAGTGAACGAGAATCGCTTGCGTGCACTTTGTCGTGCCGAGAGCTTTATTGCTTGCCGTTTGAAAAAATAAAATCACCTGCGCAGCAGCGGCGCGAATTGATTGTTATACAAACTGGCCTTTCGACCCAAGTAGACTTGATAGAACCAGTAAATCAAAATAATTATGAACCAATGAGGAACCCTGTTGTAACCATGGGGGATAATCTGACACGATGTATTTTACCTAATGTAGTCACTTGTGCTTCTTAATGTGTCTAACCGTCGTTCTCTTCTATCGTCACTAGCTCCTGAATGGCTTATACTTGACTGAACTTTATCGCTCCCTTTGAAAATTCATAAATTTTCCTGCGTTGAATGATATATTACGTGTTCATTGGACAGCCATTCAATTTGAAAATTGCATGTCTCATGAAAAAAAAAAAAAAAAAAAAAAAACAATATATATTCTCCCGTTTAAAATTTCCGCTGCTTCTGATGTACCAGATTATTATTAATAATTATGTGCGATATTATTTGAACTCAAATTTTTCTTACTATGTGTTTCTGGAGGAATTACACCCGCTTTTTAAGTAATAAAAACCTCAACTTTAGCTTTTGCAATGTGCTGGGTGTCAAAAAGGAAAAGACTCACTAACCCGAGTATCCTTGTAACAGAGCCGGTCATCGTCGTTGACATCTTATCTTTAATTCCCACTATATAACTTCGGCACCTTCTTAACACGGTAATTCACAGTTGTCTGGCCGATTGTTCCAATTTGATTGTTAATAAGTCACTTACTGCCTGTGTTTATATTTTTTCTTTTTTTCTTGTGTTCTTTTTTTTGAATTGCACAAGTTTAAACTGCCTATAAAAGTGTCTTCTAATGTACGATCTTTCTCACTTCACCGCGGTTTAGCTAATTAATATTAAATCGCAAATTGCGGGTTCTTTCTTCTTTTTAATTTTTTCACACCTCCGTGATCCTTTTCGAGGGGTCACGTGACACTACGACGGTTTATAAGTTCTGTAAATTCTCATAACTTTGAGGCATATATCAAGATGGCTTGACAAAGTATTTTTTTTAATTCTTTTATCACCGATATTTAGTGGTTAATTTGTGAGTTCGAAATCCAATTTGTGGTAATTTGCGGTTAAGTGGTTTCCGAGAAATTTTCAAAAAACTGAGTCAAGCCATCTTGAAACATGATTTTTCTTTAAATGTATCGGACAACGATGATATATAGATCAATCGGAAGCTCTTAATTTGTGGTTCACGAAAATGTAATTTTTAACGTCATAATTACTAGTGTTTGTACAGAATTTTGTGTTTTATTGTTCACGTAGTTCTACGTTTTTGCCATACGAACCATTTGGTCATACGAAGAAAAGAAACTAAAATATTCAAAACTACACCTGCTTTGATCGATATATGTGGCCTCAACATATTTTAAATGTGGTATAGTACTATTTGAACGTTCCAAATTCATTAATTCCTTGCGATGTGTTTATAATCTGAAAATGCACGACGATATATATATATATATATATATATATATATATATATATATATATATATATATATATATATATATATATATCGTCGTGCATTTTCAGATTATAAACACATCGCAAGGAATTAATGAATTTGGAACGTTCAAATAGTACTATACCACATTTAAAATATGTTGAGGCCACATATATCGATCAAAGCAGGTGTAGTTTTGAATATTTTAGTTTCTTTTCTTCGTATGACCAAATGGTTCGTATGCCAAAAACGTAGAACTACGTGAACAATAAAACACAAAATTCTGTACAAACACTAGTAATTATGACGTTAAAAATTACATTTTCGTGAACCACAAATTAAGAGCTTCCGATTGATCTATATATCATCGTTGTCCGATACATTTAAAGAAAAATCATGTTTCAAGATGGCTTGACTCAGTTTTTTGAAAATTTCTCGGAAACCACTTAACCGCAAATTACCACAAATTGGATTTCGAACTCACAAATTAACCACTAAATATCGGTGATAAAAGAATTAAAAAAAATACTTTGTCAAGCCATCTTGATATATGCCTCAAAGTTATGAGAATTTACAGAACATATAAACCGTCGTAGTGTCACGTGACCCCTCGAAAAGGATCACGGAGGTGTGAAAAAATTAAAAAGAAGAAAGAACCCGCAATTTGCGATTTAATATTAATTAGCTAAACCGCGGTGAAGTGAGAAAGATCGTACATTAGAAGACACTTTTATAGGCAGTTTAAACTTGTGCAATTCAAAAAAAAGAACACAAGAAAAAAAGAAAAAATATAAACACAGGCAGTAAGTGACTTATTAACAATCAAATTGGAACAATCGGCCAGACAACTGTGAATTACCGTGTTAAGAAGGTGCCGAAGTTATATAGTGGGAATTAAAGATAAGATGTCAACGACGATGACCGGCTCTGTTACAAGGATACTCGGGTTAGTGAGTCTTTTCCTTTTTGACACCCAGCACATTGCAAAAGCTAAAGTTGAGGTTTTTATTACTTAAAAAGCGGGTGTAATTCCTCCAGAAACACATAGTAAGAAAAATTTGAGTTCAAATAATATCGCACATAATTATTAATAATAATCTGGTACATCAGAAGCAGCGGAAATTTTAAACGGGAGAATATATATTGTTTTTTTTTTTTTTTTTTCATGAGACATGCAATTTTCAAATTGAATGGCTGTCCAATGAACACGTAATATATCATTCAACGCAGGAAAATTTATGAATTTTCAAAGGGAGCGATAAAGTTCAGTCAAGTATAAGCCATTCAGGAGCTAGTGACGATAGAAGAGAACGACGGTTAGACACATTAAGAAGCACAAGTGACTACATTAGGTAAAATACATCGTGTCAGATTATCCCCCATGGTTACAACAGGGTTCCTCATTGGTTCATAATTATTTTGATTTACTGGTTCTATCAAGTCTACTTGGGTCGAAAGGCCAGTTTGTATAACAATCAATTCGCGCCGCTGCTGCGCAGGTGATTTTATTTTTTCAAACGGCAAGCAATAAAGCTCTCGGCACGACAAAGTGCACGCAAGCGATTCTCGTTCACTTGCCCAACGTAATAGTTGAAGCGGCAAACCGGGGGGCAAACTAACAGGGTGAGAGAAACACGCGCTAGTAGCAGTATTCAACTACGCGAGGGTCTTGTTTTGTTTTCCTCTCTTTAGCACATAAAGTTGCAGCGCTCACCAAGTCGGGGGGCACTCGCGAGTATCAACAATACTCAACGACGTTTGTTGGTCAAGCCTGCGGTACCAAGGTGGAGTAACAAAAAGTAAAATATACACAACAAAGGCCAAGGTCTTATTTTGTAAGCATCTATTTTAATGGCCGATGGTAGAACGTTTTGCTACCATAAGCAAGGAGAACCTGGTGGCTCACCAGTAACGGTGAAATGCTAAAAGGGTAAAAATATGGATACATCAATAAGTGCAACGCGCGCAGCGATGATGAAAAATCCGATATCTAATGTTGAAAGTTTACGTTAGAATATCATTTCATGAATGAGGAATGGCACTTTACGCCATCTAATTTGAACATTTGCAATTTTTGATTAGTTTTCAAACTGGTTCAATTACACTATACGAAAATGATTATTTTAGCTCAGAAATATCAGGAAAAAAACTTAATAATAATAGTAGTTTAATTAGTTAATAGAGATAAACGTTGAAGCTTTGACACCAAATGGTTCGAACCTTGGTGTTCAGATTTTTTGATGGCGCGACGAAGAAATTAGAGTCGGTCACGCTACGTTATCACATCTGGTCAACAGAATCGCTAGTGATACCTAGGAAAAAGAGGAAGAAGGCTACATAAGCTTTTTATAGACATATAGTATTTGTTCCGCAGTACCTTTCATTGTTTTTTAAGAAATATATGAGCCGTTGAGAGCAAAAGTGGTACATGTGCCAATTTTACACTTTTTGGGTTTTTTGCATAAATTGATGCAGAACGCAATAACGTACAAGAATATCCAAGAAAAACCGAGATCTGATAAACTAAACCAAGGTTATAGCCAGAACAATTTTTGGTAATTAACATGATCACCATTTCGTTGAGAGCAAAAGTGGTACATGTCCAGTCTGTGCATATTAGATGAATTGTAAGTCGAAGATCTTAGGATATAGAACAATCATGTCTTCAGCAAAGTTGGTCAAGTGATCGAGTACTTTCAGATGAAGATCTTTCTGTTTTGGAATTTTCTCACTATGTGGCGCTAGTGTACCCGTGACTATTTTGTAACAGAAAGAGTTTTATCTATTTCATTATCAACTCGTATGCTGTGGCCAATTTAGAAGAGGTCTTTGATATAGATATATATTTACACACTGGACCCTGGTTTGGCTTTAGGCAGGCCACCGATAGCCTTCCGGAAGAAATACCAGGAAGAAATCCAGAAATACCGTAATTGAGGTCAATTTTCTAAAGTGATCCTAGAGCTTCCTAATTTTTTCGAAACTGCTTCTGCGGGATTGACTAGAACCGAAATGATTTAACCGAAAAAACCGGAACTAGCGTAAAATGTCAATTTTCAAAAGTGTTCCTAAAGCTTCCTGTTATTTTTTCGAGACCAATTCTAGAAGGAAAATGATCTTTTAACGAAATATGCTCCAAGATGGCCACCAAGTGAATTACCATAAAAGAGATTAATTTTTAAGGACAGTCCCACTTTTTTCCTAAACCACTCCCAGACGAAAATAAATGATCTCATGACAGAATGTTACTCAAATTTACCATCAGATAGCCCTCCGAAAGATCCGGAGTTACCGTAAACGAGATTATTTTGAAAAATAGGTCCTGGTCCCATCTGAATACGGTGTATATTTTCCAAGGCTGTATCATATTTTCAGTTCATTCATTTGTCGCTCCTCTAACTACATACACTGTCTGCTTTAATGAACAGGTCCTAGTAAAAAAAGCCGAGATCTGATAACTTATACCACAGTTATAGCCAAAATAATTTTCAGTTTTCCTCTTCTACGGATATCTGGATCTGGAGGGCAACCGGTAGTCTACCGAAAGTTGAACCTGGGTCCATTGTGTAGTTAATATCGACCAAATAGCAATTCTAAAGACACCAGGGTACTTTTCTTTTAATTGGCCCCAGTCGATCTAGATTATTTAAAATGTCTTTTGTTACATATACACTAGCGCCACAAAGTGACAGGATTCCTAAACAAACAGATCATCACTTAATACTTAATCACTTGGACAGCTCTGCTGAAGACATGAATGTTCTATATCCTGATATTAGAGAGCTGTAATGCACCCTTCATGCTCGCACTGGACATGTACCACTTTTGCTCTCAACGTTTTCTGGTTGTCATTATTTTTCCCATAGAACAAAAGTGGTACATGATTTTCCATTAAAGTTTGTGAAGGTTTCTCAACCAGAACTCGTTATGCTTTCATGTACCGTCTTTTGAAACCTTTCCAGCAATGATTCAGTGCAGTTATGTTGGGAAAAATTGTTGAAAATAATTAACTATTTGAGTGTTTTCGTTTATTGCGTCTACTGAAAAATTTACTTAATGGCACATGTACCACTTTTGCTCTCAACGGCTCATATATAAAATTTTATATTCATAATGGAGTACACGTTTTCAAAAGCAGATGCCATGCAGTGCATCCCAGAATTTGATGGATCGCTAGACGAACTAGAAGCGTTCGTTTATCATATCGAGCATTTTGCTCGGGAGATACCAGAAGGAGTATCACACGCTCCAGTGGTTTATATTATTCTATTAAAACTAAAAGGCAGAGCTGCCGCCGCAATACATAGAATTAACGCAAAGGCTTGGCCACAGGTTAAGCAGAATTTATTAAAGGAATTTGGGGATATTATACGCATCGAGGCAGTTATAAATCAAGTTGAAACATTGAGACAGGAAGCGAATGTCACAAAAGATCAAAAAATTGGTCGCAGTGATAAAATACCCAACACGGAAAAAAAATTAAGGAGCAAATCGACTCCTACGAAACTAATTGTACGAAGTCATGCATGATAGTTAGTCTTTGATTGCATTTTATGGCGGATTTGTGTGACACCGCATTGAAAGAAGCTGCCCAAGGTAAACGAGCCTTGAAGTTAGAAGAGCTGCTATACGACTTACAGGATTACTACCATGAGCGTAATCACATCTCGGAAATAGAAAATAGAATACAGGGCCTAGAATTGGTTGAAAGACAGCGCGATGCGCTTAGACAATTTAATAGTAGCAGAAATATTTTTACAATTAATCACAAAGACGCTGATTATAGCAACAGCCGTCTTGAAAGAAATGAATGTTATAATTACAAAAATAGGGATAGAATAATTCAAAAGCAAAACAATTATAACAATATATGTGGATCTAGCGACGGTAATCGATCCAAATACAATTATCGCACCGCGCGTTCATACCGGCGGAGCCAAGGGGACTTCGCCCATGGTTGGAAATATAATTATTATGGTCAAAATGGACCAACTGATAGAAGGTACAGAAATTCGTATACCCGGATGCCTCAGACAATGCTTATGGTAGCCAAGATTAATGAGAGAAGTATTAATTTTCAAAAAGAAGGTATTATGGATCCTGTTGCGCAGGAGTATTTTAACGAGGATTTAGCAGAAATTTGCGAAGATGTTGACTGGCGGAAATGCACAGATGAACCCAGCAACATAGAAATATCAGATTGGGAGACCGCGTGCAATCACATAAGAGATAACAGCGCTTGTGTGGCTAAGCGAGCATATTACGATGTCAGAGGGTACTTGATGTTAACCCTGCTGGCTAGGCAGAATGTCAAATTTGCGTTAAACCTGATCTTAGATACAGGTGCATGTGCGAATGCAATTAATGCACGCATTGTAAACCTTTTGAATGTCCTGGTAAATACACAGGATGTACCACTTTTGGAGGTATCGGCCGAAACATTGTACGAACCTCAGGTACAATTACGTTGGATTTAATAGTCGGAGACTTTTTGATCCCGACGCAATTTCATATATTAGAAAATTTGCCAAGCGACGGATTAATCGGAGCGGAATTTTTAAAGAAGCTTACGCTTCAAATAGGAAATAATTTTGATTATATAGTGTTCAAAAAACACGGAAACAGAAGTCCGGACGACTTGAGTCCGTGGAGTATGCCCAAAGAGGAAGTCCTTAGTCGACATGTTCATGTGGCAGCCAGAAATAGAGTTATGGTGCAGAACGAGTTGCGAGATACTAGCAACACAGCCCGTAATGAGGATGACGTAGACAAAAACGAAATTAATAGAGAGCACCAAACATATCGGGATGAAGAGCCGAAGAACAATTTTCTTGACTCGAAGAATACTATAATACCCGAGTTAGACCTAGACTCGAGGCTTGACTATGACCTGTTGGAGCACAAGCTGACACCAGAGTCAAAAGGTATTGCAAGAATTGAAAAACTACGACAAGTGTTAAATTTGACGCACTTGCCTGAGAGGGAATTCAAGACAGTGAAGAATATGGTTGAAAGCTATGCAGATATTTTCTTATTCGAAGGCGATAGGTTAACCACTACTGACGCCGCTGTACACACGATAGAAACTTCATCGGAGGTGCCTATCAATAAGCGGCAATATAGATTTCCGGAGGCCACGAAACGGCACATTAATAAGGAAATCGATAAAATGAGGGCGCAGGGTATTATTAGACCCAGCACTAGTCCCTGGAATGCACCGGTGTTAGGTGTACCAAAAAAACCGGATGCTGACGGTAATAAAAGATACAGAATTGTGGTGGACTTTAGATCATTGAACGAAGTTACCAAGCCGTTTGTATACCCCATACCTCTTATAAATGAGATATCCCAAAGGCCCCTTCGAATTTACACGAATGCCGATGGGGTTAAAGAACAGTCCCTCAACATTCCAAAAACTTATAAATACTGTTCTTTTTGAGATAGGGGACGTGAAAGCATTTGTCTACCTCGATGATATTATAGTTTTCGGTGACATTATCCCCGACCATAATGATAGCTTGCGAAAAGTTTTACAAGCTTTGCGTAAACATAACTTAAAAATATAACCGTCTAAGTGTCAGTTTTGGAAAAAGGAACTAGAGTATTTGGGTCATGTCGTTAATGAAGAAAGCATAAAACCCACCATTGCAAATATTAAGGCCATTCAGAGCCTTAAGCCACCCACAAACGTGAAAGGTATAAGGTCATTTTTTGGAACAGTAAATTTTTACGGGAAGTTTATCCCCAACAACGCAAAGAAGCGCAAGCCGCTGAATGATTTGTTGAAGAAAGACGCTAAATTTGTGTGAGGAAAAGAATGTCAGGAAGCGTTCGAATTCCTGAGAAACGCGCTGGTTACGGAGCCAGTTTTGGTCCGGCCAGATTATCAAGACACTTTTGTTGTTACGACAGACGCTAGCAATTATGCTATTGAAGCCGTCCTGTCGAATGAAAAATCCATGCACCGGCCGATCGCATTCGCGAGTCGTGCGCTTGTAGGTGCAGAGACCAGGTATCATATAATCGAAAAAGAACTACTGGCAATTGTATGGGCCATAGAATATTTCAAACATTACATTTTTGGTCAAAAGTTTATCGTTTACACGGACCACAGACCACTTATAGCGATTTGGAGGCTCAAAGAGACATCTCCAACGCTGACAAGATTAAGACTGAAGCTGTAGGGTTTGGAGTGCAGCATCAGGTATAAACAAGGAAGCGAGAATGTAGTCGCAGATTTTTTATCACGTTTGTCAGATGGGACGTGTCAGGGGCAAGAAAGTTCACCCCACAGGTAGATAGCCATGATAACGCGCCGGCAGAAACGCCTGCTAGAGCAGCAGAAGAACGCTTCAGATGAATTGAACGGCACAATACAAGATTTGAGTGCCAAAGACATTGCGGACATCGCTGAGGACGAGGATGAACAACAACTCGTCAACATTTCATATGATGACTTTTCACAGGCATTATCAAATGACTTGATACCAAGTGAGACGGTGGAAGTCTCAAAGAGAATATTGGATGAGAGAAATATCGAAGCTCGTCTTATCATTTTTAACAGTCGGACAGCATACAGAGAACTTCAGACACTGTATCAGCTGTCACAAGGACTGAAAGAATACGTCGAGGATGGTGTACTCAAATTTAAAGACAAGAAAGTATGCGGTTTCATAGTAGATGGCAGCGAAAATTCGTTAATCGATTGCCGGAAATTTTTTTCACAATTTTTGGATAGCTTCAATAAGAGCCCCGCGGCAGTAAAGGTAGCCAGGGTCATTCATCTAATATCATTCAGAAAAATCAAGCAGCAGGAGGTTCTGCAAATGATTCAGTTCCTAACGGGTAAGCTGGAAAACAACTAGTATTATATAATGCTAAAAGCGAGCGTACAGTAATTGCGCCAGATCAAGTGGAAACAATTTTAAGGGAATTTCACGATGCACCCTTAGGAGGGCACGTAGGAGCGCGACGAATGCGCCAGAGAATTGGCACACTTTTTACGTGGGCTACGATGAAACGGGATATCGAGAACTACGTTCGGCAGTGTGATTCCTGGCAAAAGAACAAAATTGGAAGATCAAACAAGATACCGATGTAGATCACCACGACTGCATCGGAGCCATTTGAGAAATTATACATGGATATCGTGGTGTTACCCGAGTCCGATATGGGAAACCGTTATGGTTTAGTCATGCAGGATGACTTGACGAGATACCTAATTGTCGCTCCAATGGAGAATCAAGAAAGCCAGATGGTAGCCAAGACCTTCGTAGAAAATTATATTTGTAAATTCGGTGCTCCGTTGGAACTAGTCACAGACAACGGCGCAAATTTTGTGAGCTCACTAATGAAAGAGGTGTGGAAAATTTGAAAGATCAAGAAAATTACTGTTAGCCCGTATCATCCACAGGCTAACTTGGTAGAGAGATCGAACCGCGAGTTAAAAACGTATTTGAGACAATTTATTGGCGGAAAGCCGCACACGTGGGACGAGTTATTACCGTTTTTCACGTTTGAATACAATACATTAGTAAACTCGTAAACAGGATATACGCCATTCGAATTATTGTACGGGCGGATAGCTCGCATCTCGACTTCAATCTATAAGCGGAACGGAGTGGAAAAGATGACATATGACGCATACACACATGAAATGAAGAAAATATTTTACGATTTACATGCAAACACACAAGCCAACTTGAAAAGGAGTAAAGAGAACCGCAAACAAATCTACGATAGATCATCAAATGATTACAAACCCATGTTGGGTGAACAAGTATTAGTGAAGGCCGTAGCGACTGGTGCGGGCCAAAAGCTTCAGAACATATGGAGGGGACCATATGAAGTAGTGGACATTCCAAGCGAAATGACCACAGTAATTAGAAACGGCAATCGTTTAGAAAAAGTTCATAATAACCGGCTTAAGCGTTATTATGACTGATTATATGAACTTAAACTACGCTTTCAAAGTTAGCAGACAGAGTATGTTTATTGGAATACGATATTGGATGTTATAAGTTATGACAGCGGAAACGCCTGAGCACTATAGCGTGACAGGCTGTATTTTTTTTAAGTAATTCAGAGAAAACGCGAAGGAACGCAATCAAATCGGAGATTGTTGGCCAAGGAGAATTCCATCAGGGAATGTGGCGAATCGCTGCGTCGTTGTACAGACTACTGTATCACAAGAGTAATTTAAATACAAAAATCCTGTCACGAAAGACGGATGAGCCCACTAAGTAAACTCGAGGCAAAAACTATTTATGAATGGAAAAAAAGGCGTGAAGAAATATGAAAAGTCGCCGGAAAAAAGATAATTGATTTTACTGACGTGAAGAAACATGGAAAGTCGCCGAAAGAAAAGCCTTTAAATGACAAGAGTCAAAAGGCATGACAAAGTTATAATGAAACAAAATGGCGTGAAGAAAATAGAATAAGTCGCCGAATGAAATTTTATCCTTTGAGTAGAAAGAATTAAGAGGGATACCAAAATTGGAAGAATAAAATATGAACAAAACGAATGAATGATAAAAAGTCGCCGAGAATAGAAATATGGAGAATTTATTGAATTACCTAACCGGGTGATAAATAGTGAAAAAAAAGCCAAGGGGCACAGTCAGCATTGAAGAATTTGAACGATATAGATCACCTAAAGGGTTGTTATTGGGATAAATGCGAGAAAATTAAGACAACGCTCTTTTAAGTAAGATGCGTATGTAAATATGGGAAAAATAAATAAGATGCAGAAGACCTTCCAAGGATGAGGCAATGCTTGAAGAAAGATTGGCCAATGGCCGAATATTTAAACGTGACGAGGGAGATAGTACCAAAAATGAGAAACAATGAGACATGACGATTAGAACTATGAAAGACATTAAGACTACAGACGTTAAAAGATTCCTCATATCTATGGTTAGTTAAGATCGGGTGAATGGACACAACGGGAATGACTACCCGGAACGATTGAGATGAATGCGTATCAGGTTAACGGACAAGGGAGTAGTCAACCCCGTATGAATGGAAGTGCGATTTTTTTTTCATTTATATCCTAAGCTTCTTATCTTTCAGGAATTACTATAACAGGCGGTCGCACCTTCGGACGGAAGGGGGAGAGGAAATATGCAGACTACTGCATACCAGGAGAAGTGTAAGTAATGTAAGTATGACAGTAGCAAGAGACGATTCGAAAATTAAATAATTACAGATTCAAAAAGAGATTCAAAAGATTAAAGAATGAAACAGGCGAGAAAGTGACGAGACATTTTTAGTGCAAATAAAAAAATCGAATAGTAGATAATAGAATGTAAGAAGCCCGTACGTGAGTGAACAGTAATTTTAAACAGCAAGTGGAAAAAGTAACAAAACGAAAAAAAGAATTGATGAAATGGCATCTAGCATCTAAGAATTGACAACGAGACGAGTTCCCAATCATCGAAGACGACCGAGGTGATTACAACGGATGCTGAGATGGGGCATACCATGATGCCCAGTACAGCGCGAAAAAGGAAAGCAGACGGTTGCGAGGGAAGTTGAACGGCGGGTGTCTATGGTCGAGATGGAGGTAAAGTCAAACGATATTACCAAGAGGAGACGAGCAGTATCCAGTTTTTGACCCCTGAAGAGGCCAGATGTGCAACAGAACTCAATCAATGCGGCTCATGGTCGAGCCAGAATCAAGACTTCAGCGCGAAGAAGAATACAGCAAACTACACAGCGAAGGGCGTAATAATTTGTTCCAAATATATATTACTCATTGAGAGTTATTGACTTCTACAAATAAGGATTCGAGGTCAAAGCCAAACAAGCAAAATGACGCTATAAAATTTTGCTCGTGTTTTAATCAACTATGTTCTTTCCGCACTACGATTTGAAAGTGTGCGCACATATGTTAGCGGGTAATTGGACACCCCGCGCAGACAGTTAAAGATGATAAACCAAGTGACTGCATTATGCAACAGAGCCAGTGGCAATCGCAAATCTCGCCACACGACGCGTAACAATACTATAAGCCAAACAAAAATACAGCCGATCTATGCCAAAGGGACACGGCTAACCCAACATTGAAGTTCAACAACACACTCTGAACAATCGTAAAACAACCAGCTGAACTGCAGCCTTATTTAAAATGCAATGGTATTTGAACTATTGAAAATAACCCTATGAAGCCTTAGGGATGAGTTCGCGAGGATGACACCACAACCAACCGATGAGAACCTCTACTGCCAGACGCACCCTCCCGTTGCAAACCCCCTGTAACCCGGCGCTTGAATACGACAGCCAAGCAGCGGATATCTACAAGCCGCAGCGTACCAGGCGAGTGAACATTTGTCAATTTGTTGTGAAGAAAATCCATGTCTGAAAACGTTAATTTATGTAGAAATGATATGTAGCACCAATGTAATTAATGGAATTTTACGTGCAAAGGAAAGAAGGAATATTATAAAAACGAATATGTATATAGTAGCATAAAAACGCGAAAAATAATTGTTATGAAAAACACATCTATCGGCCGTCAGAACGGACCATGTGACCATTATCTCTTCTAGATAATGGCAAACTAGGCGGGGTGGCAGATGTGACGTCACACCCCGCGCAGAAAATACGTCACGCAGAATTTTGTCATACGGTACATTTTAGCTTAGTCCGGAAGAAGGTAAGCCTTCTGTTGAATGAAATGAAAAACAGGTAGAGTGTAAAAGCGGGACACGACCGTCTGTCGTTGTCCCCTAAAACAAGATCATATGTAAAGAAAGCAGGAAAGATCTTGAAGAAAGACCGCGAACGGTTCTGCTAAGCAAACGTTGGCGAAACATTCGGTTTCCTTGACAGAGGACCGCGAAAGGCTCTGTCAACATACTAGGTATCAACAGATTATGCAATAGGCGACAAAGAACTTCGCACAGCATTCTGCTGTTCCACAGTCATGTAAACTCAAATAGAATAAACATTTTGTTATAAACAATACAGAAGTCGCCGGTTCAACGGTGTTGATGCTCTCGCATGCGTTCTACCGTACATGCCGTACTAGATTATAAGTTAAGAGCCTAAGGTAAATGGTAAACAGAGAGTGGAGAAAGCCTCTCTTTCTGAGTTACCTGCAGGGTATATTTAAGCAGTGATGTACAAAATAAAAGTTAATTATCATCAGCTCTAATCTGGTGTATTAATTTCGTGCCAATTGCGCGTACAGGGATACCTAGAAGAAGGAGTCCCTGGTAGGATATACCCTACACACACACGCACACACACACATACGCACATACATACATACATAAAATGCTCAGCTCGTCGAACTAAGTCAAGTGATATACGATATTCGGCCCTCTGGAGCACTTTCATACCTTTAGTTTTTTTAGTGATTGCTATACCTTTCTAGGAGAAAGGCAAAAACATCGAAAATTTCCGATTTCTAAAAAATTAAAAAATGGCGCCATTATTGCCCCTTAAGTTGTAATATGTTCAAACTCGGAGAAATTTGTTTTCGCATCAAACGTCATCAAAAAATCAAATATAGAAGCCAAGGCAAAAAAAATTGTTGCACTGTGCAATACGTCTCTGGTATCGCTGGTATCGTTGTTCTCAGTTACCAGAGAGCCGAGGTACACAAACTCGTCGACCACCTCGAGCTCATCTCCGTCGATTGTTACCGTATTGCCTAGGCGTGCCCTGTCGTGCTCGGACCTACCTACAAGCATAAACTTAGTTTTTGACGTATTAATCTTCAGTTCGATCCTATCTGCTTCACGTTTCAGTCGGGTATACTGGTCTGCCACCGTCTCAAATTTTATTGCCGGCAATATCCACGTCATCCGCAAAGCAAACAAATTGACCTGATTTGTTGAAAATCGTGCCCTGCATGTCAAACCCCGCTCGTCTCATTACACCCTCTAGCGTGACGTTAAACAATAAGCATGAGAGACCATCACCTTATCGCAGCCCCCTGTGAGACTCGAATGGGTCCGACGTTCCACCCGAAATTCTCACACAACACTTCACACCCTTCATCGTAGCCTTGATCAGTCTTGTCAGCTTCCCCGGAAAGCCGTTTTCGTCGAGAATTTTCCATAGCTCTTGTCGGGTTATTGTATCGTATGCGGCTTTAAAATCGACGAAAAGATGGTGTGTAGGGATTCTGAACTCGCGGCACTTTTGGAGGATCTGCCGCAGTGTAAAGATTTGGTCAGTCGTAGACCATCCTTCCATGAAGCCGGCCTGGTAGCTTCCTACAAACCTGCTGGCTAATGGTGACGGGCGTTGAAAGATGACCTGGGAAATCACTTTGTAGGCGGCATTCTGGACTGTGATTGCTCGATAGTTCTCGCAGTCTAGTTTGTCGCCAGTTCAATCATTACGAAATATATAAGTTAAGGGTTTTGGAGACAGCCCTTTCATTTGACACCAATTTTATTGAAATCGGTGGTGTGGTTTCTGAGATAATGATGTTTCGTGATTTTTACATTTTGATGCATAACCTTTAAACTAAACATCCTATTACAATGAAATTCAATAGCAAGCTATGGTGCAACTAGATCTTTCATTTGCAATTAATTTCATGAAAATCGGTCCAGCCATCTCTGAGAAAAGTGAGTGAGAAAAAAAAAGTTGCACATACACATCACACATACAGAAAATGCTCAGTTCGTCGAACTGAGTCGAGTGAAATATGACATTGGGACCACTTTTATACCTTTGGTATTTCCAGTGATTGCTATACCTTTCTCGGAGAAAGGCAAATATATCTCTCAGTGAGACCGTGTTCTGGACATGGCTGGCTGAAATATGAAGTTCAAAAATTGGTTTGTTGGTGTACCTTCGCAGAGAATGTGTTATGCGCTTTTTCGAAAAAAAAAATTAAATTATTAACCTCAGTGCGGTTAAAATGAAGCAGATAATTAACGAGGGAAATTCCAGTTCTATGAATGTTTTCGTCTCGGGATTTTTATTTCATTAGAATAAGGCCGAGACAAATTTTGAACAGTTTTTATGATCAAGGTTAGGCTGATACAAATTTTGAATAGTTTTTATGTCAACGGTTATCAAAGTTAGCTAAGAGGAGGGTAAAACATAAATAACACTGGGAAGAAAAAAAAGGAATAGCTTTCATACAAAATTGTGTGCAGGTTACGACGTTTGTAACTTGTATGCAAATGTGTGTTGAGAAATACCACATTATTATCATTATTAATCATTTGGCTTGTCTTTTGATGACACTTTCACTGTAACTGGACCTGTATGTTGCTAAATTAGGCATATACGCTGTCGAAAAGTCAATAATATGAACAAAATGGTTTGAACTTTTTTTTTCTTCTCCTTCAAATTTTCAACATTTTTGAAGGGGGTGGTGACATGAAATGAAAATGATATTTGTATCGGCCTTATCAAAAAATAAATAACACCGAGAAAAAAAGGAATATCTTTCATAAAAAATTTGTGTGCAAATCACGACGTTTGTAACTTGCATGCAAATGAATGTTGAAAAATAACACATTTTTGCCTTTCTCTTTGAAAGGTATAGCAATCATTGAAAAAACTAAAGGTATAAAAGTGCTCCAAAGGGCCGAATGTCGTATATCACTCGACTCAGTTCGACGAGCTGAGCGTTTTCTGTATGTGTGTGTGTGTATGTGTGTGTAACGCTCTCCCAATCTCACTCGATTTTCTCAGAGATGGCTGAACCGATTTCAATGAAATTAATTGAAAATGAAAGGTCTATTTGCCCCATAAGACCCTATTGAATTTCATTGTAATCGGATTTTTAGTTCAGAGGTTATGTATCAAAATGTAAAAATCACGAAACATCAATATCTCAGAAACTACGCAACTGATTTGAACTAAATTGGTTTTAAATGAACGGGCTACCTAAAAACCCTTAACCTTTGAATTTCATTAAGATTGAACATGTGGTTCAAAAGTGATGGAAAACAACGTGTTCTCGAGACTATTTAATCTCACTCATGTTTCTCAGAGATGGCTGGACCGATTTTCGTAAAATCGGTGTCAAATGGAAGGTCTATTTGCCTCATTAGACCCTATTGATTTGTTTTGCAATCGGACTATTACTTTGCCTGTTATGTTTAAAAATGTGAAATCCAGCTATGAAAAGTAAAATATTTACAAGACTACTTAAACTCACTCACTAAATTAGTGTCAAATGAGAGGTCCAGCTGCCTCATAACACCCTATTGAATTTACCTGTAATCGGACTGTAACTTCGTCTGTAATGTATCGAAATGTGAAAATCACGAAACTTCATTATCTCAGAAACTACACAATCGATTCGAACAATATTGATATCAAATGAACGGGCTAGTTAAGGGTTAACTGATGAATTATGATTGAACAAGTGGTTTCATAATTCGGCTGCTCTATACGTTCCCATTTCATTCGATTATAATCGAACTTAAGGGGTTATATCTACCAAATGCTTGAAAAAGCAAGGCTGTTTTCATGATTTTTTTTTACAGGACATTTGAGATGTAAGGTATATAAATAATATATCATTGGATTGAGCAACTCTTGCAGAATAGAAAAAATATTTTTACTGCTATTTTTGTTACAAAATGGCGGCTGTGCAGTGAAGTACTCATGATTATATTTTTAGAATTTTTCTTCGCAAAATGGCAACGGTTTGGAAAAAAAAAGTTTTGTTTCGACAAAAAAAATCGACTTTGATTGTTTATAACTTTAGTTATTGTTAATCAATCGCTTAAATCGTGTGTACTTCACTAGATAATCTAATGAAGAAGCTACAGTTAAAATTTCAAGTCAATCGGATGTAAACTTATTTAGTTTTACTGCTCGCCGATTTGGAAACATGGTTTTGAGAAAAACGCGTTTAAAGTTTCAAAATACTATAAATCTTATGAATCGCAATAACAAAGCCCCTAATAATTTTTTTACCTTCAGTTAGCTATCCCTGCGCCGTAAAATTGTCCTTCCTGGGTTTTATTTTCCACTTCTTCCTTTTTGTCATCTGATATATGGCTGCGCCTAGCCTCTTTCGCGATGTCGGACATGCGATGCTTAGCGACTTTGACACAGTTGGCGCCCGATCCCACGCAAAACTCAAACTTGTCACTCATATTTAAGTACTTTTGAATATAACTCACAATTAAAAAGTATAGAAATAATCAAAGAAAGAATGTACACAACGAGAACGGCTGATCGACTAAACAAAGGGAAATTGTGAGTTAACACGTTCTGTAGAGACGTTATAATGGTCGAAATTTGATGCAGAGACCTTTATACTTCAAATTTGAAACACGATAACACGATAAACACGTTATTATCAGATGAGCGGGCTAGTTAAGGGTTAACTGATGAATTATGATTGAACACGTGGTTTCAAAGTTTGGCTGCCCTATACGTTCCCATTTCATTTGATTATAATTGAACTTAAGCCACCGTTATGTATTAAATTGTTAATAAAACAACGAAAGTCTATTACTTCAAAGATTACAAGAATTATTTGAACATAACTAGTGTCATACGAACAAGTCATCTCTCAAACTTACAAATAACAAACTTCATAACAATTTGATATGTGGCTCAAAAGTTATGGGAAGAAAAGAAATTCAAAGGCGAAAAACTATAACTATACCTGCTTTGATTGGTATATGTGATCTCAACATAATTTAAATGTGGTTTTGTACTATTTGAACATTCCAAATTCATTGATTCCTTGCGATGTGTTTAAAGTCTGCAAATGCACGACGAATCGGCCATAGTATATGATCAAAGTCAATAGAAAAATCGTTTGAAATGATTGGTTTTATCGAAATGACAAAATCTTCGACTTTTGGCTTCTGGCGCCCTAATTCTGAATATATTCATATTGGGTGATATTCGGTCATTTTCAGCAAATTTTCTGGCATCAATCTGACACCGGAAATACTCATATTGGGAGGTATTTAGTTATTTTGGTTGTTTTCTAGAAACTAACAGTGGTCGTCTTTAAATTCAAAATGGTGTCAAGGGTCAATGTTTGGTTTCTATGCATCACCTCGATTACGGAAATATCCATGTTGAGTATTATTTGGTCATTTTCGACTGTTTCCTATAAGTTGCCATTTAGCGATTCAAAATGGTTCCTGAGGTCAATTGTTTTAAGTTTTAAATAGATAGTTTATTTGACACGGCACGATACAATTTATGTTTAACTGAGCCAAGTACATTTTTTTTTAATTCTAAATTAGCAGGGAAAAGAGGGAGGCCTTTTCTTTATTCTCGCGGCCGACTACGAGCTAGTGGGGATTTAAGGTGAGAGGAGGGGTGTTACAATTTTGTTTTTAATTATTTTATATTACAGAATGTATTCATTTGTACGTGGCTAACCAGTGATGTTCTGTTTGAGCAGTTTTGGTCTGAGGTGTCTGTGTAAACATAGAGATGCCGAGTCTTCATTTTAGTGTCTCCAGCCGGGTGTATCATTCTCTTTCAGTTTGTGACAGAAATTGTATTCTAGCAAATAGATAAAAGAAATCAAATTTTAATGCTAGCATTTTTTATAAACCCGTATAGTTGTGTCATGTACTGGAGATCACCGCTTCCCAGAATGTCTCTAACGGGTACGTTCGGTTGTTTTCCTCGGGCCCGAAGGGAATCTATAAGCTCAGACCTAACACCACAGTATTCGGTACACGACCAAACAACATGCTCGATGTCATGGTAGCCATCGCCACAAACGCAGTGATTACTGTCTACAAGCCCTATACGAAAGAGATGCGTGTTTAACGTATAGTGATTGGACATAAGTCTGGACATCACGCGAATGAAGTCCCGACCTACATCCAACCCCTTGAACCATGCTTTCGTCGATACCTTAGGAAAAATGGAATGTAGCCACCGTCCCAGTTCATCTGAGTTCCATGATGATTGCCAACTGTTGAGTGTTCTCTGACGCAAAATGCTATAAAATTCATCATAAGCAAATGGTCTTTCATAAATATCGCCGTCAATAGCACCCACCTTAGCTAAAGAGTCAGCCTTTTCGTTACCCGGAATCGAGCAATGAGAAGGGACCCACGCTAAGGTAACCCGGTAATTTTTATCTGTTAAAGCACTTAAAAACCGCCGTATTTTCCCCAGGAAATACGGGGTGTGCTTCACAGGCTTCATTGATCGCAGAGCCTCAATGGCACTGAGACTATCTGTGAAGATGAAGTAGTGGTCTATGGGTAGGGTTTCGATGATTCCAAGAGAGTACTGAATAGCAGCAAGTTCTGCGACGTACACGGAAGCAGGAGCATCGAGTTTGTAGGAGGCGGTAAAATTTTCGTGGAAAACACCGAAGCCAGTGGACTCATCTAGATTAGATCCGTCAGTGTAAAACCTTTTATCATAACTAACATGTTTAAACTTATTGGAAAAAATCTTAGGGATCTCTTGAGGTCGCAATTGATCCGGGATACCAGAAATGTCTTGTTTCATGGTGGTGTCGAAGAATATAGCATTATTAGAAGTAGCTAAAAGTGCGACATTGGAGGAATCGTATGAAGAAGGATTAATATCTTGAGCCATATAGTCAAAATATAAAGTCATAAATCTGGATTGAGATTGAAGGTCGACCAACCTCTCGAAATTTTCAATTACTAATGGGTTCATAACTGTGCATCGAATTAGCAACCGGTAAGAGAGATTCCAAAAACGATGTTTCAACGGAAGAATACCCGCTAACACTTCAAGACTCATCGTATGGGTCGACTGCATGCAACCCAAGGCAATACGCAAACAACGATATTGTATTCTCTCTAATTTTATAATGTGCGTGTTCGCGGCGGAGCGAAAGCAGAAACAGCCGTACTCAAGAACTGACAATATCGTTGTTTGGTATAACCTTAGAAGGTCTCCTGGGTGAGCACCCCACCAAGTTCCGGTAATCGTACGAAGAAAATTAATCCTCTGTTGGCATTTTTGTGTCAGATACCTAATATGACAAGCCCAGGTGCATTTAGAGTCGAACCAGACCCCGAGATATTTAGCGACTAAAACCTGAGAGATCGTTTTACCCGTTAGTAGGAGCTGCAGCTGAGCTGGGTTATGCTTCCTAGAAAAAACAACCAGCTCAGTTTTCTCCGGAGAGAATTCGATACCCAGCTTAAGAGCCCATTCAGACAAATTGTCTAAGGTATCTTGCAATGGTCCTTGCAGATCGCTAGCCTTGCCACCAGTAATGGATACAACGCTATCGTCTGCAAGTTGCCTTAGCGTGCATGAATTTGCAAGACATTCATCGATGTCATTGACGTAAAAATTATATAAGAGAGGACTTAAACATGAGCCCTGGGGGAGGCCCATGTAACTAATTCGGGAAGTTGTCGAATCGCCATGTGAGAAATACATATGCTTTTCTGACAACAAATTGAGCAAAAAGTTATTCAAATTTGGTGAAAGTCCCTGCGAATGAAGTTTCGCGCTTAAAACTTCTACAGAGACAGAGTCAAAAGCCCCCTTAATATCCATGAACGCAGAAGCCATTTGCTCTTTTCGAGCAAAGGCAAGTTGAATTTCAGTAGAAAGCAACGCTAGGCAATCGTTCGTCCCTTTGCCCCGGCGAAAGCCAAATTGAGTATCTGAAAGTAACCCGTTTGTTTCGACCCATTTGTCTAACCGTAAGAGGATCATTTTCTCCATTAATTTCCGGAGGCAAGAGAGCATCGCAATCGGCCTATATGAATTGTGATCAGAGGCAGGTTTCCCGGGTTTCCGAATAGCAATGACTTTTACCTCCCTCCAGTCATGCGGAACAATATTTAGCTCAAGAAACTTGTTGAACAAATTCAACAAGCGTCTTTTTGCAGAGTCGAGTAGATTCTTCAACAGGTTGAATTTTATTCTATCCAACCCTGGAGCCTTATTGTTGCACGACAGGAGAGCCATTGAAAATTCCAACATCGAAAATGGAGGCTCTTCCGTAGTTACTAATAACGCGTCGCGAAAGGTTTTCTGTTCCGGTACAGAGTCCGGACAGACCTTTTTGGCAAAATCGAGTATCCAGCGATCTGAATACTCCTCGCTTTCATTCGAAACGTCACGGTTCCGCATGCGCCTGGCGGTATCCCAAAGAGTGCTCATCGCTGTTTCCCTGGACAACGCGTTTACGAACCGCCGCCAGTACCCGCGTTTTTTCGCCTTTACTAAGCTCTTCATCTGCCTGCCCAGTGCCTCGTACTTTCGAAGCAGGTTGACAGTGCCGTACTCCCGGTAGTCCTTATACGCCGCGGACCTTCGCGCGTACAGCTCAGAGCACTCTTTGTCCCACCATTTGTTGGGAGGGCGCTGTCTAATCGTTACCCCGGGTATCGGTTTCGTCTGAGCTTGAGTCGCGGCGTCGATTATCAAGCCAGCTAAGAACGCGTATTCTTCCTCCGGAGGAAGTTCCTCGTGAGTCTCGATAGATTGCGCTATAATAGACTCATAACACTTCCAATCAATATTACGTGTAAGGTCGTAGGAAATATTGATTGGGTTCGGGGGAGTTGAACCATTAGCAATTGATATAACGATTGGAAGATGATCACTACCGTGGGGATCGTTGATTACTTTCCACCGGCAATCTAACGCTAGTGATGTCGAGCAAAGGGATAGGTCAAGCACGCTTTCACGTGCTGGAGGATTAGGTACACGTGTCGCTTCCCCAGTATTCAAAACTGTCATATTGAAGTCGTCGATCAAGTTACAGATTAAAGAAGATCGGTTGTCGTCGTACAGCGACCCCCATAGCGAACAGTGAGAATTAAAATCTCCCAATATCAAAAAAGGCGCGGGAAGCAACTCTGCTATATCAGTGAGATGCTTCTGTTCAATCCGCGCGGATGGAGGCATATATAACGAAACAAGGCATAGGTCTTTTCCATTCATATTCGTTTGAATGGCAACGACTTCAATATTCGAGATCGAGGGGAGGTCGATTCGGAAGAAGGAATAGCACTTTTTAATCCCTAAAAGTACCCCTCCACCGTGTGAGTCTCGATCTCGACGAATAATGTTAAAATCGTGGAAATTGAGTTGATCGTTTGAATTGAGAAAGGTTTCACAGAGCGCAAATGCGTCACAATTGTATGTATTTATTAAATGAGAAAATAGATCGAATTTGGGGATGATACTTCTGCAATTCCACTGTAATACAGTGATAAAATTCCTAACCTCTTTCGCCGTATTAGTCATCGAAAGATATGATAGCTGAAATGAGGGGCCAAGTTGCTGCTAGTTGCATCAAAAAGGTTTTCACTGTAGGAAGAAGGGCAAGAAGAATATTTTGTAGGGGATCTGGTATGTTGAATGTTTTAAATATCCAGTCCACAATATCAGAAAATTTTATGAACCCTGTTTCTTTTTTATCTTCTGATCGAGAAATGGGTGCACGAGGGGTTTTTGGTGCCCCAGGAAGCGGTGGGTACTCCTGGTTTGATTTAAAATTAAAACCGGGAGGTACTTGCTTCGGTTTTTCTTCACCGCTTCCTTTTTGTGTTGGCTTATTGGTCATTCCGCTAGGGGTTATCTTGCGACCTTTGCGAGAAAGATTAGGAGAGTTGATCATTCTCCTCTTCCTAGATCCTTCTGGCATGGCATAAGAACACCCTTCGAGGGGATCGTCAGATGTACCCTCATCGGTTGGCAAAAAGGAAAAGATGTTTCCTGTCGAGGGTGGCTCAGCACTCTTCAGCATTTCTGCGAAAGAGCGCTTTGATCGTTCCTTGAGGGAACGCTTTATTTTTTCCTCGCGCTGTTTGTACGCGGGACACGCCGAAAGGTCATGCCGAGTTCCCTCGCAGTAAAGACACTTTTCAGTATCCTCACTGCAAGCGGTCTCAGCATGATTGCCTCCGCACTTGCTGCAGCGTGCCTTGTTGCAGCAGTAGGTGGCTGAATGACCTAACTGCTTGCAGTTTTGGCAATGCATGACCCGCGGTACGAACAGGCGTACAGGCAGACGAACCCTGTCCAAAGAGATGTAGTTCGGCAGTGCGGATCCGGCGAATGTTACACGGAAGGAATCCGAAGGGAAGAATTTCTTCTTCCCTTCTTCGATGGATACTGAATGCAATTGCTTGACATCCAGTATCTTTACATCTTGAATCAGGGGGTTCTTGAAGCAGCCAACCCCGTGACGCAAAATGTCATCGACCGTGAGGCTTCCTTCGGTAACCACACCGTCGATCTCCACGTCCTTGGCAGGGATGTACATGCGGTACTCTCTCGTGAAGAGCTCGTAGCTAGCAATTGCGTTTGCTTGCTTCAAGCTACTCACAACAACTCGCAGTTTGTTCGGTCTAACCTTTGTAATTTCGGTTACGTCCGAAAACTGTTTTGCCAGGTCCTTGCCGATTTGAATTATATTTAGAGGCTTCTTTATGGGCCTGAAGTAAACTACGAACGGACCTTTCGAAGCATCTGGGTAAGCTTTCACCCGTGTTGCCGGTACCCTTGGTACGGGGCTAGGTAGCGGGGAAGGTAGAGGGGAATTGATGGGGGAGATCTCAATCTCTTCCCCAGTTGTTTCCACATCCAGGAATAGTTGCACCTGCGCACACAAACGATAAATATTCGAATGTGAGGGGGGGTCAAGTAGTTGCTATTAAATTTTAAAAACAATTTTTCAAACTACAATGGATCAAAATAAAAAAAAAGGCAGTAATACTAATACTAATAACAATAGTAATAATAATAATAAAAATAATAATAATAATAATAATAATAATAATAATAATAATAATGATAATAATAATAATAATAGTAATAATAATTATAATAATAACAATAATAATAATACTATTAATAATAATGATAAAAATTCTAAAGTGAATACTTCACCGAACGTCTAAGTCACGACCTCACGGCTGATAGTAGGATTAATCGAGCGTCTCCGCAGAACAAACAATGACGATCCAGCTTCGTGTTGTGACACAGTGGCCGTATCCTACACGCGACCTTGTAGATGCCACTTGTAGTTGACTTCCACTCGCTCGATCGTATGGTGGTCCGTGCTGCTAGCGGGGTAACAGCGGTGCGGGAGAATTATTCTTGCTGATATATCAGCTGCGTATCGGATCACTGGCGGGGTAGCCTGCCCCTACCAGTGTGCAGAAGATGTTTCTGCCGATATATTGCAGGCTATCGTTATCGCACACAAGAACTAATCGAAAAAAAAACACCCGTACGATAACTCGTGTATTGTTATTTTGCGAATCAAACGGAGATAAACAATTTGCGTCTAATCAAGACGAAAGCAAAACAACGAATGAGGTCAATTGTTAGCTCATTGCATCATTCTGGTTCCAGAGATACTCATATTGTATGGTATTTGGTTATTTTAGGCTGTTTTTCACAAACCGGAAGTCGCCATCTTGGATTTCAAAATGGTATTTAAAAGAATTTCTGGCCTCTGAGCGTCATTCTGGTTGAAGAAATACCCATATTGAGTGTAATTCGATCATTTTCCGCTGTTTCGATGTTTTCCGCTAAAACGAGGTAATTTCTATATAAATACACTTGTTTGCTCCGGTTTTTGATTTTTCGTACCAGCGGCGGTGTTGACACTAGCGTTGTGAGCTATCAAACAATAAATTTAACGTTCAAAGAGAGAGGGGGAAGATTTTGTTACACGTCACATTTTACCTACACAATTGTGTGGGCTCGGTCGGAAAGGGATAATGGTGTCTGAAGTCGATTTGTGGTGTAGCATACCATAAAAAGAGTAGTGCCATAAAAATATAAATCCAATGAAAACAAACTAATTTACTCGACCAGCACCGAAGCAACGACCAAAACACAAAACGCATAGTTATGCAATAATAAACAACACAACTGGAAAACACTCGTCACCAAGTTGCATCGATCTATCGCTTTCGTTTCCACCTACTTGCGACGCGCTAGGGCCGATAGCATGCAACGCGGAGGCATCAAATAACAAACTCAGGCGCTTAACATACGGTCAATAAAGTAAGAATAAGCAGTTTCGTATTCGTATTGGTCACTCCAGCCGTCTCATGTCTTTTTTATTCTCTACAGCACCCTTTCTGGCACATATAAGTTACGAAATCTAAATATGTATAAAAACCCATGTAATTACCGATAATAGATCATCCTGACTTAAGAGCTCGACGCTTTCGGACCTAGTCCAATTGGCCCATCGACCACTCAAAAAGAGTCTGTTTATTGCGACCTGACTGGGTTTTCCCAGCCAGCCATCGCTAACTCAAGAAATCCAAATTAGGATGCAAATATGCTAAATGGCGACCGTCGGTTAAAAACCTGCAAATTACCGGATTGCAGAGAAGTTCGCGAAACGCGCGAACAGTGTAAATTCCTGTAGCTGAAAATAAAAGTTTTAAGGAAGAAAAACAGCAGAATTGTCGCGGACACTTGCGCATAAGAAGAGGTGCGTGCGAAAAAAAAAACTAAAATTGATAAAGTGCGAGATAACATACAATTCAGAAAAGCATCAATTAAGTGACAAAAACTGTGCCTTTATGAAGAATGAAAACACCAAAAAAAGAGTGGGCCATCAAGAAGTGAAACGAAAATCAGAAATCTGTGTAAGTGAACTTTGAGGGACTGGTTACAAAAATTTATACTTAACTGTGGATACACAGCAGTGCTACAAACTAAGCAGAATGGATACCAGAATCAGTGCCTCGCAGCAACACCATTACCATGGATAACTCAAGATGGCTGTATTAGTAAAGAATACGCTAATCAAATTGGAAGAGGCTCGCCAAACGGGCACCCTCGTAAAATTAGAAGACAATGTGCATGTGAAAAAACTTATTAAAGCACTACAAGAAGAACACCTAGTGCAAGAAAAACACGAAAACTTAGTGCAAGTCAACAAAAGTGCGACGAACTTTAGTGCGTTCATGGAAACAATATCTACTAAGAAAAATGAACTGACAAAGTGGGCAGCAGTATTGTTACCAACAATAACCGGTCACTTAATAATCTTCACTAGGATGGGGATTATGACCCACCATGAAGCAAACAAAAACCAAATAGGCGGACAAATCATAGGCATAGCTTACTAAACCCAGTAACAAAATGGGAACAAAAAACTCTAAATCGTCAGTCTCACATAACGAAGACCCACAGATAAGCATAGTAAACACGCAAGGATACCATAGTGAATTACTCGAGAACCACGAAATTCTGATATACATCATTACAGCTACGGTAATTATACAACTTATGCTTACACTATACTCGATGCTAAAAAGGAGGGAACGCAAGCGCGCATTCAAGTTAGCTAGAAGCATGGACAAACTGGACGTAGTTTGAAATACACCACCGACAACAAAAGCAACTAGTATACAAACAGCGAGAGCAACCGCGTGGCACATCAATCGAGCCACACCAATGACAAAACAACGGATCAGCATAACGGACACCAAACACGGACCGCTATTAGAGTCATTAAACTTGAGGAGACTCGCGGCTATACACAGGTGGCAAAACGCGGCAAAAAGCAGCCAAACCACCCAGCGAAGGAAATCGACACCACCTGAACCAGCCAGGCAGCAGGCAAGCACCTCGGCTAATCAACAAAACCAACACCAGTGGGGAATACGACGTGTGTTCGACGCGGACCTCGTACGGATATTAGCAAGTCAGCTGAAAAAACCCGTCGGCGAACCAGCAAGAAAAATTCGCTTCACGAGAATCGACAAGAGAAGCAGCGCAATCAGCAGAGGCAGTTACAAACCAGCAACAACACATATCAACAACAGCAGCAACACCACTGTCGCCGAAACTACAAAAAAAAAAAAACATAACGACAGCATCAACAGCCACAAAAACATAGTAGCAGCAACTAGAAGAGTAACCACCAAAAAGAAGAAACGCAAAATCCTGATAAAGTGAGTAAAAGTTCTCTAGCCAAACCGAAGACGAATTAGTTATAGCCTTCAAATATTTACTTTTAAAATTGAAAGTCTTTTACGATCAAAAATATTTTCATGATGAAAAATATACTGTTCCTACACGACTGAAAACGGTGTTTACGATCTACATACACACTCTCAGCTTATTATATTCAGGGGACTATTAAAGAAGAGCCTTTTATGACTTTAAATGACTAACTCGACAAGAAAGGAATCGACTTATAACTATTACTATAAATCGACGGATGGAACGTCTAAAGCAAATAGAGTCATTTATAAAAAAGGAATACATAAACTTGAACAAAAGTAGATCGAGAGCAAGAACCCTACAAGGTATAGAATTCAAAACCTCTCAATTACAAGAACTATTCAGGGAATATAAGAGAATAATAAATTCCTTAGAAAACAGAATAGGAACGGCTAAATGGAACGAAGAGTGCGAACACTACGCAAACCTAAAAGAAATCTACAACAAATGTATAGTAATTTTGAATAACACGCAAATTATTTATAGGGAATACGACAGTGAACCTGATATTCCCAGGAAAACCTTTTTATTAAAAATACCAACCCGCATTCACAGTGCGAATAGCGATATAAACATTTCAAAAGAAAAATCTACAATAAGCACACAAATCGTCACAAAAATGGCACCTAAGGTCGATATCAAACTGGGGACATCCCTCATTCAAATTTACGACGGGACCCCAGATAACTTAAACGCTTTTCTCGACGCAGTAAATCTCTTCATAGACACTGTTGACGAAGATTTTAGTGAAGCAACCACGGCACAAAAAACCACAGCACACGAAACAGTTTTAAAATTTATTAAAACAAGATTGACAGGCAAAGCCCGACAGACGATTACAGGAGTCGAGAATATCACTCAACTTATTACCAAAATAACGGAACATTGTTCCTCTAAAGTGACATCCGACCAAATAGGAGGCAAATTGAAAGCCCTTAAACAAACAGGCACAATAAGCGACCTGTGTGACGAGGTAGAGAAACTCACTCTACAACTCGCCACAAAATATATAGAAGAGAAAATCCCAACCGAAAAAGCTAACCAAATGGCTACTAAAAGCGGGGTGGAAACACTTATAAATTCTATTTACAACAACGATAACAAAATCATACTCAAAGCGGGAAATTTTTCAAACATACACGCTGCAATACAAAAATTGCAGGAAATTTCGACCACAACAAGTCCCAACACAGACGCGAAAATATTTTATCAACACTCCCGTGGAACATACCAACAGTACCGGGGTAATGCTCGCGGAAACAGAGGTTTCCAAAACCAAATGAGGTTCCCGCCAGAACAACACGAAAGATATAGAGGTTTCCAAAAACAACCAAGATTCCTACCGCAACAACAACCAACAAACTACCAATATCGGGGAAATACAAACAGAGGGAGAGGATATCAGCGATATCCTACCGGATATCAGCGCTATCCATACCACAGAGGGCCCATCAAAATACACCTGACATCAGAACATTTTTTCAAACCCAGCACTACCCAGAAAGTTTCGATAACGACCCACAGCAATCCACCTTCCAAATGAGCGAAACACCACGAAACCAGCCAGAACAGCAATACACACAAACGAGTGATTTTTTAGGAAACAGAGATGGACCGCATACACAATAAATGCGTCCATCTCAAATTTTATACAGCTAAAGGTTGACATGTCAGATGCACCTTGTACTTTTATCGTAGATAGTGGATCAGATATATCTATTATTAAATCAAACAAAGTTAAACCTTCACAAATTTACTACCCAGAGGAGAAATGCAGCATCTCAGGGATAGGACATAATAAAGTATATTCGCACGGGAGCACTTTTTCCAATATATTAGTAAACATGAACCAGATTCAGCAAAAATTTCACATCGTCGGTAACGAATTCCCGATCCCAACCGACGGAATTATAGGAAGAGATTTTCTAGCGACACATAGATGCAAAATAGATTATGAGCCATGGTTGCTCACGTTTTCAATAAATAATCATGATGTTGAAATCCCAATAGAATATTTTCCAACAAAACGTTTTTCTCCCATCCCGACACGAAGTAGTACGCTACATCCCGAGCATAAATTTAACAGAAGACATGGTGGCACTATCACAGGAAATTCAACCAGAAATTTTCTGCGGAAGTACAATTATATCAGCAAAACAGCCTATTTTTCAATTTATCAACACCACCAACAAAGAAGTATATATTGCATATTCAAATTTCAAACCCGAATTTAAACCACTTAAAGATTTTGAACCCCTGAATACAAAGAAACAAGCAACCAATAAACAAAAAAGAAGAAAAACAATACTAAGCGAACTTCAATCCGGACAAATTCCTGGAAACACGAGAAACGAATTTTTTGCTTACCGGGAGACAAATTGTCAACTAATAATTTTTACACACAGGACATCAATGTAAATGATAAAGTTCCTGTATACATACCAAACTACAAAACAATACACGCGCAAGGAGAGGAAATCGAAAAACAAATGAAAAACTTGCTAAAATAGGAAATAATAGAACCCTCAGTTTCGTCATACAACTCACCGATACTTTTAGTACCAAAGAAATCGGAGGATTCAGACAAGAAATGGCGTCTGGTTATTGATTTTCGCCAACTAAACAAGAAAATATTGCCAGGTAAATTCCCTTTGCCGAGAATAGACAGCATTTTGGATCAACTCGGTAGAGCTAAATATTTTAGTACACTAGATTTAATGTCTGGCTTTCACCAAATCCCATTAGATAAGGATTCCAGACGATGTACAGCATTTTCAACAAATTCAGGGCATTACCAATTTAAAAGACTACCATTCGGACTAAATATTAGCCCAAACAGTTTCCAAAGGATGATGACAATCGCAATGGCTGGACTTACGCCAGAGCGTGCTTTCATTTATATCGACGACATAGTCGTAATCGGTTGCTCTGAGAGGCACCACTTGCAAAATTTAAAAGTAGTATTCGACCGCTTGAGACAATACGAGCTAAAACTAAATCTCGCAAAATGTAAATTTTTTAAAACCGAAGTGACTTACCTAGGTCACAAAATAACGGATAAAAGAATATTGCCTGATGATTAAAAATTCGAAACCATTAGAAATTACCCTGTTCCTAAAAACGCTGACGACGTGCGCAGATTTGTTGCATTTTGCAACTACTATCGCAAATTTATTAAAGATTTTGCTCAAATTGCCAATCCCTTAAATCAATTAATGAAATAAAATATAACCTTCGCATGGACAGCAGAACGTCAAATTGCTTTTGACACCTTAAGACATCAACTGATGTCACCACAAATCTTACAATACCCTGATTTCACAAAAGAATTCACACTTACCACTGACGCATCTGACGTCGGATGTGGCGCAGTGTTGTCACAAATTAGCAACAACGAGGATAAAGCAATAGCATTCGCAAGTAGAACTTTTACCCAAGCAGAAAAAAACAAACCTACAATCCTGAAAGAATTATTAGCCATACACTGGGCAATGAATTATTTTAAAGCATACTTATACGGTAAGAAATTCACGGTAAGAACGGATCATAGACCGTTAGTTTACCTTTTCGGGATGAAAAATCCCACTTCTAAGTTAACAAGAGTTCGTATCGACTTAGAAGAGTTCGATTACGATGTTGTATATATTAAAGGTAAGGAAAATGTAGCAGCCGACGCACTATCGCGTATAGTTACTACATCGGAAGAATTGAAAAATAAAAATATGTTTCTAGTTAACACTAGGTCAATGACAAAAAATAAAATAAACATTAAAAAGAACAACAATGAGGAAATAAAAGAAATTAAAGCGCCTGATCAACTCTTATGCTACGAAACAAATAATCCTACGGAAATAAAAAAGGTAATGAAACTGTCGACAGCCGTAGAGAAACACATAATTAAATACATAATTTCAAACAGAAACAGAACCCTTCATGCATTTGTGCACCAAGAGGTTAGAAATGGAAGTCAAGCATTAGAGCTTGCTCTTCCAGAAATTGAAAACAAACCAAAAGAAAAAAGCGCAAAACATAATATAATGAACATAGCCCTTCCTGCATTAGTGCAACACGAGGTTAGAAATGGAAGTCAAGCATCAGAGCTTGCTCTTCTAGGAATTGAAAACAAATCGAAACAAAGTAGCGCAAATAAAGAAGCAAAATCGAAAAATGATACAATGAACAATACCCTTCCGGCATTAGTGCAACAAGAGGTTAAAAATGGAAGTCAGGCATTAAAGCTTGCTCTTCCAGAAATCGAAGCAAAAGTAAAAGGAATATGCGCAAATAAAGTAGCAATATCAGAAGACGATATAATTTTTAAACTGATACCAGCCAATCTATTCAAAAAGATTGCGAACGAAACATGAAAGAAACTAAAAATAATTATATACAAAGAACCAATCCTTATAAACAATACGGAAGATATCCAAACCATTTTATACAACCATCATAATACACCAACAGGAGGTCATATAGGACAACATCGCCTGTACCTTAGACTCCGAGAGAAATATAGATGGTATAAAATGAAACAAACTATTGCCCAATTCGTGAACGCGTGCAAATTGTGCAAGAAAAATAAAGTAATAAGACACACAAAGCAACCGATGACAATAACAACGACACCGTCCACTGCTTTCGAAATCATTTCCATAGACACAGTAGGACCCTTACCCAGAACAATTAACAACAATCGATACTGCATTACCATTCAGTGCGATTTAACAAAGTACATATCCTTGATTCCAATTGAAAACAAGGAAGCAAAAACAATAGCAAAGGCATTAATAGAAAAATTTATTCTGATCTACGGAAATTTCATAGGTTTGCGATCTGATCAAGGTACTGAATATAACAATGAGGTGCTTGAACAAATCTGCAAACTACTAAAAATAAAACAAACATTTTCAACACCATATCACCCACAATCGATTGGAGCCTTGGAGAGAAACCACAGATGTCTTAACGAATATCTGAGATCTTTCACCAACGAGCACCAAACCGATTGGGATGACTGGACAAAATACTACGAATTCACATATAACACGACACCACATACGGACCATAAATACACACCATTCGAGTTAATCTTCGGAAAACTAGCCAATCTACCACAAGATTTACTTGAAACTAACAACGGACCAATCTACAACTTCGACTCTTACAAGAACGAATTACAATATAAACTCAAAACATCCCACCAATCAGCAAGACAAAAATTAATTTGGCAAAAAGAAAAACGAAAAGATAATTTTGATACAACTATATATCCAATTCAACTAACAATAAACGACAAAGTATATGTGAAAAACGAAGCAAGAAAAAAATTAGATGCATACTATTTAGAACCATACACAATAACCGCAATAGAAGAGCCAAATTGCAAGATAACAAATATAACCACAGGAAAAACAATGACAGTCCATATGAATAGAATGATGAAAGCCTGAGCAACAATTCATATAATTACCACACACAAAAAACCTATGTATAAGTACAAATAAAATGAAAAAAAAGAGAGTGTAAGTAAACCACTGTAACAAACATAAAATACAACATCAAAATTCTGTAAGAGACAACTGGAGAAAGACTTTTTTCTCAGAATAATTTCATTCCATTACATTATTCTCCCAAAGGGGGATGATGTAGCATACCATAAAAAGAGTAGTGCCATAAAAATATAAATCCAATGAAAACAAACTAATTTACTCGACCAGCACCGAAGCAACGACCAAAACACAAAACGCATAGTTATGTAATAATAAACAACACAACTGGAAAACACTCGTCACCAAGTTGCATCGATCTATCGCTTTCGTTTCCACCTACTTGCGACGCGCTAGGGCCGATAGCATGCAACGCGGAGGCATCAAATAACAAACTCAGGCGCTTAACATACGGTCAATAAAGTAAGAATAAGCAATTTCGTATTCGTATTGGTCACTCCAGCCGTCTCATGTCTTTTTTATTCTCTACAGCACCCTTTCTGGCACATATAAGCTACGAAATCTAAATATGTATAAAAACCCATGTAATTACCGATAATAGATCATCCTGACTTAAGAGCTCGACGCTTTCGGACCTAGTCCAATTGGCCCATCGACCACTCAAAAAGAGTCTGTTTATTGCGACCTGACTGGGTTTTCCCAGCCAGCCATCGCTAACTCAAGAAATCCAAATTAGGATGCAAATATCCTAAAGTGGTTCCAGTGCATCACTACGATTCCGAAAATACCCATATTGGGTGGTATTTGGTCGTTGGCCGCTGTTTTTTCCGAAACCGGAAGTCGCCATCTTAGAATTCAAAATTGTATCTGTGGTCGAATTTAGCTCCTGTGTATCTTTCTTTATCCGGATATGCTTATATTGGGTGGAAATAGTCCATTTTTGGCTGTTTTCCAGAAACCGGAAGTTGCCATCTTACAATCCAAAATGTTGCCTGAGGTCGATTATGGAACATATTTGTTACCACTAAAAACATTGCACCTCAGTTCGCGAGATGTGCAGAAATTTGTGCAGAAACATGTGCTTCCATAAGAAGGAGGGGCGTCGATCCATTATGGACATATTTATTACCCTTTTAAAAATATCCACTTGCCAAATTCGGTTTCATTTGCTTGGTTTGTTCTTGAGTTGTGCAGAAATGTATGTTTCATTTGTATTGGACCCCTCCTTTCCAGAAGAGGGAGGGGTCTCAAACTATCATAGGAGCCTTTATCGGGACCAAAAACCCCTTCATACAAATTTTCACGTCGATCGGTTGGGTAGTTTTCGAGCCTATATGGATCAAACAGACTGACAGACCGGACTACATTTTTATATGTATAGATTACAACATCAATATTTTAGAACCTAAAGAGTGAATATACATTTATTGGATTGAAGCGTTCATGCAAATCTATTTTTACAAATAAAAGTTTGAATGAGAAAGGCTGGGTCTGACCGCTAGGTGGATTAATTTAAGTTTCATGCATTGAAATTGTAATTTTATAATAGTACAGTTATTCGATAACAAAAAGTTATTTGTTTATAAAAAATATCAATTACGACCGAAGACATTTATAAAAAAATTGAAGAAAACCGGCTGTAACTCGGCAAAGCCATTTTATGCAAAACACCATATCGAGTTTCAAGTTCAGCTTATGGTGCCGTAACACAAGCCGCAAAATCTATCCAACTTGCTCCCTGTTGCTTGAACCTCGATGAAAAATGAAAAATGCATGAAAAATGTTCTCAAGAAGTGGTAATTCAAGATAGAGCAAAACAATTTTTTTCGATATTTTGAAAAATTGAAAAGACATTTAACCAGAGACACAGTTGTATTGCATAGTTCTTTTGCGTGAAAATTTTAGCAGTTATTGAAAAATCTACAGTAGATATAAGATGTACTCATTCCCGGCGGGTGACATTCGAACAATTATTCAAATTCAACAATTATACTTGAAAATAATTACGATGAAACTATTCATTGTTAGAGAACATATTGATTTTTAATATACAGTACAGTTTGTGTCAATTGTGTATTTAGTTGATGAGTAACAAGAGTTCGAAGTTCATTTTTTTGTGATAAAAACAAGATCTCTCTCCGCCGGGATTGGGTTAAGCTATTGGTCATTATTTTTAAACATTATGTGAAATCTGATTATTATTATGATTTTGATTATAGATATTCTAAAATACAAAGGTGGTTGTGATGAAATGAGGGTTATTATGTTGTTACGCAACTCTAGAAAAGGTTCCTGCGATGGAACGCAGATGACAGATGTTTCATTAATCATGTGTGAAGTTATATCGAAGTATTAGAGAGTGATTTGAACTATTCATCAATAATTAAAAGAGGGCAGAGGTCAGTTATTCCAAGCTTTGCTATGACTATTAACAAATTGCAGAGACAAACTTTTGCGCGTGTGACTATTTCCATGAGCAATCCAATATTTTTTCATAAGCAATTGTTCAATCACATTTATTTTTAATTATTATATTGTTTCAAGTAATCCATCCAAGCGTTTTCATGATCTACTGAACGGAGGATTTATCGCAGTTTAGATAATTAATTAAGTTTTAAACCAGCGTTTGCCTTCTGCCTCGAGTTGACGATATGGTCATAGTTACGTCTTGATCTTCAACTCGATATTTCAAAAAATAATTTATGATTTTTGATTAAACACCTAATTTTAATATCCCGTAATGTATTTGAAAGTGGCTAGCCACTACGGGCCAACTAGTTAAACAATAGTAATCGAACATTGGTTGTAAAGAATATGTGATATTGAAGTAATGGTTTCTTTGTTATCACATATTTTAAAACAACATTTGACATATATTACCTAACAAAAGTCACGGTGATCAAACAGTGATATTGGTCGATCAAAGCTTGATGTCTACTTTTCCTTACCTTACCTTACCAATCAGACGAGAGTCGTGGTGGCTCGTTCTGTATCAAGAATTTGTCGCCATGTTGCTCGGTTTTGGGCTGTGTTTCGCCAGTTCCCCAGACGTCTCATCACCCGCAAGTCTCCTTCGACCTGATCGAGCCATCGTGCACGCTGCGCCCCTCTATTTCTGGTGCTGATAGGGTTGCTGAAGAGAAGTGATTCCACAGTGTTGTCGTCCGGCATCCTTACGACGTGACCGGACCCCCACAACCTATTGACTTTCGCCAGGTGTGCAATGGGATTCTCTCCAAGCAGCACGTGTAGTTCGTGGTTCATGCGCCGTCGCCATTCTCCGTCGTCCGTCTGTACTCCACCGTAGATAGTCCGCAGCACCTTCCGTTCGAAAACTCCAAGAGCGCTAAGGTCCTCCGCGAAAAGCGTTGTTGTCTCGATCCCGTGGAGGACTACCGGTCTTATCAGGGTTTTGTACAGCGTCAACTTCGTGCGTCGTCGCACTCGATTCGATCGAAGTGTCTTCCGAAGTGTAAAGTAGGCACGATTTCCTGCCTGGATGCGTCTCTGGATCTTTCTGCTGGTGTTATTGTCGGCGGTCACCAGTGACCCCAAATACACGAACTCATCGACCACCTCAAGCTCATCACCGGCTACAGAGACTTGCGTTGGGAGGCTGATGTTGTTCTCCTTGGAGCCTCTCGCTCGCATGTATTTTGTTTTCGACGCATTTATTCGCAGTCCGATCCGTTCAGCTTCGGCTTTCAGTCGGGCGTAAGTTTCCTCCGCCGTCGCAAAGTTACGTGATATGATGTCGAAGTCATCCGCGAAGCCCAGAAGCTGAACAGACCTTGTGAAAATTGTGCCCCTCGTGTCGATGCCCGCCCTCCGGATCACACCCTCAAGGGCGATGTTAAACAGCAAACAGGAAGGTCCATCACCTCGTCTCAACCCTCTGCGCGATTCAAAGGGACTCGAGAGTATCCCCGAAACACGCACGTAGCACATCACTTGCGCCATGGTGGTTCTGATCAATCGAGTCAGTTTATCCGAAAATCCGTTGTCGTGCATGATCTGCCATAGCTGTTCTCGATCGACTGTATCATAAGCCGCCGTGAAGTCAATGAAGATGTGAGGAGTGGGCACGTTGTAATTGCGACATTTCTGTAAGATCTGTCGGATTGAGAAGATCTGTTCCGTGGTGGCACGGGCTCCCATGAAACCCGCTTGGTACTGACCCACGAACCTCCTGGTTAAAGGTGATAGTCGACGGAAGAGGATCTGAGAGAGTATTTTGTAGGCGGCATTGATAAGCGAGGTACCGCGGTAGTTGCGGCACTCCAGCTTGTCGCCCTTATTGTAGATGGGACAGACGACTCCCTCCATCCACTCGCTCGGCAGTTTTTCCTCCTCCCAAATCCTGGAAATGACCCAGTGCAGCGCTCTAGCCAGCGCCTCTCTTCCATGTTTCAATAGCTCGCTCGGCAGTCTGTCTTTGCCTGCGGCTTTATTATTTTTCAGCTTCCCGATCTCACAAAGAACTTCATGAATGTCGGGGGCTGGTACTCGGTCATCCGCTGCTGGTGCTCCTAGGTCAGTTCCTGCTCCGCTTCTGTTTACTGTTTCGCCATTCAGGTGTCCATCGAAGTACTCCTTCCACCTGTCGACCACCTCGCTGGCATCCGTGAGAAGGTTCCCCTCTGGCAAGCCTCTGGTTACCTTCTCATAGAATTTCCGCGTTTCACTGGCATGGTACAACTGCTCCAGCTCCTCATGTTCACGATCCTCTTGCTGGCGCTTCTTTCGTCTGAGAATCGTGGTCATGTCGTTCCGTGCCCGTTTGTAATTGGCCTTGTTCTCTCTCGTTGACCTGCCCAGGTATATCGCCCAGGTCCAGTTCTTCTCATTCACCACTGCCGCGCACTCCCCGTCATACCAGTCGTTTCTGCCACTCGATGCTTGGCCGAGCTGCAGGCCACCACGGGTCGACGCCTGGCGACCGTCGAGGCCATGCACGCGCTGTGTGACCACCGATGGGTATGTGATAACATCGATTAGTCCCGGACCGGCAGCGGGAGCTTGCCTAGGGAGTGGTGGGGTTTCGGGCATTGGGCAGTCGATTCCCCGTAAAAGCCACGGCCACCCGTAAGCAGCTTCGACGGAGCGTGTAGTGCCGCTCCCATCACCCAAATGCACTAACCTGCCTATTGGGGCTGATACCAGTAAGGTCCCAATTATGGTGTACTGGTCGCTGCGTTTTTAGGTTTTTGAGAGGGAATACGATTCTATACCACGATGTTGGGCTGGCACCTGCACCGAGCTCCCTTAGTAAAGTCGTGTGACAACGGCTTGAAACGGCGAGGTGGCATACGGTTGCAGGGGTCTCCGTCCCGTAAAACCTGGCAGGCTTTTCAGTACGTTCCGCGGTCATTGCCTGATGGCAATCAGGCAGGAGTGGGATCAGATGCCCTTTCCTGACTTGCGCCGGTCGGGAGGCGTCATAGTTGCTCATGAGGGTCTATGGCGACCTTCACTAGCCATGACCTCACTGCTCCGGCATAGGCCACCATGGGACCATATAGGCGACCACTCCACCATGACCAAGGATAGCGGCTGGAAGGGGGACCCTATTAACAAAGATGAGTTTTTTCAAAGTCGATGAGGAGGTGAAGGTAGCGGAAGGGGCGGACGGGTTAATAAACCCGTTTGCCAGGCGGGGTATCGCCCGGTCTCCATCGAGACTGGCGGATGCCGGTAAAGGCGGCGCACAGGTTGGTACACCTTTTGCGACACCGACGGGGGAATTCCGAGTTGGGGCGAAGGCGGCCACGCCTAAGCCAGCACCAACCGGAACAGCGAAGATTGGCGGTAAGGTGGAAACATCTAAAACCGCCAAAGAGCGGGAACAGATATCTGGAGCTATGCTACTCTCTGCGGTGGAAAGCCACATGAACAAGTTCCCGAGTGTAGAGGCGGTGCCCGTACAACTTGATGAAATACTCAAGTTCACGGACGAACGTAGCAACATATCGAAAGATTTGAAGCAATGTCTTCAGTTGCTACGTATGAACATTTGCAGCGCGAAGTCCGAGCTTTCGCAAGCCCTTAAACGGGCTAACGATGCCGAAAGCAAGGCTCTCGCGCTAGAGGCAAGGCTTAACTAGCCTAAAAAAGGGAGTGCTGCAGCTGCGTCTAAATACACACAAACAGCTGCAGCATCGTTTGCCGAAGTCGGTTCAACTGAACCGACTGGCAAACGTGCGAGAGGCTCTCCGGGGGATTCGGCCCCCAGGACGCAACGGAGGCGGTTGTTCGGTGACAGCCAGGAAGCTGGCCCGTCAGTCCAGCCGAGCAAGGAACCGACAAACGGCGGAGCCACGGATTGGACAACCGTGGTGAATAAAAAGCGGCAGAAGCGGGAACGACGCGCGAAGCACGGCGACCGCAATAAGAAGCCGCGAGGGGCGAGTAGGCTGAGCAAGGGTGACGCGCTCATTTTCAAGACGGATGCGTCTAAGTACGCTGAAGTCTTGAAGGCCATGAGAGGCGAATCCAAGCTCAAAGACCTCGGCGCGGATGTCAGGTCAATTCGTCGGTCACGCACCGGCGAGATGATCCTCGAACTCCACAAAGAGGCGAAGGGCAAGGGCTGTGCCTATAAAAAGACGGCCCAGGAAGTGCTAGGCGAGGAGGTTCAAATCCGAGCCCTCACTCCTGAAGTGACTCCAGCTTAAAAACCTGGACGAGATCACCAAAGGGTGCGACATAGCACAAGCCTTTGAACGAGAGTGTGGAGTGGTAGTGACCGCGGAGGCAGTTCGTCTCCGCAGGGGCCCGGCCAGCTCCAGATTGCTACCATAAAGCTTCCACTAGCGGAGGGTAACAAGGCCCTGAAGAAGACCACGTTGAAGGTGGGTTGGTCGGTCTGCCCTCTGGGCACCTTCCAACAGCCTGACGTTTGCTTCAGGTGCTTTGAGCGGGGGCATAAATCCTGGTCGTGCAAAGGGCCCGACAGGTCCAATTTATGCCGCCGCTGTGGTGGCGCAGGCCACAAGGCACGGGACTGCGGTGCACCTCCCAAGTGTTTGGTATGCACCGGTAAACGGGACGCCAAACACGCCATGGCGCCCGGGAGGGTGATACAGTTAAACCTGAACCACTGCTATGCGGCGCAGCAGTTGCTACACCAAGCGGCTGCTAAGTCGTTGTCGGACGTGGCCATCGTCTCGGACCCATACCGCATCCCAACCGGAAACGGTAACTGGGTATCGGACAAGTCTGGGAAGACGGCCATTTGTACGACAGGAAGGTCCCCGGATCAGGAGATTGTGTCGACTTCCAGAGAGGGGTACGTTATAGCCAAAGTGGTTGGAGTATTCTACTGCAGTTGCTATGCTCCGCCAAGTTGGTCTACCGAAACATTCGCACAGATCATCGATCAAGCAACCGTGGAACTGACGGACCTATGGCCGTTGGTGGTTGCGGGTGACTTCAACGCTTGGGCTGTCGAGTGGGGAAGTCGCTGTACAAACCAGAGGGGCCAGGTCTTGTTGGAAGCTTTGGCAAAGCTCAACTTAGACTTGGCTAACGTTGGTACAAAATGCACCTACAGTAGAAATGATGCCGAATCGATTATCGATGTGACGTTCTGCAGCCCGGGACTGATCACAAACTGGAGGGTGGACGACAGCTACATGAATAGTGACCACCAATCGGTCCGCTATGAGGTAGGCGTGCGGAAGCAAGCAGCGAGTAGGGCCAATATTCCATCCTTCTACGGCTGGAAAACATTGCATTTCGATGCAGATGTTTTTGGGCAGGCAATTAGATGGAAGCACGAAGGGGGTGAACCGCTCCTGGATGTGGACCATCTAAATTCGATGCTATCATGTGCGTGTGACGCCACGATGCCTAGGTCTCGTCCGCCTAGAGAGGGTAGACCACCGACATACTGGTGGAGTGAAACGATAGCAGGCCTACGCAATGCATGCCTCCGTGCAAGACGGAGGATGCAACGCGCACGCTCCGACGAGCAAAGAGCGGAACGCGGTGCCGCATTCAGATCCGCTAAGGCAACGCTTAAGAGCACAATCAGCCAGTAAACGAGCCTGTTTCGAACGACTCTGTGCCAGTGCCAATTCGAACCCGTGGGGTGACGCCTACAGGATCGTTATGACCAAGACTAGATCATTCAGGGCCTTTTCCCAAGCCACGAACCAAGTCCCTGGCCTACGGCTGACGAGTCACCACCAACCGTGAGTGACGGCAGCCGTGCAGAGGCAGACGATGCGGTAAGGGTGACAGAAGATGAATTGATCGAGATCGCAAACTCCCTGAAGGTAGGCAAGGCTTCGGGACCCGACGGAATCCCGAACTTGGCCATCAAGACGGCCATCAAAGAAGCCCCCGGGTTGTTCAGGGCGGTCATGCAGAAATGCCTTGACGACTGCCTCTTCTCGGACGTGTGGAAGCGCCAGAGGCTGGTGCTGTTGCCGAAGGTTGGGAAACCACCAGGTGACCCATCGGCATACAGACCAATCTGCCTGCTGGACACGGCGGGCAAGGTGCTTGAGAGGGTAATCCTCAATAGACTGGTGAAATATACTGAAAGTGAGAACGGTCTATCAAGCAACCAGTTCGGTTTTCGAAAAGGTAGGTCCACGGTGGATGCAATTCTCTCCGTCACCAGAACGGCTGAGGTTGCAATCCAACGCAAAAGGAGGGGCATTCGTTACTGCGCGATCGTCACGCTTGACGTGAAGAACGCGTTTAACAGTGCCAGCTGGGACTCCATAGCCTTAGCGGTACAGAGTCTCAGAGTGCCGACGCCGCCGTACAAGATTCTGGGTAACTACTTTCAGAATCGAGTGCTAGTGTATAACACAAACGAGGGTCAGAAAAGCGTTCCGGTTACCGCAGGTGTACCGCAAGGTTCCATCCTGGGCCCGGTACTGTGGAACGCCATGTATGACGGCGTGTTAAAACTAACACTCCCTCCAGGGGTGGTGATCGTGGGCTTCGCCGACGACATAACTCTTGAGGTCTATGGCGAGTCAATTAGAGAGGTAGAGTTAAAGGCCGCGCTATCAGTACGCGTAGTGGAAGACTGGATGCACTACAGGAAACTGGAGCTAGCGCACCATAAGACTGAAGTTATTGTTGTAAATAAGAAAAAGTCGGAGCAGGAGGCATCGATTAGTGCTGGTGCATGCACTATCGCCTCAAAACGCTCGCTGAAGCTTCTGGGGGTTATGATCGACGACAAGCTCACGTTCGGGAGCCACGTCGATTATACCTGCAAGAAAGCTTCCATGGCTGTGGCAGCGCTATCTCGCATGATGGCAAACAGCTCGGCGGTCCGTAGCAGCAGGCGCAAAGTCCTTGCTAGCGTGACCACGTCCATACTCAGGTATGGAGGACCAGGGTGGTCCAAGGTGTTGAGTACCTCGTGCCATCGCGGCAAACTCGAGAGTACGTACAGGCTAATGTGCCTAAGGGTCGCGTGCGCATACCGAACAGTGTCGTACGAGGCGGTTTGCGTCCTGGCTGGCATGATGCTCATCAGGATCATCGTCAAAGAGGATGTAGAGTGCTTCGACCAACGCGACACGAGGGGTATACGCAACACCATACGGTCATCTTCAATGGCCAGGTGGCAGCGGGAGTGGTCCAATACTACAAAAGGTAGATGGACACACCGACTCATTCCAGAGTTAGCATGCTGGATTAATAGGCGTCATGGGGAAGTAACCTTCCATTTGACACAGATCCTGTCAGGCCATGGCTGCTTTAGGCAGTACCTGCATAGGTTCGGGTACGCTGAGTCCCCTATGTGCCCCGCTTGTGCGGGTGCGGAAGAAAGCGCGGAGCATGTGTTCTTCACATGCCCGCGATTCGAGGGGGTACGGTACGAAATGCTGGCAATAAGTGGGATGGACACCACGCCAGAGAACATCGTGCGTAGGATGTGCGAAAATAGGGAAATCTGGGATGCGGTCATCACGGCCGCATCACAGATCGTTAGTATTTTGCAGGGCACCAATCGTGCCCCAGTTAGTTAATGGTTAACTAACTGGCCTGTATAGGCTGCTCTGCTACCCATAGAGGTAAGTGCGAAAAGCACGACGGGCCCTCTCCCTGAAGTAATGCCTAACGGCGGTCCCGGGGCGACCAAGGGCTTTAGCTGTTCAGCTTAAGGTTGCTCAGCATGGGTAAAAACCACTCGGTGCTTCCACTCCTAGTGTCGCCGTTGCGGTTAACCCCGATAGCTGTGCAAATGCTGCACCAGCCGTCTTCAAGAGGCAATGCGCTTAGCCCTTCCGCTGTGGGTAGCACCGCTTCAAGCTGTTGCGCGTATTTCTCCGCAGCTTGGGAGTTCCGGAGCTGCCTAATGTTGAGCCGCGGAGTTCGGCGGTGTCGCGCGTGGTATACGAACGACAGTTTTGAGCGCAATGATACCACAACTAGGTAGTGGTCCGAGCCAATATCCGCACCGCGATAGGTACGCACGTTTGTAATGACTGAGAAGAAGCGGCCGTCGATGAGAACATGGTTAATTTGGGGAAAGAAGGTACTTAGGACTACCAGTCCTCGGGAAGCTGCAAAGTTTACGCATCGCTGGCCGTTGTCGTTCGTCACGGTGTGCAGGCTGTGCGGGCCGATCACCGGCTTGTACATTTCTTCCCTACCGATCTGCGCGTTCATGTCCCCGATGACGATCTTGATGTCTCTACGCGAGCAGCTATCGTAGAGTTTCTCCAGCTGTGCGTAGAACTCTTATTTCTCTACATCGGGTCTTCCTTCGTGAGGGCAGTGCACATTGAGGATAGTGTAGTTGTAGAACCGGCCTTTTATTCTTAACAAACATAACCGCCGCTCTGGTAGTACTGTGCCCTGCGGCCACAAATCCTCCGTACCTTCTCTCCTTTCTGGCAAAGCTCCTGGAGCGCAACGCGCTGGGGTTCTAGCTGATCCAGCAGAATCCGGTCGTCACCCGGGGTGTTCAGCGATCTACAGTTCCATGTACCGAGCTTCCAATCGTCGTCCTTATTTCGTCGCTTAGGTCGTTGCCAATTGTTCCGGTCCGTATTCAATTCTTGATTGTTCGTAGTGTTTCAATGTTTCGGCATGCTGTCTTACTAGGGCTGTGGATGCCTAGTCTCGCGACGGGGTTGCCGTCTTGGGTGTAGCTGGCGAGACGCCGCATTTCATAATTCAGCCGTCCGCTCCGGATCAGACGCTGTTTGAGCCGCCCCTAACATGGGGAACAGACGCTCGGACAAGCTGCCCTCCTAGGAGAGCAGCTCCCCCTTCCCTGTCAGCATACGACCAAGTTCCCACCGGTTCACCGATCTTCCCTTGGTTGCTCGTATCCCAGTCGGTTCCACGTCGAGGTAGGGATAGGAGTTGCTGGGAATTATGCTTTGGACCACACTGGGGTCTATTTTATGTCAACTAGTACGGGTGTACTGCTGGTACGCACTGCCCAGCCGTTTACCAACCGTTTACTTTTGCTGATATCAACTAAAACCAAAAGAGATGATTACCAAAACCTCCGTGACAATACTAATAACTTATAAGTTTTTTTTTAAAAGGTCACATATTCTTTCAAACAAAACTGTTGATCGATGTTTGATCTCGAAAGTCACATTGACTAGCTGGGAAAACTATTTCTCTGAACAAAATGTCTCTTGTTATTCAAACTATCACCGTGACCACTTAATAAAAAATCTAAATTAATCCACCTAGCGGTCAGACTCAGCCTTTCTCATTCAAACTTATTATTTGTAAAAATAGATTTACATGACCGCTTCAGTCCAATAAATGTATATTCATTCTTTGGGTTCTAAAAAATTGATGTTGTAATATATACATATAAAAATGTAGTCCGATCTGTCGGTATGTCTGTCTGTCTGATCCATATAGGCTCGAAAACTACCGAACCGATCGACGTGAAAATTTGTATGTAGGGGTTTTTGGTGCCGATAAAGGTTCCTATGATAGTTTGAGACCCCTCCCTCTTCTGGACGGGAGGGGTCTAATACAAATTAAACATGAATTTCTAAATGAATTTCTTTATCAACTAAATGAAACCAAATTTGGGAGGTAAATGTTTTTAGTGGTAAAAATTATGTCCATAATGTTTTGACAATCCTCCTTATTTTGGAAGTGAGGGGTGCCATACAAATGGAACACAAATTTCTGCACATTTCGAGAACTAACCAACTAAATGGAACCAAATTTGGCAGGTGAATGTTTTTAGAGGTAATAAATATGTGCATAATGGTTTGACACCCCTCCCTTTCTTATAAGCGAGGGGTCCCATACAAGTGGAACACAAATTTCGCATAGCTCAAGAACCAATCAAGAAAAAACAACCAAATTTGGTATGTGAATGTTTTTTAAGGGAACAAATATGTCCATAATGGTTCGACGCCCCTCCTTCTTATGGAAGCACATGTTTCTGTACATCTTGTGAACTAGTCAACTAAATGGAACCATATTTGGTAAATGAATGTTTTTAGTGGTAACAAGTATGTACCCGACCTCAGGCAACATTTTGGATAGTAAGATGGCAACATCCGGTTTCTGGAAAACAGCCAAAAATGACCGATTTCCACCCAATATAATAATATCCGGATCTAGAATGATACACAGGAACTAAAATCGACCACAGATACCATTTTGAATTCTAAGATCGAGACTTCTGGTTTCTGAAAAACAGCTGAAAACGACCAAATACCACCCAATATGAGTGTTTCTTTAACCAGTATGACGTTCAAAATCCAGAAATTGTCTCCGAATGCCATTATGAAATCCAGAATGGCGACTTCCGGTTTCGGAGAAATAGTGGAAACGACCAAATACCACCCAATATGGGTATTTCCGGAATCGTAATGATGCACTGGGGCCACCAATCGACTTCAGATAACATTTTGAATTGTAAAATGGCAACTTCCGATTTCTGGCAAACAGCCGGAAATGAGCAAATACTATTCAATATGAATGTTTTCGGAACTAAAATGACTACTTTCGGGTTCTGAAAAACAGCCCAAAGTGACCAAATACCACCCAATATGAGTATCTCCGGAGCCAGAATGTTGCAGGGAGCTAAAAATTTACCTCAGACACCATTATGAATTGTAGGATGGCAACTTCTAAGAAACAGTCGAAAATGACCGAATAATACTCAACATAGATATTTCCGTAATCAAGATGATGCATAGAAAGCAAACATTGACCCTGGACACTTTTAGTTTCTGGAAAACATCCAAAATAACTAAATACCTTCCAATATGGGTATTTCCGGTGTCAGATTGATGCCAGAAAATTTGCTGAAATTACCGAATACCACCCAATATGAATATATTCAGAATTAAGGCGATGTACAGAAGCCAAAATTCGAGGATGTTGTCATTTCGATAAAAACAATCATTTCAAACGATTTGTTATTTGACTTTGATCATATCCTATGGCCGATTCGTCGTGCATTTGCAGACTTCAAACACATCGCGAGGAATCAGTGAATTAAGAACATTCAAATAGTACGATACCACATTTAAATTATTTTGAGGCCACATATACCGATCAAAGCTGGTATAGTTTTAAATAGTTTTTGAACTTCTTTTTTTTCATTACTTTTGAACCACATATTAAATTGTTATTTAGATGAAGAAAAAAAATTGATATGAAGTTTGTTATTTGTAAGTTTGAGAGATGACTCGTTTGTATGACACTAGTTATGTTCAAATAAGTCATGTAATCTTTGAGATAATAGACTTTCGTTGTTTTATTAACACTTTAATACATAACGGTTGTTTCAGTTCGGTTATAATCAAATGAAGTGGGAACGTATAGGGGAGCCAAACTTTGAAACCACGTGTTCAATCATCATTTATCAGTTAACCCTTAACTAGCCCGCTCATCTAATAATAATAATATATATATATATATATATATATATATATATATATATATATATATATATATATATATATATATATATATATATATATATATATATATATATATATATATATATATATATATATATATATATATATATATATATATATATATATATATATATATACATATATATATATATATATATATATATATATATATATATATATATATATATATATATATATATATATATATATATATATATATATATATATATATATATATATATATATATATATATATATATATATATATCAAATCGGTTGTGTAGTTTTTCTCAAACCAATCTGCTAATCCATTGAATGGATTCTTCTTAGTCTACTTTAGATTCCTCAAAAAGTATAATCCTCAAAAACTCACCTAAAAGAACTAAATTTGATATTATAGTCGGGCATCTTCACGCGAAAACTTATTTAATTCAATCACCTACCTCAAAAAACAAAACCGCGCATTGTTCTATACGGCTACAACGGGACTCGTTCAGAGGCCAGCCAAAGTTTTTTCCATCACTATCGGGCCACTTTTTATTTTAATCACTAAACAAAATCACTCACTTCACTAAGAATACTTGAATCTTTGTGATGTTCAATTTCCTAAAACAAGCTTGAATTAGTAGAAATAAATGAGATGAATTTCTACAATTCCTAAATTTCAACTGTATGTATTTTGATCTGTTTTCACTGCGTTGAAAAAAGTCGAAAGTTGCCAAATCAGTTTCTGTTGATACGAAAAAATCATACTGAAAATGTTGAATTATTCCGACATAATTGACATAAATCTACAGCACTGTAGTGGTTACCTAGGTTACCAATTTTGCACGTAAACAACTACAGCGGATATCTTTTTGCCTTTTTCCTAGAAAGGTATAGTAATCACTGGAAAAACTAAAGGTATGAACGTGCTCCAGAGGGCCGAATGTCGTATATCACTCGACTAAGTTCGACGAGCTGAGCATTTTCTGTATGTATGTATGTGTGTATGTGTGTGTGTGTGTGTATGTGCAAATTTTTTTTTCACTCACTTTTCTCAGAGATGACTGGGCCGATTTCTATGAAATTAATTGCAAATGAAAGGTCTAGTTGCCCCATAGGTTGCTATTGAAATTCATTGCAATCGGATTTTTAGTTTAGAGGTTATGTATCAAAATGTAAAAATCACGAAATATCAATATCTCAGAAACTACAAAACAAAACAACAATATAGCACGCTAGCCTGGGGGGCTAATGCGGTCTCGACCAACTAGGTTAGTTGAGAGAATTCGTTATCGATATTGTTTTCGGCACATTTTGCATGTTGTAGGATAAGTACAACGATACACCGTGCTCCAGTGCTGAGTCGAGAAAATTTCCAGCTCGAAAAGTTCCTCGACCTGATCGGGAATCGAACCCGATATCACAACCGTGTGGGAAAGCCGACCTACATCGCTAACCACAGAACCACGGGGACCACTAACCGATTTTAACAAAACAGATGTCAAATGAAAGGGCTATCTCCAGAACCCTTAACTTTTAAATTTCATAATGATTAAACATATGGTTCAAAAGTTATATAAAGGAATGTTTTGCGGAGGCTGTTTAAACTCACTCATTTTCTCAGAGTTGGCTGGACCGATTTTCACAAAATTAGTCTCGAACGAAAAGTCTAGTTGTCCCATAGGTTGCTATTGAATTTAATTGTAATCGGTTTGTAACTTTGTCCGTTATTTATAAAAATGTCAAATCACGTTAAAAAAGCAAAGCATATACCAAAGACTGCTTAAACTCACTTACTTTTCTTAGAAATATTCATATTTATATTTATATTTATATTTATATTTATATTTATATTTATATTTATATTTATATTTATATTTATATTTATATTTATATTTATATTTATATTTATATTTATATTTATATTTATATTTATATTTATATTTATATTTATATTTATATTTATATTTATATTTATATTTATATTTATATTTATATTTATATTTATATTTATATTTATATTTATATTTATATTTATATTTATATTTATATTTATATTTATATTTATATTTATATTTATATTTATATTTATATTTATATTTATATTTATATTTATATTTATATTTATATTTATATTTATATTTATATTTATATTTATATTTATATTTATATATATATATATATATTTATATATATATTTATATTTATATATATATATTTATATTTATATTTATATTTATATTTATATTTATATTTAAATTCATATTTATATTTATATTTATATTTATATTTATATTTATATTTATATTTATATTTATATTTATATTTATATTTATATTTATATTTATATTTATATTTATATTTATATTTATATTTATATTTATATTTATATTTATATTTATATTTATATTTATATTTATATTTATATTTATATTTATATTTATATTTATATTTATATTTATATTTATATTTATATTTATATTTATATTTATATTTATATTTATATTTATATTTATATTTATATTTATATTTATATTTATATTTATATTTATATTTATATTTATATTTTTATTTATATTTATATATATATTTATATTTATATTTATATTTATATTTATATTTATATTTATATTTATATTTATATTTATATTTATATTTATATTTATATTTATATTTATATTTATATTTATATTTATATTTATATTTATATTTATATTTATATTTATATTTATATTTATATTTATATTTATATTTATATTTATATTTATATTTATATTTATATTTATATTTATATTTATATTTATATTTATATTTATATTTATATTTATATTTATATTTATATTTATATTTATATTTATATTTATATTTATATTTATATTTATATTTATATTTATATTTATATTTATATTTATATTTATATTTATATTTTTATTTATATTTATATTTATATTTATATTTATATTTATATTTATATTTATATTTATATTTATATTTATATTTATATTTATATTTATATTTATATTTATATTTATATTTATATTTATATTTATATTTATATTTATATTTATATTTATATTTATATTTATATTTATATTTATATTTATATTTATATTTATATTTATATTTATATTTATATTTATATTTATATTTATATTTATATTTATATTTATATTTATATTTATATTTATATTTATATTTATATTTATGTTTATATTTGTATTTGCATTTATATTTATATTTATATTTATATTTATATTTGTATTTATATTTATATTTATATTTATATTTATATTTATATTTAAATTTATATTTATACTTATATTTATATTTATATTTATATCTATATCTATATCTATATTTATATTTATATTTATATAATTATTCTTATAATAATTTATGTTTAGTTTCTCATCAATGCTGCATTGCATTTGTACATTTACGCTGACAATCTATGTCAGACATATTTCATTTCAAAAGCATTCCGACAGATTTTTTCGATTTATCAGCTGCCACAAACTTTCAGTATCAATATACGAACGAGAGACAAACCAAAAGCCGCAGTGCAGTGCAACTCTCTCATGAATAAATATCTTTTCATGTATGAGCGTGTAGGTGTGTGCTCATTAGATTCGGTTTGCAAAACCAATTTGTTAGTGTTGTAATTAGATGACGCTGTACAGTTTCTGCAAGTCACTTGCTACTTTATTCGATGTATTGAATACAGCTTCATGAAAGATGAAAAGGGAAGGTTAAAAACCGAGCGCTGCGTACTGCTATTCTACCGAACAGACTTTAACTTTTGGTAAAATTTCAAATGATAGGTGGAAAATAGGGAAATTATCAAACAATACATAATTTTTTTTTAAGTGCTAATTGTCTTGTGTAGAACGTCGAAATCTAATGTTGCCTTGAAAACTCGCAGGAAAGAAAAATATTTCATACTTTATTCTTTCAAATATGTCTTTGTCATGCATTTAACACAAAACTCTGACGTTGCTTGAATAATCACAAGAAAAAAAGTTTTTGAATTTTGTGATTTTTCAAAAAACATCAGATTTTGATGTTTCGTGCATGTCTAAGACAAATGGCGTTGGGAAAAAAATCTTTTTTTTTCTTGTGATTTTTTAGAGCAGCACCAGATTTTTACGTTTCATGCATATTAACGACAACTGGCACTGGAAAAAAATATTTTTTTTGTGAGTTTTGAGGCAACATCAGATTTCGACGTTTCATACCTGTGTAAGACAATTGGCATTAAAAATCAAGAAAAAAATCTTGTGATTCTTCAAAGCAACATCAGATTTCGACCTTCTATGCATGTTTAAAACAATTGGCACTGGAATTTTTTTTTCTTTCGATTTGTCAGAGCAACATTAGATTTTAACGATTCATGGCGTCACTGAAAAAAAATATAAAAATATTTTTTCTATTTCCTGTGAGTTTTGAGGCAACATCAGATATTGACGTTTCATGCCTGTGTAAGACAATTGGCATTGAAAATCAAAAAAAAAAAATCTCGTGATTCTTCAAAGCAACATCAGATTTCAACGTTTTATGCATGTTTAAAACAATTGGCACTGGGAAAAAAAATTTTTTCTCCCCATTTTTCAAAGCAACATTAGATTTTAACGTTTCATGCGCGTCTAAGGCAATTGTCACTGAAAAAAAAAAGATTTTTTTTTCCTGTAAAATGTCGAGCTAATATTAGATGCCGATGTTTTACACCTGTCTAAGACAATTGGCACTAGAATGTTATTTTTTTGTAATTTTCCAAAGCATCATCAGATTTTGACGTATTTTGCATGTCCAAACCAATTGGCAGTGAAAAAAAATATTTTTTTTTGATTTTTTTATCAACTTTAGAATTCGACGTTTCATGCATGTCTAAGACAATTGGCAATAGAAAAAATATTTTTTTTATTTATTTTTTTCAGTGGTAGTTGTCTTAGACAGGTATAGTGCGTCAAAAGCTGATATTGCTGCGAAAACTGACAGAAAAAAAAAAATATTTTTCTAGTGCCAATGCTTTTAGACATGCATGAAACATCAAAATCTGATGTTGCTTTAAAAAATCGCAAGAGTTTTTTTTATTTCCAATGCCAATTGTGAGGCATGAAACGTCAAAATCTGATGTTGCCTTAAAATTCACAAGAAAAAAATATCTTTTTAGTGCCAATTGTTTTAAACATGCATAAAAGGTTGAAATCTAATGTTGCATTGAAAGATCACAAAAAAAAATTCAGTTCCAATTGTCTTCTTAGACAGGCATAGAGTGTCAAAATCTGATGTTGCCATAAAAACTCACAGCAAAAAATATGATTTTTTTCTACAATGCAAATTATCTTAGACATGCATGAAACGTCGAAATCTGATGTTGATACAAAAAATCAAAAGAAAAAAAAAATTCCAGTGCCAATTGGTTTGGACATGCAAAATACGTCAAAATCTGATGATGCTTTGGAAAATTACAAAAAAAATCTAGTGCCAATTGTCTTAAACAGGTGTAAAACATCGACATCTAATATTAGCTCCAAATTTTACAGGAAAAAAATTTTTTTTTTCAGTGACAATTGCCTTAGACGCGCATGAAACGTTAAAGTCTAATGTTGCTCTGAAAAATCGAAAGAAAAAAAAAATTTTTTCCTGCGCCAATTGTTTTGAACATGCATAAAACGTAGAAATCTGATGTTGCTTTGAAGAATTACAATTTTTTTTTGATTTTCAATGCAAATTGTCTTACACATGCATGAAACGTCAAAATCTGATGTTGTCTCAAAACCACACGGTTATGATATCGGGTTCGATTCCCGATCGAGTCGAGGATCTGGAAATTTTCAGCACTGGGGCATGGTGTATCGTTGTAATTATCCTACATATGCAAAATGTGCCAAAAAACAATATCGGTAACGAATTCTCTCAACTAATCAAGTTGATCGAGACCGCCATTAGCCCCAAGGCTAAGCGTGCGATATTGTTGTACGTTTCCTTTCATTTGATTGTAATCAAACTTAAGCAATCGTTATGTATTGAATTGTTAAAACAACGAAAGTCTATTATCTCAAGTATTACACGACTTATTATAACATAACTAGGGTTAACCAAACGAGTCATCTCTCAAACATACAAATAACAAACTTCATAACAATTTGATATGCTGTTCAAAAGTTTTGGAAAGAAAAGAAATTCAAAGACTATTCAACACTATACCTGCTTTGACCAATGTATATGGCCTCAATATGATATAAATGTGGTATCGTACTATTTGAACGTTCCCGGTATCGCTCGTGATTAAATTGTTCGAAATTAAGAGTCATTTCTTTTATTTCGCTATTTCTTAAGCACTAACATTACGTCAAATTTCATATTTTATACTTCAATTACAACATCAATATTTTAGAACCCAAAGAGTGAATATATACCTTTATTGGATTTAAGCATTCATGTAAATCTATTTTTACAAATAATAAGTTTGAATGAGAAAGGCTGAGTCTGGCCGCTAGGTGGATTAATTTAGGTTTTTTTTGCCTTTCCTTGGAATAGCAATCACTGCAAAAACTAAAGGTATAAAAGTGCTCAAAAGGGCCGAATGTCGTATATCATTCGACTAAGTTCGACGAGCTGAGCATTTTCTGTATGTGTGTGTGTATGTGTGTGTGTATGTGTGTGTATGTGTGTGTATGTGTGTGTGTATGTGTGTGTATGTGTGTGTTACGCTCTCCCAATCTCACTCAATTTTCTCAGAGATGGCTGGACCAATTTTCATGAAATTAATTGCAAATGAAAGGTCTAGTTGCTCCATAAGACCCTGTTGAATTTTATTGCAATCGGATTTTTGGTTCAGAGGTTATGTTTAAAAATGTGAAAATCACGAAACATCATTATCTCAGAAACTACCCAACCAATTTTAACAAAATTGGTTTAAAATGAACAGGCTACCTAAAAAACCCTTAACTTTTGAATTTCAAAAAGATTAGACATGTGGATCAAAAGTTATTCACAGCAACGTGTTCTGGAGAGTGTTTAATCTCACTCATGTTTCTCAGAGATGGCTAGACCGATTTCCACAAAATCAGTGTCAGGTCTAGTTGCCCCATAAGACCCTATTGATTTTTTTTTCAATCGGACTTTTACTTTGCCTGTTATGTTTAAAAATGTGAAATCCGGCTTTGAAAAGAAACATATTCCGAAGACTACTTAAATTCACTCGCTTTTCTAAGAGATGGCTGAACCGATTTCTACAAAATTAGTGTCAAATGAAAGGTCCATCTGCCTAATAACACCCTATTGAATTTCACTGTAATCGATCTGTAACTTTGTCTGAAATGTATCAAAATGTGAAAATCACGAAATTCCATTATCTCAGAAGCTACCCAACCGATTTGAACAATATTTATAACAAATGAACGGGCTAGTAAAAGGTTAATTAATGAATGTCATAATGATTAGACACGTGGTTCAAAAGTTGTGAAAAAAACAGGTTCCGATGACTTTTCAAATTCTCTCGTTTTATTAAAACAACGAAAGTCTCGAAATCTCAAAGACTACACGACTTATTCGAACATAACTAGTGTCATACGAACGAGTTGTCTCTCAAACTCACAAGTAAGAAATGTCATAGCAATTTGATATGTGATTCAAAAGTTATGAAAAAAAACGAAATTCAAAGACTTTTTAAAATTGTAGCTGCTTTGACCAAAACATGTTGCCTCAGCAAAATTTAAATTTGGTATTGTGCCATTTGTGCGTTCCCGGTATTGCTCGTGATTGAAGTGTACGAAATTCAGAGTCATTTCTTCTATCTCGCTATTTCTTCAGCACAAATATTTTACTCCTAATTAATTAATTTTTTGCCTTTCTCCTAGAAAGGTATAGCAATCACTGCAAAAACTAAAGGTATAAAAGTGCTCAAAAGAGCCGAATGTCGTATATCACTCGACTCAGTTCGACGAACTGAGCATTTTCTGTATGTGTGTGTAACGCTCTCCCAATCTCACTCGATTTTATCAGAGATGGCTGGACCGATTTCCGTGAAATTAATTGCAAATGAAAGATCTAGTTGCCCGAACCTATTAAATTTTATTGTAATTGGAATCCTAGTTTAGAGGTTATGTATCAAAATGTAAAAATCACGAAACATCAGTATCCCAGAAACTATGCAACCGGTATAAACAAAATTAATTTCAAATGAACGGGCTACCTAAAAAGCCCTTAATTTGCAAATTTTATGAAGATTGAATTTGTGGTTCAGAAGTTATGGAAAGAAAAGTGTTCTGGAGACTATTTAATCTCACTCATGTTTCTCAGAGATGGCTGGACCGATTTCCATAAAATCAGTGTGATTTTTTTTTGCAAACGGATTATTACTTTGCCTGTTATGTTTGAAAATGTAAAATTCAACTATGAAAGGAAACATATTCCGAAGACTACAAAAACTCACTCTTTTTTCTCAGAGATGGTTGAGTCGATTTCCACAAAATAAGTGTCAAATGAAAGGTCTAGCTGCCTCATAATACCCTATTTAATTTCACTGTAATCGGACTTTAACTTCGTCTGTAATGTATCGAAATGTGAAAATCACGAAACTTTATTATTTTAGAAACTACACAACAGATTTGAACAATATTGATATCAGATGAACGGGCTAGTTAAAAGTTAACTGATGAATTATGAATGAACACGTGGTTTCAAAGCTTGACTGTCCTATACGTTCCCTTTTCATATGATTATAATCGAACTTAAGCAACCGTTATGTATTAAATTGTTAAAACAACGAAAGTCTGTTATCTCAAGTATTACACGACTTATTTGAACATAACTAGTGTCATCCGAACGAGTCATCTCTCAAACTTACAAATAACAAATTTCATAACAATTTGATATGTGGTTCAAAAGTTTTGGAAAGAAAAGAAAAATCCAAAACTATTGAAAACTATACCTGCTTTGATCAATATATATGGCCTCAACGTGATTTAAATGTTGTATCGTACTATTTAATCGTTCCCGGTATCGGTCGTGATTAAATTGTTCGAAATTAAAAGTCATTTCTTTTATTTCGCTATTTCTCAAGCACTAACATTACGTCAAATTTCATGTTTCATACTTCAATTACAAAATCAATATTTTAGAACCCAAAGAGTGAATATACCTTTATTGGATTTGCGCATTCATGTAAATCTATTTTTATAAATAATAAGTTTGAATGAGAAAGGCTGAGTCTGACCGCTAGGTGGATTAATTTAGGTTTTTTTAGAGGTGGCGGGGAAATCTGCAAACAGACACCTGAGAAGAGAACTCAGGGTGTGGGGATGAGACTAGGGGAGAGATGCTGGGGTAGTTACACTCCCCCAGGCACCTACTGATCCCTGTCCCGACCCACTAAAACCGTTCCAGTCTCCAGCCCTGGTCCTCCCGGAACGACGGTTAAGTATTACGTCGGGGAGTGGCTTTTGTGCGTGATACACCCTCTTTACTCTTATAACCTCCTAGCTAACTACCTGGAGACTGGTAATTAGCTACCACTGGCGTGTTGGTGGTTGACCCGTCACACACGTTGCAGCTCCAGGACAATCTGAGAGGCGGCCGCACAGACCGCGTTCCAGATGTCCGGGTCGTCGCACATCCTCCGGACTAGATTGTCCGGAGTAGTGCCAGGCCCGCTCACAGCCATCATGTCGCTCCTCGCTCTTACGAAACGGGGGCATACGAAAAAGACATGCTCAGCAGTCTCCTCATCCTCCACGCACTCGGGACACATGGGGGACCCCGTGTGTCCGAACCTGTGCATATATTGCCTGAAACAACCATGGCCTGACAGGATTTGTGTCAGGTGGAAGTTCACTTCACCATGTCGTCTCCGGACCCAGCAGGATATCTCCGGTATGAGTCGGTGCGTCCATCTGCCCTTTGTGGAGTTGGACCATTCCATTCCAGCATCGAGAATGTCTTTCTGGTGCCTCGTATGCCCCTTGTGTCACGTTGGTCGAACCACTCTCTGTCCTCCTTGATGGCGATGCTGATAGGCATCATGCCGGACAAGACACAGATTGCATCGTATGACACCGTACGATACGCACTCGCAACTCTTTCCAGTTTACCACGGTAACTGGTAGTACCTAGCTCTCTGGACCACACTGTTCCACCATACCTAAGTATGGATGAAACCACGCTGGCAAGAAGTCTTCGCTTGCTGCCATAAACCGCTGAGCTATTGGACATCATACGAGATAGTGCTGCAATAGCCGATGAGGCCCTCTTACAGGCATAGTCGAGTTTCCTGGAGCGCATCCAGTCCTCGACCTTGCGTATACAGTGCGCGGCCGTCAACTCGACCTCCTCGATAGACTCGCCGTAAACCTCCAGCGTTATGTCGTCTGCAAAGCCGACGATCACAACCTCTACACTGCCGTTCCAAGCATAGTTGTCCCAGCGTGCATAAGGTTTGTGTAGAACATGGGACTACTATGATTGGAACGGCAGTACAGGAAACTTGAGTTTCAACACTCCGTCATACATGTCATTCCACAACACTGGACCCAGGATAGAACCTTGCGGAACTCCTGCGGTAATTGGGACGCACTTCTGACCCTCCTCCGTGTCGTAAACAAGTTCTGGGAATAATTTTCCAGAATCTTGTACTGCGACACCGGTATATGGATGCCCCTGAGCGCGAGCTCTATGGAGTCCCAACTGGCACTATTGAACGCATTTTTCACGTCGAGCGTGACGATTACGCAGTAGCGTATTCCCCTTCTCTTGCGCTGGATTGCTACCTCCGCCGTCTTGATGACGGAAGAGATTGCATCCAGCATGGACCTGCCCTTCCGGAAGCCGAACTGGTTATTTGCCAGACCGTGTACACCCTCCGTGTACCTCACCAGTCTGTTGAGGATGATCCTCTCAAGCACCTTACCCGCGGTGTCCAGCAGGCAGATAGGCCTATATGCCGATGGGTCCCCTGGCGGTTTCCCAGCCTTCGGCAATAAGACCAGTCTCTGCCACTTCCACCTGTCCGAAAAGAGACAGTCATCCAGGCACCTCTGCATGACTGCCTTGAACAGCCCGGGGGCCGTTTTTATCGCTAGCCTGATCGCCAGGTTAGGGATACCATCCGGTCCCGGTGCCTTGCTCTCCTTTAGGGATTTGGTGATCACGATGAGATCCTCATTCGTAACCCTTGCCTCCTCCCCTGCCTCGACACGGCTGTCGTCGCTCACGGATTGAATGCTCGGCAGGTTGGCCGACCATCCCTGGTCTATGTCTGATATACTGGAACGTCGGACGTGAGACTCGACCGCCGGAGGCCAAGGACTTGGCTCGTGGCGCGGAAAGAGTCCCTCGATGATACGCTCCAGCATCGCTGGTGATCGCTCTGCAGGTGCCAGCGCGCCTTTAGTCTTGGCCATTACGATCCTGTAGGCGTCACCCCACGGATTTTTATTGGCACTCGCACATAGCCTATCGAAGCAGGCCCTCTTGCTGGCTTTTATCGCGCTCTTTAGCATCGATCTTGCTGAACCGAATGCTGCACGGCGCTCTGTCCTCTCTTCTTCGTTTCGCGCACGCTGCATCCTCCGTCTTGCACGGAGGCACGCACTGCGAAGCTCGGCTATCGCGTCCGTTCACCAGTAAACCGGTGGCTTCCCATTCCTAGGTTGGCGGGTTCTAGGCATGGTGGCTTCGCACGCCCGCGATAGCATAGCAACTAGTTGGTCAGCAGTCGGGCGGAGCCAACTGCCTCCCTCGCGCTCCCTTCTCATTGCCTCTTCGAATACCTCGGCATCAAAGTGCGACGTCTTCCACCCGCGAACGGTTGGAGTGTTGGCTCTACCCGTCGTTTGCCGCCTCTCGTTGTTGTCTACACTATAACAGACCGCCTGGTGGTCGCTATTAGTGTAGCCATCATCTACCCTCCAGTTCTTGATCAGTCCTGGGCTGGAGAACGTCACGTAGTTGATCGACTCCGCACCATTTCTGCTAAAAGTACTTTTGTTCCCAACGTTGGCCAGATCTAGGTTAAGCTTTGCCAAAGCCTCCAACAGGATCTGGCCCCTCTGGTTCGTGAAGCGACTTCCCCACTTAACAGCCCAAGCGTTGAAGTCGCCCGCCACCACCAACGGCGTTAGGCCCGTTAACTTCATGGATAGGAGGTCGACCATCTGAGGGAATTTTCGGTAGACCAACGTTGCGGAGCATAGCAACTGCAGTAGAACACTCCGTTCACCTTAGCAACTACGTACCCTTCTTCTGAGGTTGAGGCAACCTCCTGAACCGAGTACTTGCTCGTCGTACATATGGCCGCCATACTGGGCTTATCCGCAACCCAGTTACCGTTTCCGGGAGCGATGCGGTAGGGGTCCGATATGAGGGCGATGTCCGAAAGCCACTCAGTGGCTGCTTGGTGTAGCAGCTGCTGAGCCGCGAAGCAATGGTTCAGGTTCAGTTGCGTCACCCTTACGCCCGTAGTTTCGCAGCCGGCTTACCGGCTGGGCACCTGGGGCCTCCATATCGCCTGCACAGCTGGCTCCTATCGGGCCCCTTGCAGGTCCAGGACTTATGTTCGCCCTCGAAGCACCGGAAGCAAATGTCTGGTTGCTGTAGTATGCCCAGAGGACATACAGACCAGCAGACCTTCAACTTGCCCTCTTTCAGGGCCAGGTTAGCGTCCGCCGACGGTAGTCGGAAGGTAGCCATCTGGGTCCCCGCCGGACCTTTGTGGAGGCAGAATGACTCCTTAATCACCTCCACCCCGCACTTCGCTTTAAGGGCTTGTGTAATGTCGCACCTCTCAGTGATTTCGTCCAGGTTAAGCTTAAGAGATACTTCTGAGGTGAGTGCCCGCACTTGCACCTCCTTCCCTAGGACCTTTTCAGCTACCGTTTTGTAGGTAGCCCCCTTGTTCTTGGCGTCCTCAATTATCATCACGCCAGTGCGAGATCGGCGGATACTCCGCACATCCGCCCGCAGATCCTTGAGCTGGGTTTCCCCCCTCATCTTCTTCAAGACTTCTGAGTACTTTGACCCATCCGTCTTGAGTATGAGGGCATCACCCCTATTCCGCGCCTTTTTGACCTTTTTTGGTCCTCTGGTTGCTCCGCCATCTTGGCGCGTCGCACCTTTCCGACGCTTCCTACCCTCTACGGTAGTCCAAGGGTTGCCCGTAGCCTCCACCTGTGCCTTTTCCGCGGTGGACCTTGAACCGGTTGGCGTGTTCTCTCGTGGGAGTAGCACGAACAATCGTTTCTTGGTGTTCCCGGGGGCCGTTTCCCCCGGGGACTGCCTCGTAAACTTAGCGACCTACCCCGTGGAGCAAACCGACGCAAACGAGGGGGCGCCTGTCTGCATCTCTTTAGATGCAGTCGCCCTCCCGGTCCTGGCCGCTTTCTCGGCCGTCTTCACCCGAGCTACGAGTTCTTCGTGCTCCTTTCTGGCTTCAGCAATGGTGCACCGAAGCAGGAGGAGGCTCTGCTTCAGGTCGCCAGCGATGTTTCGCCTGTTCGCCGCGAACTCGATTATGGCATCAAGTTGTTCAGACAGTACCGCCACTCTTGGCCGCGTGTTCATACACCTTTCGACGGCCTTGACTAGCAAGGGACCGTCTACCGAGATGTCTGGTGTGGACACCGACTGATTCGCCGTTTTTCCACCTCCAAACTTCGCCGCATCCGTCTCCGCCTTCTGCGGAGACCGCTGGATGCCATCTCGTGCGAAGGGATTTGGTAACCCCTCCGTACCCGTCTCTTTTGTTTTTGAGTTCAACATTTTGGTTTAAATGGGTCCCCCTTTCAGCCGCTATCCTTGTCCTTGGTAGAGTAGTCGCCTATGTGGTCCCATGGTGGTCTATGCCGAAGCAGTGAGGTCATAGCTAGGGTAAGCAGTCATAACGCCTTATGGGCAACTATGACTCCACCGACTGGCGCAAGTCAGGAACAACCATCTGATCTACTCCTGCCTGATTCCCACCAGGCAATAGACTCGGAACGTACTGGAAGGCGTGCCAGGTTTTATGGGACGGAGAACCCTGCACCGGGTACCACCTCGCCATTTCACGCCGTTGTCACTCTACTTTACTAAGGGAGCTCGATGCAGATGCCAGCCCGAGGACGCGGTACCATTACGAGATCCAGCTCATATGCGTTCACTACGCTACCAGTTGCCATAATCGGGACCTTACTGGCATCAGTCCCGATGGACGGGTTAGTGCTTTTGGGTGATGGGAGCGGCTCTATTTGCTCCGTCAGAGGTGCTTCCGGGTGCTTGTGGCTTTTGCGAGGAGTCGAATGTCCCTGGTCCGACGCTCACCACCCCTTGGCGACCTCCCGCTGCTGGCTCGGGACTGTTCGGTTCTGTCAGTGGTCACACCTGTATTGTGCGCCCTCGACGATCGCCACACGTCGACCCGTGATGGCATGCAGCTCTGCCACTACAGCGGATATCTAGGTAACCTACTACGACAAGCTGCGGCTATGTTCATTCATGTTAACGTGATTCATTCATGATTAATAGTGTGGTGAATATGGGGGCGTCGTGAGATGAATAATTGAGCAGTATTTCAAGTTTTGAGATGGATATGGAAGCGTTGTGAAAAAGGGTTTGTTTTGCAAAATTCAGGATAAATCTAGCTAATTTTACTAAATATACAATGCTATACGATTCCATAAGAGCACGTAAGCATATTTAGTTTATTGGTTCAATGATTCCAAAAAAAAATTGGTGTTTAATCCGTGCGTTCTTCATGAATATCGGCTTAATGAGATGAATAATGGAGCAGTTCCCCTATTAACAGAACGGCTTGATTTTTTTTTTCTTCCCCTTTCAAATTTCGGCATTTTTCAAGGGGAGGGGGTGACATAAAATGAGAATGAAATTTGTAACGGCCTTACTTGCGCAGAGGCTATGCCAAATAATTCTGGTTGAGTAAGTTTGATCACATCATCATCAATCGTTAGACCTTTCAATACGATCTTGAACGGCTTGGCGTTCTTAGTGTCATATAAAAAAAAAATATACATCTTTTCAGTTAAACACTGAATTAAATTCTAATCCTTCAATATTTGAGCCTCTTCGGCCAATGTAACTTTAACGTCGGAAAAAACGTTGAAAGTTCTCGTTTAAAAATGTTAAATTTAGAAGCAATAGTTACCACAATAGGTGGTAACTATTGCATCTAAATTTAACATTTTTGCACGAGAAATTTGATTTTGAATGGTTTTATATTCAAGTATTTCAATTTCACGTAATCTCAAATAGATTCTCACTGCATATACTAGTGTCAGGAAGAGATGTCTTCCTTTTCCTCTTCGTAACGATGCGTGGTTTCTTCTTTCGCCATTTCAGGTGATACGAAAAAAGTTGAAAAATAATATCATATTGCAAATAGGTCTTGAGAAAGACTGATGTAAATTAACCTTCAGGTAGTCTTTAAGAGATACACTGCTACACGTCCCAAACTTTGAAGCTATATGTAGCCAAAGACCAATCCACTAGCAACCGAAAACACGTCTGATCTGTCGGAGAGCTATGTTATCGAGATAAGCAATAATTTTGTAGCAATTTGAACTTTTTGTTTGGAGACGGAGGGCGCTTGCCGGATTTCGCTTGTCATTTTCTATTACCATAAAGAAATCTAACTAATTCTATATTTCAGGTTCGTGAACGTCTTCGGATTGCGCTGGAGAAAAATACTGAATTAGAAGAGGAACTTTCTCAAGTAAAAGATGAGGTAATAATTCAGCATATATTTCAGGAGTAATGCAATTGAAGTTTTTTGAAATATAGGGGGGATGTTTTGTGATGAATTAATTATTTACTAATATTTATTCAGAATTTTTATTGTGTGTTTTGCCACAAACGGTGACATATCAACACTATTACATATTTTAAGCTTTATTTCATTGAAAGATTGTGATTGCTTCCGCAGTTAAGTGAATATAATTGTAGGAAAATTGTGAACACCTGTCTTACTGACTATAAAGTGAGCTAATCGTTGTAATCGAAGATTGCAACGATTTTTGTCGGAACTTATTGATAATTAGGTTTGACATATTTTCTAATGTTTCCACATTAGTTACCCTGTGTAGTTCATTCGTGCTAAACCAGCGAGGACGCTTCATTATCATTTTCAGAAGTTTGTTCTGAATCCCCCCTCTTCTTTCTGGTTGTAAAACAACTTGCCCAGATGGGGACTGCATAATATATTGCTGGTCTAAATATTTGTTTGTAAATTAACAGTTTATTCTCGAGACAAAGTCTAGAATTTCTGTTGATAAGAGGATAAACTGAGCAGGCGCTGTTTCAATGCCCATCAACATCGCATGCAGCGGAAATTGAAAACGAATCCAAAAGCCTTCTGGTCTTTTGTCAACGAGCAAAGAAAAGACCCTGGTTTACCTTCGACAATGTTTTATAACGGTGAAGTTGAAGCTGATTCAAATGGCCTTTGTAGACTTTTCTCGGAAAAACTCAGCCGTACTTTCGTAGAGGAAACACTCTCTTTAGATCAGGTGGCCGCGGCAAGAAGATTTGTTCCTGATTCAAACGCGATGTTGACGGATATCCGTATTGATAACGACATTATTCTTACAGCTGCCTCTAAGTTAAAGTCGTCGCTTTCTTCTGGGCCTGATGCAGTTCCTGCTGTCGTGTTGAAGCGGTGTATTGAAGGTTTACTACAGCCACTGGAACACCTGTTTCGTTTATCACTGCGTACCGGAACCTATCCAACTCTTTGGAAGTCTGCTTTTGTCTTCCCGGTTTTTAAAAAAGGAAATAAAAACAACATTGACAACTATAGAGGAATTTCGACATTGTGCGCGGTATCAAAGCTGTTTGAACTGGTGGTAATGATTTCAGTTTTTTTCCACTGCAAACCCTTTATCTCCGATGAGCAACACGGGTTTATGCCAAATCGATCAACCGCTACAAATCTGCTTTCGCTAACCTCGTTCGTCTACGAAAGATTTGAGAAGAACTGTCAAACAGACGTGATATATACTGATTTGTCTGTTGCTTCTGACAGGATCAACCATAAAATCACCATAGCTAAATTGAAAAAAATGGGTTTCGGTGATTCGCTTCAGTGGTGGTTTGAGTCTTATTTAACAAATCGTCAGCTCAGTGTGAATATCTCTAAAAGTTATTCTGCTCCGTTTACGGCCACTTCAGGTATACCTCAGGGCAGTCACCTGGGACCGCTAATCTTTCTGCTCTATTTTAATGACGTCAATCATGCACTCGATGGACCGAAACTATCATTCGCTGATGACCTAAAGATTTTCCGCAGAATTGAAGTTGACGATGATACACTGAATCTCCAGCAGCAAATCGATGTTTTTACCAATTGGTGTGAACGGAATCGGATGGGATTAAATCCAATGAAATGTTCGGTGACTTCCTTTTGCCGTAGAAAGGATACAATTAAGTTCGAATACAAAGTTACTGGCGTGATAGTTCCTCGCGTTGAACACGTGAAGGACCTTGGAATAATACTTGACTCTAAGCTAACGTGTAAGCAGCATATCAACTTCACAATTGCCAAAGCTTCGAAGAACTTAGGCTTCATCTTCCGAATGACCAGAAACTTCACAGACATTTATTGCTAAAAAGCTTATACTGCTCGCTTGTTCGCTCAGTCCTGGAGTATTGCTCAGTAGTGTGGAACCCAGTGTACTTTAATGCAGCTGAGAGAATCGACAATGTTCAGCGCAGGTTTCTTCGTTACGCCCTTCGACAGTTACCCTGGCATGATCCATTAAGACTACCAAGCTACGAAAACCGATGTCAACTCATCCGTCTTGACCCACTACATGCTCGAAGGAATACAGCTCGGGCTTTAGTAGCATCCGATCTCTTGACAGGACGTTGTGATGCTCCATCTCTACTAGGGCGCAACAACATCCAAGCAAGGCTGCGTAGTTTAAGAGGCAGTTCATTTCTTCGATTAACCCATAGCAGAACGAACGTTGCCGCAAATACCGCCATAACAGGGCTTCAAAGACTGTTTAATCGTGTGTCGCATATTTTCGACTTAAATGTTCCTAGGATTAGGTTGAGACAACTATTTTTAAATTATTTTAACAATGTTTAGTGTTTGTTTAACTTTAAGTTTTATCATTGGGGCCGATTGAGGCCTGTTGATAAATAAAGAAATAAATAAATAAATAAATAAATAGATACAACCATTTTATATATTTATTGCACTTTGTTTGGATATTCTAAATGTGCTCCTTGAAGGTAAGATTTTTATCATAAATTAGCCCTAAATATTTAACTTGGTTAGACCAATTTAAGACTGCACCGTTCATCTTAATAACATGATTGTTGGTGAGTTTGAGAAATGAAACTCTTGGTTTATGGGGAAAAATAATTAATTATGTTTTCGATGCTTTAGGAAAAATCTTCCATTTCTGCAAATATGAAAAAAATATATCTAGACTTTTTTGCAGCCTACTGCATATGACACGAAGGCTTTTTCCTTTTACGTCACAAAACAGAGATTTCTCACATCCTGGTGGTAAATCAGGAAGATCAGAAGTAAAAATATTATATAAGACTGGGCCCAAGATACTTCCTTGAGGTACACCAGCTCTAACAGGCAATCATCAGATTTACTATTCAAATAGTTAACCTGAAGATTGCGGTCTGTCAAGTAACTTTGAATCATTTTTGTGATGTAAAAAGGAAAACGGAAATTGGACATTTTAACTATACAACCGTTATGCCAAACACTGTCGAATGCTTTTTCTATGTCTAGAAGAGCAGCTCCAGTGGAATAACCTTCAGATTTATTAGTACGAATCATATTAGTTACTCTAAGTAACTGATGAGTAGTCGAATGCCCATGGCGAAATCCAAACTGCTCATCTGCATAAATTGAATTTTCTTTGATATGTGTCATCATTCTATTAAGAATTATTCTTTCGAAAATTTTGCTTATAGAGGAGAGTAGACTAATTGGACGATAACTTGATGCTTCAGCTGGATTTTTTTCATATTTTAAAATTAGAGTGACTTTGGCATTTTTCCATTTTGAGGGAAAATATGCTAATTTAAAGCATCTGTTAAAAATCTTCACCAAGAAATTTAAAGAGCTTTCGCGAAGTCTTTTGAGAAGGATATAAAAAATCCCATCATCTCCTGGTGCTTTCATGTTTTTTAAGTTCTTGATAATTGTTCGTATTTCTATCAAGTTTGATTCTAGTACCTCTTCAGGAAGAAATTCTTGAGTGGTGATCTGGTCATACTTTTGTAATACTTCATTTTCAATAGGACTCATTACGTTCAAATTGAAATTATGAACACACTCAAACTGATGAGCAAGTTTTTGAACTTTTTGTTCATTCGTAAGAAATATGTGGTCACCATCTTTGAGGACCGGAATGGGCTTTGAAGGTTTCTTAAGAACCTTCGAAAGCTTCCAGGAAGGTTTGGAATAATTTTAATTGTTCAACTTCTCTCACGAAATTTTCATTTCGTAAAAAAGTGAATCTATGTTTGACTCCGTTTGAAAATTTTTAAAAATAACTTTCAAAGCAGGATCACGAGTTCTTTGATATTGACGTCTCCGTATGTTCTTCATACGTATAAGAAGTTGAAGCTCATTGTCAATGATTGGTGTATTGAATTTCACTCTAGCCTCAGGAACTGACAGGTTTCGGCCATTGAGTATTAAACTGCACAAATCATCCAATGCTCCGTCAATGTCAGCACTATTTTGCAAAACAATATCACAATTCAAGCTTTCTTCGATCGTGGTACGATATCGATTCCAATTGGCCTTGTGATAATTAAACACAGACCTAAGGGAATTTAAAACAGTTTCACGGGATATGGAAAAAGTTATAGGAAGATGATCAGAATCAAAATCAGCATGAGTTAACAAATCCAGCCGAGCTATCGTGGAACAATATTTTTCCATTGAAATTGCTTTGTGTATTATTTCACGATCGATGTTTTGCATAAAAATCACCGATGATAAAAAACTTAGTTTTTTTCTCGTGAGTTTTTGTAAATCTCCCTTGAAATGATTTTTCTCTTCACCAATGCATTGAAAAAGTAAATACTCTGCGGCTATAAATAAAATACCAATATCTGTTTCGATTTAAATTCACAAACTTCAGTGGCGTCCCGTCCTATTGTGCACTACGTGCACTACACCGGGTGTTGTTGGTGGGGGCTTCATACCAATTTCATGAATAACTAACAAAAATCAAAAGCTAATAAAATCTATCAAACAGTATCAATGATCAACAAGTATTGCTTGCTGTGTACTATTACTAGTGCACAAAATGAAGAAATACATGTGACCCACTCTACCATAAGTTAACTCTGGAAATCAATAAGTGATGCGAACGAGAGGCATAAAACAGACCAAAAACCTCTCTGCGCAGGCACTTATCAATGTACACAATATTGTTATGTATCTATATACAGAGCGTGTACGCGTGTGGCCAGTGGATTTGGTGTGCAAGACCGATGTGTTAGTGTTGATTCCGTGCACTCCCGTCAGTGAACTTGAAGAGATGAGAGGAGAGCATTGAAATTTAACAACGTTGTACACTCTCCGCAAGTCGCATGCTGCTTCATTCAAGCATTGAATGCAGCTTAATTAGAGAAGAGATAGGTGGAAAACTGAGTGAGGCCCTCGCCATGCAGTATGCGGCAAGGCGCGATAAGTGTCTTTTTTCACGGTGAGGAATAATATTAACAATGAAAACGATTACGCGCGTCCAAGCACATCCCGAACTGTTTTCACGCTATTCGCGTCTCGCCGCATTCCTCATGACAAGGGCCTAAGGCCGGTGTTAGTATTGGCTAATGAAAATACGCTCGGTGGCATTGTATGTAACACACACGCGATGTTGTATTGCCTGGGTGGTAGAATGAAATGATTTTCTTTCAGTTCTTTTCAAGAGGCAAATGCAGTACGTTAAAATAAATATGGAGCCAGATCTTGTTGAAGACCTTCTAGTTAAGCCATTCTTAAGACGAACTGTAGAAGAAAAGCTTTTGGTCACAAAAATGCAAGTTCCTCGATCAAAGCTATAAAATCTCAAGTCAACGTTTGTCAGAGGCAGTGCTTCGAAAAATCCTTTTCTAAAAAGAAGCCTGAACGTTTCCTCGTTCAGTTACAAGCCCTCCTTTTTGAGCGATCCTTCGCTCAATTTCAACTTGTACCTGAAGCACGTTCAATTTCAACCAACGGTTCAAAGCATAGCGAATATGAAACGAGCTGCGTGCAACGTTGCTTTCCGCAGAAGGACCACCGCTTCGGCGTTCAAGTCCGCCGTACAATCTTCTGTCGGCAATCACGTACCATTTTTCGTTTGCGTTCATGATCGACCGAAAAAACAGTCAATCAGTTTGAAGCAGTGTTGGAATTGTCAGCAAAATATCAATTTCAAATGCGATACGTTTTCGCCTCTGAACTTTCTGTCGCTCGTTACACACGCTGATAAATCCCGATTGAACTTCGAGGTGCATGAAAACGAACTTGCATGAACTCGATTTGCCGCAACTCACCGATGCACGGATACGGAAACAATCAGATCGTTTTTTCTCTCTTTTTCTTTATATCACATTCGCTCATGATATACCGAGAGCACATATCCTCAATGAAATATCATGGAATGATTCGGGATATTGTTCGACGAAATATCGATCTTTACCCGCTCTTCAGCCAGATAACTGATTATACATTTCAATTACGACAAGTGCAATGAAGGTGCTGATGGGTGGTTCTAATGTAGGGCTTTCTAGTAGTTGCATTAACAGCCTCCTTATCCCACTGCATCAGGGCAAATATGTCGAGGAATGAAGAAACGACATTGCGATTTACGACGCAAGTATGAAAAAGATTGCAAATAATTGTTTACGAATTAAGCACGTGCGGTACAAGCTTGAAGCTGACAAATTTCACAATGCACTTCGGGCAGCACGTCAGACCAATACTGGGTCAAAATCGAACGAAAAAAGAAGGGTTTTGAAAGCAGTTAGGTTGTTTTCAGATCAAAACGAGGTGAGCTGGTAGAATAAACACGACTCATTTTTAAGAAGCTATTTTGAAAATGCTATTCTGGGAATTACTTAATCAATGGTGTCAAATGTGCAAGTGCATATAGTAATTAAAGTTCGAGAGTCATTTCTGTCCGCTGGAATAGGGTTAATTATCTATCAAACAGATGAAAAGAATAAATGTTTTTTTCTAGCAAAGCATATATATGCTATAACAACAGCAGCTTAAAAAGGTTAATAAAACGCACGGCAATTCAATGGCATGAGTTATCATTCTTTTCTACAGCTTTTTCGATTTTAAACCGTTTAATTGGTTTCGATTATTATCCATTCCTCAAAAACTCGCATCCAATTGCTGTCACAGCCGTAAATGCACGTCGAATCTGCAAGACTTCCAAACAACTACTAACAAAATCCTCACCCGAGCCGCTCGGGCCGGGCGATTGAGTGAAAGGAAAAATATCGAAACCGAATATCAATATGAGTTCGCGCGTTCGTTGATATGGGCTACCTGTTATCAACGTAGAAAAAGCACGAAGGCGACACGATGGTCGAATGATTCGAATCCCGAGTACGTTTCGCTCGCATGTGAGATGGAGACAAAAATATCCTCTACGAGGCCAGCTGAAACTGATTCTCGTATGGTGTTTTCGTGAACTTTTAGATCGCATATCCTGGATGATCTTCTTGTGCGAAGTTCTTCGGCGATTTTTCATTGCATTGAGCGGGGAGTGAACTTTTTTTTATCATGATTATTCCAACACTGGTTTGAAGCATTCTTACGTTTGAGGCTCATGTGCTGGTGGTATGCTATTGCACCTACAGTGCCAATTTTTACTAACCGGGACCTCATTCGTAATGAATTAACCAACGCTTATTTCAATTATCTGCGTCGAATATCGCTCAGCAGTAGAGTTTGTGAGTGATATTCAATATTCATCATTCAAGCCACGTGGTAATGGCTTAATGAGTAAGATATTATTTCTCGCAACATCGGCGGGGAAGAACATAGGGTGGAACAGGGCTAGTTGGTTACGGGGTTAGTAGGTCAATGAGGATATCTTCAAACCTACGCATCGAAAAAATTGTGTTTTTTCACATATCATTTATTTAAAATAATTGTGTTTTATGGGTGATATAATTAGATAAGCAAAGAAACTAAATGACAATAAGGGGAGCTGCGTAGCCGCAAGGTTACAGAGTCCGCTTTGTCAAGCGGATGGTCATGGGTTCGAATCTTAGTAGAATCAGGCCATCCGATGTCAAAAAGGACTTAAGCATGGGTTTATTCTCAGACTTACTCTTCCTTTACGCTGAAATATACAAATACCTTTGCGTGACTTCCTCTTAACAAAAAATAAGTCCCTCTTATCAATAAAACTGGTCAGAAGGACGCACGACGAAATTTCTCTAGGGAATTATAATTGGTGATATTTGGCAAGAGGAACGAGTATCGGTATAGTAGAACAGTAAGCGTGTAAGAAAGAGTAGCACATTACACACAAGCAATGATGAACAATGATAATAAGCATGCCACTTCTCAATAGAGGTATTGGTATTAACAGAAGTGCGGGATACAGCAGACACCCGGGCGTATCTCACAATAGATCTACGATTCTGGTCGCAGTGAGGAAGCCCATACAGGAAAAAAAAATGACAATAAAGTGCAGTTGTGGAAATTGTGATTCTAAGAAAATGTTTATCGTTGTCCTTCGATTTTTAAATAAAGAATAAAAAACACCCGTTTTCTAATGACAATTCGCCCAATAACACATCTTGATCAGGTTTGAACAGGAATGCATTTAAAAAATGAAGGACAACGATAAACATATCTTAAAAACCACGTTTTGCTCAGAAAATTACTCTCTTTCAGCTGATCTATATTAATCAGAAAACTATAAAAACTTTAGAATTGCGAATTTCGGTTCGAGTTTTCAATTTGGTACGTGTTTTCTTTGACTAAGTGTCCATCCAAAGCATCTGTCAATTTCAACGTATACACTAAAGTCGCTTCTTACGCGGAGGATACATGCCACGTAAAAGGAAACCGCGTAAAAAAGAATCGCGTAAATTCCGGAATCCGCATGAAAAAACGCGTAAATTCCGGCAGCATAAATTCCGTAATCCGCGAAAAAACGCATAAATTCCGGGATCCCTGTTGAAATGACCACGTAAAAAATCGCATAACAGGCGACCTTAGTGTAGACCTGTGCGCCGACCATATCATCGGCGGCGGCGGCGTTGAAAACATTCTACCTCGGCGGCGGTCGGCGCGCCGGCGTGACGCTGTTGGCTTTTGTCAGCGGCGGCGGCGGCGGCGGCGTGTGTCGGTGTGACACTAAATACCAGTTATAAATATTGCGCATAATTTGTGCTTTGTACTCTCATGTTCGTAATTTTTTTAATTCAACGTTCATAAATAAAAATGTATGGGTCAGGGTTGACAGGATGTCAAAAATAGAAAAATATGTAAAAAATCAATTGAACAAACAATTAAAAACCAGAAAATAATAAACCAAGCAGAGAAGGTACTAACAAGTGTAATTACCAAAAAAATCATCAACGAGCTCACGATAAAAAATTGCAAGGAAAACTATTCCCAGAGACGTTCAGTTTAGGAAAAAATATGAATATAATATAATATAATAATTTTTCGATATGTTCATTTTGATTAACTGTAGACCTACTTTGGGAAAATTCTAAAATTTACGTTAGAGGGTCGTTTTCAACTTTCATATATTTTGTTAGGTTACCCATGGAAAAGCTGAAAAAAGGGAAACTCTTTTCATTTCGAAGTTCCTCGTTAAACTCCACAGATTCTTTATTTTCTATTACGACTTATGGAACATATTCATTATCATTACTATTTGCAAAATTTTTGTTTGTTTTAAATAGTGTTTAAAAAAGCAACAAAATCACATGAACTATATGATGTCATTTCCATGAGTTACGCGTTTAAATATGACGGGTCGAAAGTGATCCATTCTGACCGAAAAGTTTGCAAATATTATTATAGTAGTGGAAAATAGCTGAAAGTGTTTTTTTCGATGCCTTAACGTTCAAGCAACAAAGTAACGAGAAATCAGCAAAAAAAAATACAGTCGTTTTCTTTTTGATAATTTTGATTGGTATGAAATCCATCGTGAATTTGGCAAAAATACATAATCGATGTTAAAAAAAGTATCCACAAAAATCTCTGTTTCAGCGCAATATGATCAAATATTTAATTTGCCCTAAATTTTAAGCAAAATCCCGAAAATTGATCTCCAATAAAACTTAGTAAGAGCGGGGGCCTAGTGTGGTTGGTAACGTCTCCGTCAACCACGCTCGACGCCTGGGTTCGAATCCCACCGCCGACATAGGTGTCGATGGTTGTGAGGTGGCGTGATCCACTCACAACCAACCCAACTGGTCTAGATTCAATCCTAGCCGACACCGGGAGATTTTCTGAGGCGAAAAATCTCTGGGATCACGCCTTCCATCGCATGAGGAAGTTAAGCCGTTGGCGCCGGTCCGTTAATAAACGGGTCGTGAGTTAGGGTCCTGGGTGTGGAGTCGCCTCCCTGGGCGTCGGTGATTGGCCACAACAGTGGCGGAACTAGACCGACGGAAAATAAACGAGAATAAAAAAAAAACTTAGTAATCTAAAGAAAACTAAAGTCTTTGCAAAAAAAAAAAATATTCACGAAGCAAACTGGCTCCGTGCAAATCATTGTTAAAGACATTGATATTTTTGATTTCATCCGATAAAAAAAACTAAAGTCTATATTTAATGTCAAATAGTGTATCAAATTTCCACAAATTAAAATAATTTTCACTTGGGGAATTTTCGTTTATACATGTTTATACAATACTACTACTTAACGAAGTGACACTGCGTGAGGCCACCATGCAAAAAAGCGTTATGTAGCCAAATTCCGCGTTACCTTATATACGAGTGTTCCCTTATCGGCTGTGATTTGCGGTATTTCTATAATCGGAAAAATCCAGCATACACAATCCCTATCGGTGCGGTGATATTTCCTCGGCGGCGCGCCGAGTCCAAATCATCGGCGGCGGCGGCGTGCGTAAAAGTGTCGGCGGCGGCGGCGCGGCGTGGCGGCGCACAGGACTACCTTAGTGTACTTTTCGTCAAGCAAGAGAGAGTAACACTTTTTTCATCCAATTATGAGTAGCTTTTGCGAACGTCTAGGCGAAAAACTGAAAACGGTTTGACTTCCGCCTATACGCTACAGACTGCCGTAAATGCATTGGTGGAGGAAAACTGAATTGTCCTTTCGAAATAAAAATGGTCACTTTACCCCACTTTCTGATCAACTTCTTCCCTACCTGAGGGGCTGCCCAATCTACCCACCGCTAAAAATAGATAAAATACACTAAAGCCTTTTTACGCGTATTTCGGAATTTACGCTGATTTCAGAACTTAGGCGGTTTTTACGCAAATTTCAGAATTTACACGTTTTGCCTTTCTCCTAGAAAGCTATAGCAATCACTGGAAAACCCAAAGGTATAAAAATGGCCGAATGTCATATACCACTAGACCACTTTCGACGAACTGAGCATTTTCTGTATATATGTATGTATGTGTGTATGTGTGTATGTGTGTGTGTATGTGCAACTTTTTTTTCTCACTCACTTTTCTCAGAGATGGCTGAACCGGTTTTCATAAAATAAATTGCAAATGAAAGGACTAGTTGTGCCATAGGTTGCTATTGAATTTCATTGTCATCGGATTTTTAGTTTAGAGGTTATGTATCAAAATGTAAAAATCACGAAACATCAATATCTCAGAAACTACATAACCGATTTCAATAAAACTGGTTTTAAATGATTGGGCTGTCTCCAAAACCCTTAACTTTTAAATTTCGTTATGATTGAACATATGGTTCAAAAGTTATGTAAACAAAAGTTATCCTGAAGTTGTTTAAACTCACTCATTTTGCTCAGAGATGGCCGAGCCGATTTTCACAAAATTAGTGTCAAATGAAAGGTCTAGTTGCCCCATAGGTTGCTATTGAATTTCATTGTAATCGGATTGTAACTTTGTCCGTTGTTCATAAAAATGTGAAATCACATAATGAAAGTAAGCATATTGACTTTCTCCTAACGATCACTGGCAACTTTTTTTTCTCACTCACTTTTCTCAGCGATGGCTGAACTGATTCCAATGAAATTAATTGCAAATGAAAGGTCTAGTTGCCTTATAAGACCCTATTGAATTTTATTGTAATCAGATTTCTAGTTTAGAGGTTATGTATCAAAATTTAAAAATCACGAAACATCAATATCTCAGAAACTGCCCAACTGATTTGAATTTTATGAAGATCAACATGTGGTTCAGAAGGTATGGAAAGAAACGTGTTCTGGATACTATTTAATCTCACTCATGTTTCTCAGAGATGGTTGAACAGATTTGCATAATATCAGTGTCATATGGAAGGTCTTGTTGCCCCATATGACCCTAATGATTTTTTTGCAAACGGACTTTGCCTGTTATGTTTAAAAATGTGAAATCCAGCTATTGAAAGAAACATATTCCGAAGACTACTTGGACTCACTTACTTTTCTCAGAGATGGTTGACCCGATTCCCACAGAATTGGTATCAAATGAAAGGTCTAGCTGCCTCATAACACGCTATTGAATTTTGCTGTAATCGGATTGTAACTTTGTCTGTAATGTATCGAAATGTGAAAATCACGAAACTTCATTATCTTAGAAACTACACAACCGATTTGAACAATATTGATATCAGATGAACGGGCTAGTTAAGGGCTAACTGATGAATTATGATTGAGCACGTGGTTTCAAAGTTGAGCTGCCCTATACGTTACATTTTCATTTGATTGTAATCAAACTTAAGCAACCGTTATGTATTAAATTGTTAATTAAACAACGAAAGTCTATTATCTCAAGTATTACACGACTTATTTGAACATAACTAGTGTCATACAAACGAGTCATCTCTCAAACTTACAAATAACAAACTTCATAACAATTTGATATGTGGTTCAGAAGTTATGGAAAGTAAAAAAAATAAAGGGACTATTCAAAACTATACCTGCTTTGATCAATATATGTGGCCTCAACATAATTTAAATATGTTATCGTTCAATTTAAACGTTTCTGGTATTGCTGGTGATTGAATTTTTCGAAATTAAGTCAAATTTCAAATTTTATACTTCAGTTACAACATCAATATTTTAGTACCCAAAGACTGAATATTCCTTTATTGGATTGCAGCGTTCATGTAAATCTATTTTTACAAATAATAAGTTCAAATGAGAAAGGCTGGGTCTGACCGCTAGGTGGGTTAATTAAGGTTTTTTCTCTGGGCGATCGCTTGACTATATCCAGCAGTCAAGTTGACTGCGGAAGGCGTTCGCATTCGTGTTTCAACAGTCAACTTCCGATCCTTTGAAAAGCACTGGGCGGAAATATACGCGATTATAAAATGCACGAATACGTGTCCAGGGCTAGTAGCGAGTCACTTTTTAGTGACTTTGTCACTATTTTGAGCCTAGTCACTAAAAAGTCACTATTTACGTTAAAAAGTCACTAAAGTCATTATTTTACGACAAAATGGTCACTAAAGTCACTTTTTAAGCTTTAAATGTATAAATTAACAATTGTTGTATTGCAACATACATTAGAAAGCTTGCTTCTCATTTACAGAATATTTGGACAGTTCGGTTTATAAGGCATTTTTGTTAACTTTTCCATCATAGAAGTATCATGCCAGGCAATGTTTTCAAATTTCTAATCGAAGTGAACAGTGCAGAATAGCTACGAACGAATTGTCTAAGAGCTGCAAAGGAATCTAAAGGTTTATTCTACAAGCTACTCGCGTCTTAAACCAGTGTTGTGCGTGAAATTCCGTTTGTAGTTTGATTTGCTTGTCTCAAATCAACTGTTCCTCCTGGTTGAAGTGGATTCAAAAATTTCAAGCTTATATTGTGCATAGTCGTGTTAAGGTCCCAATTCGTAGGATTTTGCTTTCAATCATCCGAACCTACCGGTGTTTACCAGATACCATTTCGAAATTCCATAATGATAACCCGTTCTACGCATATTTGTCCCATGCTCCAGATCAAACAAACGAGTGTTTAGTGGGACGAATTTGATTAGAAAATGTCCAGTGGGTTAAATATGCGTGGAAAATCATTGATGGGACAAACAGGCTTAGTATTGTTTTTGCAGATTTTCAGAACGAACAATGCTATTTTTAATATATATTGAAAAACCCCTGCCTTAGTTAGCTTAACCATCTTCAAACGCTTTTCGAAGCTGTCACAGGCGGCACGGACTCCCAGATTTTCTGGATAACCGCTTTACAAGTTGGAGATTTTGTAAAAAAAAGTTTATTGAGTTGAGATCAGATGAACTTAACGGCAATTTATTTCTATTCAAAAAGTCCCTCGAATTGTCCCTATACCAACCTTGAGTCAAGTTCGCAGTATGCGCTGATGCACCGTCTTGCTAGAACATATAGTAATTAGCTCTTAAGAGTTTTCCAAGACACGGGGTAACGTTTTTTTTCCGAAACTACCGTTTTATAATAAACAGCATTGAATTCGGCGTCTTTGTGTATGAAAATCAGAGGAAGTTTACTCGCTTGCAAATTGCTCCCGAGACCATCACTAAAGCTGTACTCTGCAATCGAGGAACACTCCTTTAGAACTCTGAAATGTTGTCTCTTGCTGCTGCCCACATTCGATTGTTTTGTGTAACCAGTCACACTCCAGGCCAAATAGTTTCTCATCAGAAACAATGAACTCGCGAACAGTGAGTTGTGAAAGTATCATTTTCACTCTATCGAGCCTCTTTTTCTAAAAGAATCGGCCAAAATATTGTGGATCGATTCAATAGATATACTCAGATGGGTGGGAATTACAAACTAAACGTTATCATTTCGCCGGACACGCTTCTTCATAACAGTCACAATTTTACGACTTGCTGATCGTGGCCGACAGAATTTTCAACGATAGCCAAAGAGAATGTTTCCTTGTATTTTTCGATGGTTTAATAAACGAAATCTCGCCTAGCTTAACATGATTTGAGATGTTTGAATATTGTGCAAGGGCAGTCACTGACCAAAAATCGTTTTACTACGACTTTCCGGATTTGTTACATCGCACATCAAGAACTAAATACAACTGACAGACCACCAACACACCAATGCGTATTCGAGAGTGCATACATTCGTTCACGTACTTTCATTAACACTTATAACTCGAAAACTTGTATTCGAATATATTGAACAAGGTGTTATTACAACCATTTCAATGTGAAATTATGATACAGATTTTAGTTGGACTCTTTTTCTATGCGAACAAATCATTGCACATCCTATGTTCTAAAGACATAAATTTCAGATAAAATTCAATTCATTTATGGTTCAACAATAAATTTCAAAACTCTCTTGTATATTTTTGGTCACAATTTTGTCACTATTTAGTCTCTATTTGGTCACTATTTAAATGAAAAAAGTCACTAAAGTCACTATTATTTTGCTCCAAGTTCGCTACTAGCCCTGCCGTGTCTGAAAAGAAATTATCGACACGCAAATAAATGCATTTTTTGTGATAGTCAGGCAGAACTTAAAGCCCTGAATTTTCCTTTCTGCCACTCCAAACTAGATTGGGAATGCATCCTGTCGCTCTGACAGTTAGCCATGAAAAACCAGGTTAACTTATACTGGGCTCCTGGTCATTGTGGAACCGAAGGAAACGAGAAGGCTAACTTACTAGCCAGACAAGGGTCATCCACTAACTTTGTTGGCCCAGAACCTTTCTGTGGAGTCTTCCCGAGCGCTCTAAAAGCTGAACTCGGTGAATGGGAGAAAGTGACCCTCAAAGCAAACTGGGGTGTCATAAGCGGATTACGACAGTCGAAAAGATTCATAGAGCCAAATCGCGAGAAGAGCCTCGTGCTGCTCAGGTTAAATAAGAAAGACCTTAGGACATTTACAGGTCTTATTACAGGGCAGCTTTTTACTAGAGGAAGTGCCGCTAAAACAGCTGGCTTTACCACTATCGCTGCTTATATCACTGCTGCTGCTGCTAAGTAAGGATTGTAGTCGCTATCTAGAATGAATATGAACAGTTTCGGCTGAAACAGGCTCTTATATGGGCCATATAGTACATTCAAAATTACTATTTCTATAATCCTGTTGACCGTGCAAACATATAACAATCAATTAGATCATTTAAGGGCTGCATTTTAACAAGGATTGACTATTCTCAATAGTATAGCTACTTGCATATCAAGGTTTGACATTTTTAAAGATTTAATTATGCAAAAGCTTAATCTTGACAATTTCTGAGGTTTGGTTATGCAGATAACAAAGGCTGTTCGGGTGTTGCATATTACTGAAGGAAAACATAATTCAGTTCGTTCTGAGGCATGGAGATGAAGTCAAATTTATAACTGGTCCAACATTTAAAATCAAGTGTAATAAATGAAAGAGAAAATATTACCTCTTCCATCAAACATTTAATTTATCCCTGGGCAAAAGTAAAACCTTGAGGATGCTTGATTGCATTCTAGGTCCCAAGACTTGTATGCGTTTTTACAAATCAATGAAAAATGCACACGAGTGTTACTTAGTTGTGATGTTGCAGACCAAAGCCAATTGAGTCATACAGTCCCTCTACAATTATGGGTCAGTCAACGTGTTGTCTGAATGTTCAAAAATGGATATAAAATCGGAAAAATTATCAACTAAGAATGTTTTACTATCTATCTCTGTGTTTTGATGTGTATTTTCGATCAACAATTAATTCACTGCAGTTGATGCGTGTAAATCGGTTAGAACGGTAAATATCCCTTACATAGCAAAAGACACAATTATGGGTCAATTTTGGCATTCAAAATCATTTAGTCTATAATATCGTCAAAATACATAACACAAGTTATTTTATTGTTGTAAAAGCTTAATAATAAGTTATTTTATTCAGTCCTGATGCATTATCATGTAAAAGTAATAAAAATAACCAAAATATGGACTGACCCACAATTATGCACTGCCGAATGTAACATTGCTACAATTATGGGTCACTTCACTTATTGCACCGAGCAGAGTTATAATTTTTAGGGATATTTTCAACTTTAAATCATTTCAATCGTATTGATGAGATTACAAGTGAGTTATAAAAAATATCACTGATAATGAAATTTGTTCAGTTTCGTGAGAACAGGCGTATTTGCGTAAAAGTGACCCATAATTGTAGCTGACCCATAACTGTGGAGGCACTGTACAAACAGTATCTTTGTGAGCAAAACTTCAGATTTACCGGGAACAGCAGCTATGTCACTCTAAATATCAAAAACAGGCACGCCCACACGCTTTTCATTGTTCTTAAGTCGTGAATTGAAAAATTAATATAATAAATGCTATAAATTATAAAATAAACTAGCTGACTCGGCAAACTTCGTACCGCCGCACAGTGGGGCAAATTGGTCCGTTGGCGCGACAAAATCTCATAACTCCTTAACAGTTGTTTCCACAGTGTTATTGTCTTCGGCAATGTTGTTCACCATAAAAACATCTTTTTGAAAAATGTATTCGGGCAGCTTTGATTTTTTTCTACAGATGGTGAGAACATATATCTTCTGAATAAATGATGCTAGCCATTTTGTTTCTTCGGGAAAGTTGTTTATATCATCAATTGACATAAAGTTGTCGAACATAATACAACTGCAGGACGGACCGTTAACGAGATAAAATTATTTTCATTATTCATAAACCCAAAATTTCAGTAACGAATCATAGCTGGGACTTAAGTACATATGTTTCAATTTCAGATATATTCGAATTTCCGATTCATCATGAAATGAATTATTGGAAGTTTGTAGTTGCCTTTGTATAGTTTTTTGCCAACCTATGATGTGTCATAATTTTTGAGAAAGAATATAAAATATAATTTTAATGTTATTGTTTGTGACAAAATATTTCAGATAGGAACGTTGTTCAATTAAAGATTAGATGGTCATGTTTCCTTTCTAAGAGCTCCTATTGTTATATTTTATTCCATTTGGCATAGATACTAAACGCTTACTTCTGTTTAAGACACTGTTCATCCGATAAAAAACTGTTTCCTAGCACTAATAATTATTTCTGAGGGGTCTTCATACTAGTGGACGTCAGTTTTGAAAGACCCCCAAACAGAATTATGGTCATGTTGCATACACCGGCATTCAGCAAAGCCTATTGTAGGAAAAACATCGATACGGACCCTGCTGATTAACGATTTTTCACATGAATTGACATAGAAACAGTCGTTGCGAAAACTCGAATTACTCAGTAAGTCGCAACTAGTAGCAGCTGATTTTTTGTTTGGTACTAGCCAATACATTGTATTTTAGTACAATAATAATGTCATAGCTGAACAACGTAGAACTTTATGTTTTTCATATTGCCGAAAATGAGGAAAAATTACAAAAAAAACTTGTTTTACATACTATGCCTCCTTCGAACCTATTTTTAACAAAACTGTCTTAATATCATATTTCCTTTTAGTTTATACTCTATTTTATCAGGATCATATTTTTTTTTTTTAAATAGTTTATTTGACACGGCACGATACAATTTATGTTTAACTGAGCCAAGTACAATTTTTTTTAAATTCTAAATTAGCAGGGAAAAGAGGGAGGCCTTTTTTTTATTCTCGCGGCCGACTACGAGCTAGTGGGGATTTAAGGTGAGAGGAGGGGTGTTACAATTTTGTTTTTAACTATTTTATATTACAGAATGTATTCATTTGTACGTGGCTAACCAGTGATGTTCTATTTGAGCAGTTTTGGTCTGAGGTGTCTGCGTAAACATAGAGATGCCGAGTCTTCGTTTTAGTGTCACCAGCCGGGTGTATCATTCTCTTTCAGTTTGTGACAGAAATTGTATTCTAGCAAATAGATAAAAGAAATCAAATTTTAATGCCAGCATTTTTTATAAACCCGTATAGCTGTGTCATGTACTGGAGATCACCGCTTCCCAGAATGTCTCTAACGGGTACGTTCGGTTGTTTTCCTCGGGCCCGAAGGGAATCTATAAGCTCAGACCTAACACCACAGTATTCGGTACACGACCAAACAACATGCTCGATGTCATGGTAGCCATCGCCACAAACGCAGTGATTACTGTCTACAAGCCCTATACGAAAGAGATGCGTGTTTAACGTGTAGTGATTGGACATAAGTCTGGACATCACGCGAATGAAGTCCCGACCTACATCCAACCCCTTGAACCATGCTTTCGTCGATACCTTAGGAAAAATGGAATGTAGCCACCGTCCTAGTTCATCTGAGTTCCATGATGATTGCCAACTGTTGAGTGTTCTCTGACGCAAAATGCTATAAAATTCATCATAAGCAATTGGTCTTTCATAAATATCGCCATCAATAGCACCCACCTTAGCTAAAGAGTCAGCCTTTTCGTTACCCGGAATCGAGCAATGAGAAGGGACCCACGCTAAGGTAACCCGGTAATTTTTATCTGTTAAAGCACTTAAAAACCGCCGTATTTTCCCCAGGAAATACGGGGTGTGCTTCACAGGCTTCATTGATCGCAGAGCCTCAATGGCACTGAGACTATCTGTGAAGATGAAGTAGTGATCTATGGGTAGGGTTTCGATGATTCCGAGAGAGTACTGAATAGCAGCAAGTTTTGCGACGTACACGGAAGCAGGAGCACCGAGTTTGTAGGAGGCGGTAAAATTTTCGTGAAAAACACCGAAGCCAGTGGACTCATCTAGATAAGATCCGTCAGTGTAAAACCTTTTATCATAACTAAAATGTTTAAACTTATTGGAAGAAATCTTAGGGATCTCTTGGGGTCGCAATTGATCCGGGATACCAGAAATGTCTTGTTTCATGGTGGTGTCGAAGAATATAGCATTATTAGAAGTATCTAAAAGTGCGACATTGGAGGAATCGTATGAAGAAGGATTAATATCTTGAGCCATATAGTCAAAATATAAAGTCATAAATCTGGATTGAGATTGAAGGTCGACCAACCTCTCGAAATTTTCAATTACTAATGGGTTCATAACTGTGCATCGAATTAGCAACCGGTAAGAGAGATTCCAAAAACGATGTTTCAACGGAAGAATACCCGCTAACACTTCAAGACTCATCGTATGGGTCGACTGCATGCAACCCAAGGCAATACGCAAACAACGATATTGTATTCTCTCTAATTTTATAATGTGTGTGTTCGCGGCGGAGCGAAAGCAGAAACAGCCGTACTCAAGAACTGACAATATCGTTGTTTGGTATAACCTTAGAAGGTCTCCTGGGTGAGCACCCCACCAAGTTCCGGTAATCGTACGAATAAAATTAATCCTCTGTTGGCATTTTTGTGTCAGATACCTAATATGACGAGCCCAGGTGCATTTAGAGTCGAACCAGACCCCGAGATATTTAGCGACTAAAACCTGAGAGATCGTTTTACCCGTTAGTAAAAGCTGCAGCTGAGCTGGGTTATGCTTCCTAGAAAAATCGACCAGCTCAGTTTTCTCCGGAGAGAATTCGATACCCAGCTTAAGAGCCCATTCAGACAAATTGCCTAAGGTATCTTGCAATGGTCCTTGCAGATCGCTAGCCTCGCTACCAGTAATGGATACAACGCTATCGTCTGCAAGTTGCCTTAGCGTGCATGAATTTGCAAGACATTCATCGATGTCATTGACGTAAAAATTATATAAGAGAGGACTTAAACATGAGCCCTGGGGGAGGCCCATGTAACTAATTCGGGAAGTTGTCGAATCGCCATGTGAGAAATACATATGCTTTTCTGACAACAAATTGAGCAAAAAGTTATTCAAATTTGGTGAAAGTCCCTGCGAATGAAGTTTCTCGGTTAAAACTTCTACAGAGACAGAGTCAAAAGCCCCCTTAATATCCATGAACGCAGAAGCCATTTGCTTTTTTCGAGCAAAGGCTAGTTGAATTTCAGTAGAAAGCAACGCTAGGCAATCGTTCGTCCCTTTGCCCCGGCGAAAGCCAAATTGAGTATCTGAAAGTAACCCGTTTGTTTCGACCCATTTGTCTAACCGTAACAGGATCATTTTCTCCATTAATTTTCGGAGGCAAGAGAGCATCGCAATCGGCCTATATGAATTGTGATCAAAGGCAGGTTTCCCGGGTTTCCGAATAGCAATGACTTTTTAACTTGTCTTTTTGCAGAGTCGAGTAGATTCTTCAACAGGTTGAATTTTATTCTATCTAACCCTGGAGCCTTATTGTTGCACGACAGGAGAGCCATTGAAAATTCCAACATCGAAAATGGAGGCTCTTCCGTAGTTACTAATAACGCGTCGCGAAAGGTTTTCTGTTCCGGTACAGAGTCCGGACAGACCTTTTTGGCAAAATCGAGTATCCAGCGATCTGAATACTCCTCGCTTTCATTCGAAACGTCACGGTTCCGCATGCGCCTGGCGGTATCCCAAAGTGCTCATCGCTGTTTCCCTCGACAACGCGTTCACGAACCGCCGCCAGTACCCGCGTTTTTTCGCCTTTACTGAGCTCTTCATCTGCCTGCCCAGTGCCTCGTACTTTCGAAGCAGGTTGACAGTGCCGCACTCCCGGTAGTCCTTATACGCCGCGGACCTTCGCGCGTACAGCTCAGAGCACTCTTTGTCCCACCATTTGTTGGGAGGGCGCTGTCTAATCGTCACCCCGGGTATCGGTTTCGTCTGAGCTTGAGTCGCGGCGTCGATTATCAAGCCAGCTAAGAACGCGTATTCTTCCTCCGGAGGAAGTTCCTCGTGAGTCTCGATAGATTGCGCTATAATAGACTCATAACACTTCCAATCAATATTACGTGTAAGGTCGTAGGAATTATTGATTGGGTTCGGGGGAGTTGAACCATTAGCAATTGATATAACGATTGGAAGATGATCACTACCGTGGGGATCGTTGATTACTTTCCACTGGCAATCTAGCGCTAGTGATGTCGAGCAGAGGGATAGGTCAAGCACGCTTTCACGTGCTGGAGGATTAGGTACACGTGTCGCTTCCCCAGTATTCAAAACTGTTATATTGAAGTCGTCGATCAAGTTACAGATTAAAGAAGATCGGTTGTCGTCGTACAGCGACCCCCATAGCGAACAGTGAGAATTAAAATCTCCCAATATCAAAAAAGGCGCGGGAAGCAACTCTGCTATATCAGTGAGATGCCTCTGTTCAATCCGCGCGGATGGAGGGATATATAACGAAACAAGGCATAGGTCTTTTCCATTCATATTCGTTTGAATGGCAACGACTTCAATATGCGAGATCGAGGGGAGGTCGATTCGGAAGAAGGAATAGCACTTTTTAATCCCTAAAAGTACCCCTCTACCATGTGAGTCTTGATCTCGACGAATAATGTTAAAATCGTGGAAATTGAATTGATCGTTTGAATTGAGAAAGGTTTCACAGACTGCAAATGCGTCACAATTGTATGTATTTATTAAATGAGAAAATAGATCGAATTTGGGGATGATACTTCTGCAATTCCATTGTAATACAGTGATAAAATTCCTAACCTCTTTCGCCGTATTAGTCATCGAAAGATATGATAGCTGAAATGAGGGGCCAAGTTGCTGCTAGTTGCTTCAAAAAGGTTTTCACTGTAGGAAGAAGGGCAAGAAGAATATTTTGTAGGGGATCTGGTATGTTGAATGTTTTAAATATCCAGTCCACAATATCAGAAAATTTTATGAACCCTGTTTCTTTTTTATCTTCTGATCGAGAAATGGTTGCACGAGGGGTTTTTGGTGCCCCAGGAAGCGGTGGGTACTCCTGGTTTGATTTAAAATTAAAACCGGGAGGTACTTGCTTCGGTTTTTCCTCACCGCTTCCTTTTTGTGTTGGTTTATTGGTCGTTCCGCTAGGGGTTGCGACCTTTGCGAGAAAGATTAGGAGAGTTGATCATTCTCCTCTTCCTAGATCCTTCTGGCATGGCATAAGAACACCCTTCGACGGGATCGTCAGATGTACCCTCATCGGTTAGCAAAAAGGAAAAGATGTGTCCTGTCGAGGGTGGCTCAGCACTCTTCAGCATTTCTGCAAAAGAGCGCTTTGATCGTTCCTTGAGGGAACGCTTGATTTTTTCCTCGCGCTGTTTGTACGCGGGACACGCCGAAAGGTCATGCCGAGTTCCCTTGCAGTAAAGACACTTTTCAGTATCCTCACTGCAAGCGGTTTCAGCATGATTGCCTCCGCACTTGCTGCAGCGTGCCTTGTTGCAGCAGTAGGTGGCTGTATGACCTAACTGCTTGCAGTTTTGGCAATGCATGACCCGCGGTACGAACAGGCGTACAGGCAGACGAACCCTGTCCAAAGAGATGTAGTTCGGCAGTGCGGATCCGGCGAATGTTACACGGAAGGAATCCGAAGGGAAGAATTTCTTCTTCCCTTCTTCGATGGATACTGAATGCAATTGCTTGACATCCAGTATCTTTACATCTTGAATCATGGGGTTCTTGAAGCAGCCAACCCCGTGACGCAAAATGTCATCGACCGTGAGGCTTCCTTCGGTAACCACACCGTCGATCTCCACGTCCTTGGCAGGGATGTACACGCGGTACTCTCTCGTGAAGAACTCGTAGCTAGCAATTGTGTTTGCTTGCCTCAAGCTACTCACAACAACTCGCAGTTTGTTCGGTCTAACCTTCGTAATTTCGGTTACGTCCGAATGCTGTTTTGCCAGGTCCTTGCCGATTTGAATAATATTTAGAGGCTTCTTTATGGGCCTGAAGTAAACTACGAACGGACCTTTCGAAGCATCTGGGTAAGCTTTCACCCGTGTTGCCGGTACCCTTGGTACGGGGCTAGGTAGCGGGGAAGGTAGAGGGGAATTGATGGGGGAGATCTCTATCTCTTCCCCATTTGTTTCCACATCCAGGAATAGTTGCATCTGCATGTCGTCCATTTTGCGGGAGCGTTACGCTCTACCGCACACAAACGATAAATATTCGAATGTGGGGGGGGGGGGGGTCAAGTAGTTGCTATTAAATTTTAAAAACAATTTTTCAAACTACAATGGATCAAAATAAAAAAAAGGCAGTAATACTTATACTAATAACAATAGTAATAATAATAATAATAATAATAATAATAATAATAATTATAATTATAATAATAACAATAATAATAACAATATTAATAATAATGATAAAAATTCTAAAGTGAATACTTCACCGAACGTCTAAGTCACGACCTCACGGCTGATAGTAGGATAAATCGAGCGTCTCCGCAGAACAAACAATGACGATCCAGCTTCGTGTTGTGACACAGTGGCCGTAGGTTCAAATTTCGTCGTGACGTCCAATAGACGAAGTAGATCTTCTAAGGCAATTTGTGTGAGTTTATGTTTTATGTAATAATTAAGAACCATTAGTAAAACATCCATTACAGACTAACTTTCTGCAAACTGAATGCAATCATTGCCGTCAAAAAAAATCTGAAACAAAAGGTATACAATGATGTTTTTATGTTATGATACATACGACTTAAAAACACATATCATTCAGCGTTTCAACTTGTCTTACCGTTTCGTCTAAAAACTCTCCGACATCCTCTTCTTCAAGTTGAGGTAAACTTTCTATAGAATTTTCAACTTCATTGTTAGCATCATCTGCAGAGGCGAAGTTACTATCGGTATTATGTACTTCGTTGCAATTCAAAACATCGTCTAGATTAATATTCTGGAAAAACATTGAATGTCATCTTCCAGCTCGATTTTTCACCGTTGCACATACTGTTACAGTAAAACTTTTATCACCACTGCAGAAAGATTCGCAAGAACTTCCGTTGAACAAAGTGGCACAAAATCTGATAAATTTCGTGATGCCATACCAGTTGCCGTGAATATTGCTTTTGTAGCAGGATTCTAGGTGTGGAACAACAATTAATGTTAATATATGATGCTAACCTTTTCGGAACGGATCAAATAGTGATGACGGGGTCTTCGTTTATGATTCATTCTATATATTAATCAATCGAACTATACACGGTCGTGACTCGATGGGTGCGATAAAAAAAAAAACAAACTGAAAACATGACAGCGTACCATCCCATCGTACCATCTATAAATACAACGAATGAGTATATGTACGGACCTTTCGAAGCATCTGGGTAAGCTTTCACCCGTGTTGCCGGTACCCTTGGTACGGGGCTAGGTAGCGGGGAAGGTAGAGGGGAATTGATAGGGGAGATCTCAATCTCTTCCCCATTTGTTTCCACATCCAGGAATAGTTGCACCTGCATGTCGTCCATTTTGCGGGAGCGTTACGCTCTACCGCACACAAACGATAAATATTCGAATGTGGGGGGGGGGGTCAAGTAGTTGCTATTAAATTTTAAAAACAATTTTTCAAACTACAATGGATCAAAATAAAAAAAAGGCAGTAATACTTATACTAATAACAATAGTAATAATAATAATAACAATAATAATAATAATAATAATAATAATAATAATAATTATTATTATTATAATAATAACAATAATAATAATAATATTAATAATAATGATAAAAATTCTAAAGTGAATACTTCACCGAACGTCTAAGTCACGACCTCACGGCTGATAGTAGGATTAATCGAGCGTCTCCGCAGAACAAACAATGACGATCCAGCTTCGTGTTGTGACACAGTGGCCGTATCCTACACGCGACCTTGTAGATGCCACTTGTAGTTGACTTCCACTCGCTCGATCGTATGGTGGTCCGTGCTGCTAGCGGGGTAACAGCGGTGCGGGAGAATTATTCTTGCTGATATATCAGCTGCGTATCAGATCACTGGCGGGGTAGCCTGCCCCTACCAGTGTGCAGAAGATGTTTCTGCCGATAAACTGCCGGCTATTGTTATCGCGCAGCACAAGAACTAATCGACAAAAAAAACACCCGTACGATAACTCGTGTATTGTTATTTTGCGAACTCAAACGGAGATGAACAATTTGCGTCTAATCGAGACGAGGTCTAATCGAGCAAAACAACGAATGATCAGGATCATATGAGTTAGCTAATTAATTTCTAAGTATTTGCATGCCCTACTGGAAAATATCTGTGAAAATTTTTTCTTCCATTTTACAAGCCTTGTAAATCCTCACTTTCACAATATTATAGCACATTTTCGAAATTATTTTTCAAAGTAAATTACCATGATGTAAGTAGAAAATAAAATGAGGCATGAAAACTGAATTTCGTTTTTTTGAGTTTTGTCGCGACTTTTCTGGGTTCTGCCCCACGGTGCGCCGCCTTGAGTTTTATTGACTGTTGTATTGCAAAAACTGAAATATCTAACTGCTGCTAAAAAACATACCTACGATATGTGTTGGCTTTAATTCGTTTTTAGTTTTTTTTTTCAATCCTGCGCTCGTAAAATTCTACGTTTTTATTTCATTGAACATTATGAAGCACCTTTCAACCATAATCAAATCATTTCAATACATTTCTGAAAATAAACAGTCATTCTTTTAAATATTCTGAAGGGAATTATTACATTATTTTTTCAATTATTCAAAAGCTTGGCTTAATGCAAATATAGTAATACCCTTCTGCGTGGCCAATCTCACTGGAACAGATTTTATAAAAAAACTTCAGAATTCTAAATAATTCAAGCTTAAAATTCGGAATATACGAAATATGTGAAAGTGGTCAGGGCGGTCCTAGCCACTAAATTCTATATATTCCCTAATGTCGGGGTCAGGGTCACGTGAATATGCTACATAGAGCTGTCCATGTGAGAAGCATGAATACTCGGAGTTTATGCCACAAATGTTCAGTGACTGTCCTTGGGTTTTATCAATAGTCATCGTGAATGCGCGACGCACGGGAAATTGCAGACGTTTAAAATTTAACGGCAAATCGGTAGGAGTAATCGAGATACGTTTTGGTGGTCCCCGTGACTCTGTGGTTAGCGATGTAGGTCGACTAGCTCTCCCACACGGTTGTGATATCGGGTTCGATTCCCGATCGAGTCGAGGATCTTTTCGAGCTGAAAATTTTCTCGATTCAGCACTGGGGCACGGTGTATCGTTGTACTTATCTCACACATGCAAAATGTGCCAAAATACAATATCGATAACGAATTCTCTCAACTAATCTAGTTGATCGAGACCGCTATTAGCCCCAAGGCTAACCCGATCAAACGATTATAACAAACGGGTAACACAAATATATCTGAATTTGATAGAAATATCAAATCGTGTAATATTTTTGTTATCACAAATAAATCATAAGAACAGAATTATATCAAATTCTGTTATCATTAACTTGAATGTTTAATGGTGTTTTTTTTTTAAGAAAAAAGGAAGTGCTGTCCTAAGCATATCAAATCAACTAAGTTATGTCAGAAATTAGAGATGCTAGGCTGCTTTGAACGATATCCGTCGATAACAAGTTAGATGGAAAATTTCGTAGTGTTTTTTATCAATCAATGAACATTTTAGATTCTAGGATAATATAATTTAATCTACCTGTGTTTTTATTTACCATAATTTTGTTATAATATCATTATCCACTGGTACTAAAAACTCAATTTTTTAAAAATTGGGGCTTGGTTTGGTTTGGTCGCACGCCGACTATATGATATTTAACTCTGGTAATAGTTTATTCGTCTACAAACTCACCCATATAAACAGTTAGTACAAAAATAGCTTTTGTTCATATTATATGAACCTGGAAAAGTTTTGGCAAAGCGAGCAAACGTTTCAGGAAAAGGTTCAAATTTCGTCGTGACGTTCAATAGACGAAGTAGATCTTCTAAGGCAATTTGTGTGAGTTTATGTTTTATGTAATAATTACGAACCATTAGTAAAACATCCATTACAGACTAACTTTCTGCAAACTGAATGCAATCATTGCCGTCAAAAAAAATCTGAAACAAAAGGTATACAATGATGTTTTTATGTTATGATACATACGACTTAAAAACACATATCATTCAGCGTTTCAACTTGTCTTACCGTTTCGTCTAAAAACTCTCCGACATCCTCTTCTTCAAGTTGAGGTAAACTTTCTATAGAATTTTCAACTTCATTGTTAGCATCATCTGCAGAGGCGAAGTTACTATCGGTATTATGTACTTCGTTGCAATTCAAAACATCGTCTAGATTAATATTCTGGAAAAACATTTAATGTCATCTTCCAGCTCGATTTTTCACCGTTGCACATACTGTTACAGTAAAACTTTTATCACCACTGCAGAAAGATTCGCAAGAACTTCCGTTGAACAAAGTGGCACAAAATCTGATAAATTTCGTGATGCCATACCAGTTGCCGTGAATATTGCTTTTGTAGCAGGATTCTAGGTGTGAAACAACAATTAATGTTAATATATGATGCTAACCTTTTCGGAACGGATCAAATAGTGATGATGGGGTCTTCGTTTATGATTCATTCTATATATTAGTCAATCGAACTATACACGGTCGTGACTCGATGGGTGCGATAAAAAAAAACAAACTGAAAACATGACAGCGTACCATCCCTCTATAAATACAACGAATGAGTATATGTACTCGCTATTATTTAGTTTATTTTTTAAATGACGAATAATGAATAACAAACGATAGCCAAATTCAATCAACAAAATTTTAGTTTCGCGTGTTGCTGCAGGTTCACAGCAAAAATACTATTACTTTTAATGCTGTAGCCAATTCAAGAAATGCACATAAATTGACTACGAGAATCCCAACTATATGACAGTGGGTTGGTTTTCAGACAATAACATGAATGGCAATTATATGGATTTATGGTCAGGTATATGAGTTGCCAAACATACTGAAAAATCTGTCTTACTCATATAACAACAAGATACAAAAACTTTTCGCCAGCATCAGCTATACAACAGGTGATTGACGCACGAATATATGGTAATGCTTTGTGCAAAGTATTATACATTTATCCTTCGTGAAGTTACCCACTGCTGCTAATATGATTTCGTGCATTGAAAATGACATCGGTTATTTGCGCTCTCCGAAAATAATTCATGAGAGTTTTCCCCCTGGAAAGTTGAAAATATTTATGAGTTTTTCAGAGAGTTTTGTATTTTACTCAAATAGATGTGTAAACCTGGAAGTTACAAATTGTGGTTCGTGATTTGAATTACTAGCAACTCTGCTCGAGGACATTATGTTTGCCGTAGGGGGTGACATCTAAAAAAGTTCAGGTTTAGAACAAAGTTGATTTTTCATCGTACAAGTTTCATTGGAAATCAGTAAGCTGTTTAGAAGTGAATTCTGGTGTTAGTTATCGCTTTCGAAAGGTAACACTAACATCTGAATCCTTTACCAGAAGGCAAGTTTTTTGAAGACAAATGCACTTTTCTCATGTATCGCTAATGTCAAGAGATGTAAGTAATACGTAATTTGACAACGATGTTGCCTCCCTATGTCTCATTTTGTTCAATGTAATGTTTAAAAAAAGGTCTATTATTGCGAGCTACATTTTTAATTGTCAAAAATTGAATGAGTATGAAACTGTGATTGCAATAGAAACACAGAGCACAGGATATATTAGTACTGTACAAATTTTCAAAACATCAAAATATTCAATGAATATCTACAAGATTAAAACCTGGTACATTGAATTTAATCTAATTAAAATTTGCACCCGTTTCGCCAGCAAACGCGGAAGAACAAATTCAATTTAAGTTCTTAAAAGTCCTTAAAAGCAACAACCGAAACGAAAACGGAAAATTTATTGCGTTCCTTTTTTGTCTTTTATTCGTACAATGCCACTCGTGTGATGCTAGTTCTCAAAATTGAAGCAATTAAGTTCTTTACAATGTGATATAAGTTTGGTCTATATTATTTTGTTTTGTTCACACAACATTTATTTGACACGGCGAAATACAAATTAATGTTGGTAAATATTATGAAAGTGTGATATTCGAGGTGGTTGAATCAAGTACCTAAATTTCATTTACTTTGAACTGTGTCTTGTATTTATCAAAATGGCCGGACGGAGAAGCGTGTTAAAGAAAAAGTTACTATCGCGTGCTAATGTGCACAATTTGACTTTTATTTCGGATACAAAGTGCGAAAATGAAAATATAATGAAAAAATGTAAAATGGTAAGAGCTCGGCGACAGAAGAAACAAGTAGTAGCTGTGCCTAAGCCCGTAAGTATTTATAGCATCCATATTTGAGAACAATGAACAAGTCGTTCGGAATGAAAAACGAAAAGAAAGCAGTTCTAAAGGACTCGTTTTGGATGAGAACTCACTAGAAATAAAGAATGATTTTAGTCACGTAGTTCACTCTCCGATTTTGAAGTGTCCGGCCTCTACTTCCATACGTTCAGGTGTCACTAACAGTACACGCAAATACGCTTCAATCGCCGCTGGTTGTCTAAAAGTATACCACAGTCCACAACAATATCGTGTCCAGAGTTTATAGCCCCAATATAAATCTTTACAGAAAGTAATTCGTCGCAGACGGCCAAGTAACGAATCTTTGTCCACGCAATAAGAGTGTTCCGTTAGTTCTGATGGAGTTGAAGGGAAAAATATATTTGACGAATTTCAGCGCATCGGTAAGATGAAAAGAACTCTCTAAAACTCGAACTTTGGCCAGATGGTCTGAGCGGTCGCTCTGTAACGGGGCGCATGTCAAATAATCCGCTAGGTAGAGGTCTTCATACGTCTTCAGCTAGCTCACAGCAGGATCGCTTTTCAATCAAGACTGCGTGGGAGCCGGAAAAAGTTGAATATATTGCAGGTACCTTCTTTATCAAGTTAATTAAGGATAGATAGTGTGAATATTTTTTTTCAGGACGATTATATGAACATAGGCTGGATATGGGCGATTCTCCAGCCGTAGCAAGAATAAATGCAGAAGAATGTAATCGATTGATGTCACGTGTGATTTCCTATCACGGAAAGCAAGTGACAAGCGGTCATCACTGAAGATTAATGTTTTGGAAATTCCGTGGATAACAATGATCACCTTTAACAGTCATTCCATTCATTTTTATTTACTTAAATTCATTAAACACATCTTTATAATAAGAGAATAAATAATACTCCAATGAGGATGGTAAAAAAAGGAATTTATGTATTTTGAGAAAACCTTTTAATATGTAAATTTGAATAACACGATTGAAACAAAATCTGTTAGAATATTGTAGCATAATTATAACAAAATTTGTTTAAAAATTCTAACTAATTCTGATCTTTTTCTGCAGAAAACCTAACAAAACTTGCTATAATTTGTAATAATTACTAAACAAACTTGATAGAATTTTTGATATTTTAACTATTAACGAGACCAAGTTTAGAACACAAGTTGATACAAAAATGGCTCGTAATGCAATATCAGGATATGTTATAATCTTGATACACTTGGCTGATCGGGAAGCGTGCGACAAAAAAAATAATCGAGATACGCGGGTGTATAAGAAACGTATTAAACTTAGAATTCAACCCTATTATACTCATCAGTCAGATAGGAATTGTTCATACTCTCACATTAGAATTCTAGCTCTCGTATCTTGATCAATTCACACGATCTTGGAAAAAAGCCTTTTGATTCGTTTCTTGTTTCGGATTAAAGAGATCATATAAATAGCTATAGAACACACGTTTCGCTCTCTTATTATTCAGTGTGGAATATACCACGAGAAGACATACACCATACACGCAAAAGTTGGATGGTGCGAAACCAGTACAAAATTGTGCGTTTTTAGTGCAATTGTTGATGTAATTCGGAACCAGTACAACGATTGCGTGTTGGGCATAACGCAATTATTGCTCTAGCGTTTCTCCAATGTATTTGGCAGCTCCAAACTACTACACCTAAACAGTTTCAACTGGTATCAAGCAGCATTGTAAAACGAGCGAGAAGCAAAACCATTCATCTTCTTTCTGCTTGAGGACGAGACATATGCTACGCTTTTCAAGTCTTTTTCACACACGCTTTCGAGATACTTTTTCTTCTTCATGCATTCCTCTGAATGAGTGAGACTAACAACACTGGTATCAAGTATGTACAGCACGGGTGTCTCGCTCATTTCGTGAAGCAACGAAATATCGCCTTACGCGTCGCAATCCGAACCGAAAGAGAAGCGAAAGAGCAACCTGCAAATTTTATGTGACGTGTCGAGTCTTGTCGTGGAAATTCTACGAGCGAGAGAGAAATTTCTCTCGTCGCTTGTGAAAAAAGCGCAAGTGTTGCCATTAAAAATCAGCAACGCTTTTGTGGCTTTGTGAAATGGAGGGTTTTGCTAGTTTTGCGGTGAAGCTAGCGTTGATTACAAAATGTTGTGAACAGAATTTTGTTTCGTTTTTTTTTTTTGCAAATCATTCAATGGTATATCTATTTAAATCTATTTAAAACTAGTGAGTTCACAAGTTGTTGTTTGCTGCTTGCACTGCTCCATGAGTAGAAGTCACTAATACACTCGACGTGAGAAATAAAGTATCGGTATATGATACATACTCAGATTTCATTCTATGTCAATGTATTCGCAGTACAGCTGTTGCGTTAGGCGTTTCACACATTTATTGTGCGATTTTTGTGCAACATTTGTGCGAATCGGGAAGACACAATGATTGTGTGACGTCACACCCTGCGAAGAACCCAATGCTCCGTCACGAGCCTTATAATTAAAGTTTAATTTTGTTCCTAAGAGGGCATAGCCTTCTGCTATGCTTTAGTCAGGCGAAACATTTGGTTCCCTTGACAGAGGACCGCGAACGGCTCTGTCAACACTCTACGTATCAACAGATTATGCCACAGGTGGCAAAGAACTTCGCGCAGCCTTCTGCTGTGCCACCGGCAAACAAACTCAACCAAAATAAACAAGTTTTGTGTTATAAACAAAACGCCGCCTGTACTTTAGCAGTACTAGATTAGGTTAAGAGATTAGTAAGGTAAACAGAGAGTGGAGAAAGTCTCTCTCTCTGAGTTACCGGTAGGGTATATTTAAGTAGTGATGTACGAAAATAAAGTCAGTTAGTCCACGTTAAACTGTGTGTATTAATTCCGCGCCAATTGCGCGTACAGGGTTTTCTGGAGAAAGTCCTGGTAGGTTATACCCAGGAAATAGGTATACCTACACATGTGGTGACAGCGCGTGGTCTTTTCTGCGCCATTGAATCTTTTCTTTAATCTTCGGACGTATCTCTGGAGTCAGACGCGGTCGTAAACTCGGTCGTAGTAATCACGCTAAGGAAGCAAAAAGAAAAAGTAGTGGTTTAAGTATCTGTGGTTCAGTGAAAAATGAAATAGTTTTTCGGAGTTTTAATCCAAGTCGTGCTCGCGGAGGAAAAAGAGTGTGTTATTTGAAAAAAAGGAAAAAAAAGAACTGAAGAAAAAGTATTTAACGATTTATCGAGGTCAGCAGCTTGGAAAGTAGTGCTGCTAGTGAAAGAAGAAAAAGAGAAAAACGAAAATCGAGAAAAGACGTCGACAAAAAGTGTTCTCTTTTCTCGCTTTTTGCATGGAAGTGAACTGTCAAAACACCTCATTATATTTCATGCGATGGAAGCAAGACAACAAAATCAGTTTATCAGTTAACGAAGATTGTCAGACATCGGTCAGTGTCAGTAAAAAAGTGTTTTGAAATATAGCTAGGCACAATCATTGACCACAGACTACAACGAGAAGAACAAAATACATTTAAACACTGAACACATGTGGTGACAGCGGTGGGATTTGGTTTCTAGAAAAGGAAACGGACCACGCGAGGTAAAAGTATAAATTGTGTGACGTTGAACGAAAGTGGATATTGTGCAACGAGAACTAAAAGTGTTAGAGAAAAAAATTGTGCACGCGAAACAGTAAAAAAACAGCAAAAAAATAGTGAGGAAGAACATTGGCTACAAACTTTTATAGTGTTAAAAACAAATTTGGTTCGCGCTTGAAGAAAAAAAAATGTAAAAGTGGTTTATAGTGATAAAGAAGCAACATAAAACAAGAGGAAAAAAAATAATATGATCAAGTTAACAATTGTACAATAATAATACGAGTAAAGACGAAGTGAAAAAATTATTAAAAATGGACAAGAACACAAGTGCGAAGCTGTTGTTGTGTGTGATAAGGATTTTCTTTACCAGTGTGTAAAAAACGAATCTGTCGCAACAGGAAGATAAAATTTAACCGGTAAGTTCTTGATTTTCTTCTCTTTAACAAAAAAGGTTCATTCATTTCGCCCAAAAATAATGTGACTCCGTACCAGCGAAATAAACTAGTTGACATTTGCACGACCTGACTAATTAAATAGCAGTGCCTGCGGCAACACCGATGGCAAAGACGAATTGTAGAACGCAAACAGACAGAGTTACGCACATGGAACTCACCTTAATTGTTCTGAAAAAGAGTTTTAGCCCACTGGTAGCCATACAGCAAGTATGAAAATTGGGAGCTACGCTATCGTTAGCGATATAAAAAGAGCGTGAGAGCCTCTGCGATCGCGTCTTTACTTATACAGTATAGTAGCATATGCTAGAATGCTTGTCGTCCCGTTCTTATGCCACCAGGTTGAATAGGTGACGTATTTTACAGTGTTATTGCGATCAGCTGTGCCAGGCACGGTCAAGGTCGCGGTTTGTATGCAGTAATTTTAATGGCCATTGGTAGATCGTGCTGCTGACATAAGCAAAACGATTCAGTAGCGGTGAAATGTTTAGTAGGTCAAAGAAAAAAGTAAATCAATAAGCGCAACGCGCGCGGCGATACAATTAAATATCCGCCGGGGGGAAATGTTAACAGACAGCAAAAATATGTTATGATGAATGTTGTCGTAAGGAGACAGATGTTGCAATATTCTTATGAAACAGCTCTTAACGCCATCTAATTTGAACATTTACAATTTTAGATTAGTTGATAAAATTGGTTCAATTACACTATAAAAAATGACTATTTTATCTCAGACATGTTGGGGTAAAAATATTATTAAAATAATTGTTTGATTGATTAACAGAAATAAACATTGAACTATAAAAAATGACTATTTTATCTCAGACATGTTGGGGTAAAAATATTATTAAAATAATTGTTTGATTGATTAACAGAAATAAACATTGAAGCTTTAACACCAAATGGTTCGAAACTTGGTGTTCAGATTTTTTGATGGCGCGACGAAGAAATTAGAGTCGGTCACGCTACGTCATCACATCTGGTCAACAGAATCGTTAGTGATACCTAGGAAAAAGAGGAAGAAGGCTACATAAGCCTTTTATTGTAGTAGTATTTATTCTGCCCTTATAGTATTTATTCCGCAGTACCTTTTATTTTATTTTTTTTTTTTCAAGAAATATATATAAAATTTTATATTCATAATGGAGTACACGTTTCCAAAAGCAGATGCCATGCAGTGCATCCCAGAATTTGATGGATCGCTAGACGGACTAGAAGCGTTCGTTTATCATATCGAGCATTTTGCTCGGGAGATACCAGAAGGAGTATCACACGCTCCACTGGTTTATATTATTCTATTGAAACTAAAAGGCAGAGCTGCTGCCGCAATACAGAGAATTAACGCAAATGCTTGGCCACAGGTTAAGCAGAATTTATTAAAGGAATTTGGGGATATTATACGCATCGAGGCAGTTATAAATCAAGTAGAAACATTGAAACAGGAGGCGAATGAGACCTTTCCTGATTATAAAAAGAGGATCTTAAAAATTAAGGAGCAAATCGACTCCTACGAAACTAATTGTACGAAGTCATGCATGATAGTTAGTCTTCGATTACATTTTATGGCGGGTTTGTGTGACACCGCATTGAAAGAAGCTGCTCAAGGTAAACGAGCATTGAAGTTAGAAGAGCTGCTAGACGACTTAGAGGATTACTACCATGAGCGTTATCACATCGCGGAAATAGAAAACAGAATACAGGGCCTAGAATGGGTCGAAAGACAGCGCGATGCGCTTAGACAATTTGATAGTAGCAGAAATATTTTCACAATTAATTACGAAGACGCTAATTGTAGCAACAGCCGCCTGGGAAGAAATGAATATTATAATCACAAAAATAGGGATAGAATAATCTACAAGCAAAACAATTATGACAATATATGTAGATCTAACGACGGTAATCGATACAATTACAGTTATCGCACCGCACGTTCATGTCGGCGGAGTCAAAGGGGCTACGCCACTGGTTGGAAATATAATTATTACGGTCAAAATGGACCAACTGATAGGAGGTACAGGAATTCGTATACCCGGATGCCTCAGAAAATGCTTATGGTAGCCAACATTAATGAAAGAAGTAGTAATTCGCAAAAAGAAGGTATTTTGGATCCTGTTGCACAGGAATATTTTAACGAGGATTTAGCAGAAATTTGCGAAGATGTTGACTGGCGGAGATGTACCGATGAGCCCAGCAATATAGAAATAGCCGATTGGAGGACCGCATGCAATCACATAAGAGACAACAGTGCTTGTGTGGCTAAGCGAGTATATTACGATGTCAGAGGGCACTTAATGTTAACCCTACTGGCTAAGCAGAATGTCAAATTTACGTTGAACCTGATCTTAGATACAGGTGCATGTGCGAATATAATTAATGCACGCATTGTGAATCTTTTGAATGTACCGGTAAATACACAGGACGTAACCACTTTTGGAGGTATCGGCCAAGACATTGTGCGTACCTCAGGTACAATTATGTTGGATTTAATAGTCGGAGACTTTTTGATCCCGACGCAATTTCATATATTAGAAAATTTGCCAAGCGACGGATTAATCGGCGCAGAATTCTTAAAGAAGCATACGCTTCAAATAGGAAATAATTTTGATTACATAGTGTTCAAGAAACACGGAAACAGAAGTCCGGACGACTTGAGTCCGTGGAGTATGCCCAAAGACGAAGTCCTTAGTCAACATGTTTATGTGGCAGCCAGAAATAGAGTTATGGTGCAGAACGAGTTGCGAGATACTAGCAACACAGCCCGCAATGAGGCTGACGTAGACAAAAACGAAATAAATAGAGAGCACCAAACATATCGAAATGAAGAGCCGAAGAACAATTTTCTTGACTCGAAGAATACTATAATGCCCGAGTTGGACCTAGACTCGAGGCTTGACTATGACCTGTTGGAGCACAAGCTGACACCTGAGTCAAAAGGAAATGCAAGAATTGAAAAACTACGGCAAGTGCTGAATTTGGCGCCCTTGCCTGATAGAGAATTCAGGATAGTGAAGAATATGGTCGAAAGCTATGCGGATATATTCTTTTTCGAGGGCGACAAGTTAACCACTACTGACGCCGCCGTACACACGATAGAAACTTCATCGGAGGTGCCTATCAATAAGCGGCAATATAGATTTCCGGAGGCCACGAAACGGCACATCAATAAGGAAATCGATGAAATGAGGGCGCAGGGTATTATTAGACCCAGCACTAGTCCCTGGAATGCACCGGTGTTATGTGTACCAAAGAAACCGGATGCTGACGGTAATAAAAGATACAGAATTGTGGTAGACTTTAGATCATTGAACGAAGTTACCAAGCCGTTTGTATACCCAATACCTCTTATAAATGAGATATTGGATAATGTTGGAGGAGCAAAATATTTCTCAATTGATTTAAAATCGGGGTTCTATCAAGTCCCGATAGACCGCCGAGATGCGGCTAAGACGGCGTTTTCCACTCCCAAAGGCCACTTCGAATTTACACGGATGCCGATGGGGTTAAAGAACAGCCCCTCAACATTCCAAAAACTTATGAATACTGTTCTCTTTGAGATAGGGGACGTGAAAGCTTTTGTCTACCTCGATGATATTATAGTTTTCGGTGACACTATCACCGACCATAATGATAACTTGCGAAAAGTATTACAAGCTTTGCGCAAACATAACTTAAAAATAGAACCATCAAAGTGTCAGTTTTTGAAAAAGGAACTGGAGTATTTGGGTCATGTCGTTAATGAAGAAGGCATAAAACCCACCAATGCAAATATTAAGGCCATTCAAAGCCTTAAGCCACCAACAAACGTAAAAGGTATAAGGTCATTTCTGGGAACAGTAAATTTTTACGGGAAGTTTATCCCCAACATCGCGGAGAAGCGCAAGCCGCTGAATGATTTGTTGAAGAAAGACGCTAAATTTGTGTGGGGAAAAGAATGTCAGGAAGCGTTCGAATTCCTTAGAAACGCGCTGATTACAGAGCCAGTTTTAGTCCGGCCAGATTATCAAGACACTTTTGTTATTACGACAGACGCTAGCAAATATGCTATTGGAGCCGTCCTGTCGAATGAAAAATCCATGCACCGGCCGATCGCATTCGCGAGTCGTGCACTTGTAGGTGCAGAGACCAGATATCATATCATAGAAAAGGAACTATTGGCAATTGTATGGGCCATAGAATATTTCGAACATTACATTTTTGGTCAAAAGTTTATCGTTTACACGGACCACAGACCACTTATAGCGATTTGGAGGCTCAAAGAGACATCTCCAACGCTGACAAGATTGAGACTAAAGTTGCAGGGTTTGGAATGCAGCATCAGGTATAAACAAGGTAGCGAAAATATAGTCGCCGATTTTTTGTCACGTTTATCAGATGGGACGTGTCAGGGGCAAGAAAGTTCACCCCACAGGCAGATAGCCATGATTAAGCGCCAGCAGAAACGCCTGCTAGAGCAGCAGAAGAACGCTTCGGATGATTCGAACGGCACAATACAAGATTTGAGTGCCATAGACATTGCGGACATCGCTGAGGACGAGGATGAGCAACAACTCGTCAACATTTCATATGATGACTTTTCACAGGCATTATCAAGTGAGACGGTGGAAGTCTCGAAGAGAATATTGGACGAGAGGAATATCGAAGCTCGTCTTGTCATTTTGAACAGTCGGACGGCGTACAGAGAACTTCAGACACTGTATCAGCTGTCACAAGGACTGAAAGACTACGTAGAGGATGGTGTACTCAAATTTAAAGACAAAAAGGTAGGCGGTTTCATAGTAGACGGCAGCGAAAGTTCATTAATCGATTGCCGGAAATTTTTTTCACAATTTTTAGATAGCTTCAATAAGAGCCCCACGGCAGTAAAGGCAGCCGGGGTCATTCACCTAATATCATTCAGAAAAATCAAGCAGCAGGAAGTTCTGCAAATGATTCAGTTCCTAGCGGGTAAGCTAGAAAAACAAATAGTATTATATAATGCTAATAGCGAGCGTACAGTAATTGCGCCAGATCAAGTGGAAACAATTTTAAAGGAATTTCACGATGCACCCTTAGGAGGGCACGTAGGAGCGCGACGAATGCGCCAAAGAATTGGCACACTTTTTACGTGGGCTACGATGAAACGAGATATCGAGAACTACGTTCGGCAGTGTGATTCCTGCCAAAAGAACAAAATGGGAAGATCAAACAAGATACCGATGCAGATCACCACAACCGCATCGGAGCCATTCGAGAAATTATACATGGATATAGTAGTGTTACCCGAATCCGACTTAGGAAATCGTTATGGTCTGGTCATGCAGGACGACCTAACTAGATATTTAACTGTCGCACCTATGGAAAACCAAGAAAGCCAGACGGTAGCGAGGACTTTTGTAGAGAATTATATTTGCAAATTTGGCGTACCGTTGGAGTTAGTTACAGATAACGGTGCGAATTTTGTAAGCACACTCATGAAAGATGTGTGCAAAATTTTGAAAATTAAGAAAATAACGACGAGTCCGTACCACCCACAAGCAAATTTGGTGGAAAGATCTAATCGGGAGTTAAAAACTTACCTAAGGCAATTTATTGGCGGAAAACCGCACACGTGGGATAACTTACTCCCATTTTTTACGTTTCAGTATAATACTTCAGTAAACTCACCAACGGGGTACACCCCTTTCGAATTGTTGTATGGACGTACAGCACGCATTCCCACCTCCATTTACAAGCGGAATGGAGTGGACAATTTGACATATGAAACATATACACAAGAGATGAAAAAAATATTTTTTGACCTCCACGCGAACGCGAAGGCCAACCTAAAGGATTCAAAAGAAAAGCGCAAGCAAGTTTATGACAGAAAGGCAAATGAATGGCAGCCCATGTATGGCGATTTAGTTTTAGTGAAATCAGTCCCGACAGGATCAGGACAAAAGCTCCAGAATATGTGGAGAGGACCTTATGAAGTAGTGGAATTCCCAAGTGAAATGACCACAGTAATCAAAAACGGAAACCGTTTAGAGAAAGTTCATAATAACCGACTTAAACGATATTATGACTGATTATACGAACTTAAACTATGTTATAAAATAAAATGAAATAAAATAGGTTATAGTAGCAAGCACCTAAAGCTGTATGAAAAAGTATACTGAAATAAAATGACGTGAAGAAATATGAATAGTCACCGATATTATGGAAAGCCTTTGATGGACAAGTGTCAAAAGGGCGTGACGTTTACTTGGGGAAAGACGTGGTTGAATTTATAGACAAAAAAAAATAACCTATCGTGTGGGAACACAGAAAACAGAAGTAAATAATACACAGGGGACGTTTTTACATAAAATGCGAATTTAACATGGGATAGATTCACAGAGTACAGATGACCCCGTTAGTGCGAGGCAGACGTAGGAAAAAATGGCCAATGGCCCGATAAAAGACGGACGGGAAGTAACAATGAGGGCGATTGTAAGGAGTTAAAAGAATTTAGAACAGCATTTGTTTGTAAAAATGCAAATGTTAACATGGGAAAAATATATAGTGAATATGAGAACGGGGTTTGATTAATTAAAAATGGCTAATGGCCCAATGAGAGAAGAAAACCGATTAATGAAGTATTGGAGATGACCTAAATAACGAACGACAAATAAACTAGGAGAGACTTTGGACAAGAAGGCTAAACCTTCCAGACGAGGGGACTACTGGCGTTAAAAGATTCCACCTATCTATTGTAAGTTAAGATTGGGCGAGTGGAAACAACGGGAGTGACTACTCGGAACGATTGAGATGAATGCGTATCAGGTGAACGGACAAGGGAGTTGTCAACCCAGTATGAATGGAAGTGCGAAATTTTTTCTTTTATTTTCTAACCTTCTTATCTTTCAGGAATTACTAGCAACAGGTAGACGCACCTTCGAAGGGTAGGGGGAGAGGTATTATGCAGACTACTGCATATCAGGCGAAGTGTAAGTAGAACGTAAGTATGACGGACTGAGACAGCAGTATCATAATTAAAGTGGCCTACAGAGTTTTTGTAAATCGGATAAAAGAATTGTAAATCCGATAAAAGAAAAGAAAAAGTTGCTATGAGAAAGAGAAATGTTTTAATGAAAAGAAAAAGAGCCACGACGGGCAACAGAGGTTGACAAAAAACAAAAACACACCTAATGAAAAGAAAAAGAGCCACGACGGGCAACAGAGGTTGACAAAGAAAAAAAAACGCACAAGAATTAGAAAAAGATTTTTTTTTTGTAAATCGGATTGAGTTCAAGTGAAAAAAAAATAATTGTGAAGTAAAAATTCGTTGAGAATGAATAATGTAGACGTTGATTAACCAATAGCATCCGATATAATCAAGAGAAAAATATATTGTACACTTTAGTAGGAAAAAAAAATTATGTTAACCGAAGAAAAAGAAAAACGGGCATAGTGTTTAAGTAGAAGATTAGAAGATATAATAGAACATAAGAGCCCGTACGCGTGTGAAATTAATTTTAAACAGCAAGTGGAAAAAATTAACGAAAAAAAAAAATTGATGAAAGAATGGCAAAAAAAATATATGCACCACTTGCTAAGTAGGGCAGCTAGCATCTAAGAATTGACAATGAGACGAGTTCCCGATCCTCGAAGACGACCGAGGTGATTACAACGGATGCTGAGATGGGGGCATACCATAATGCCCAGTATGACGCGAAAAGGGAAGCAGACGGTTGTGAGGTGAGTTGAACGGCGGGTGTCTATGGTCGAGATGGAGGTAAAGCCAAACGTTATTACCAAGAGGAGACGAGCAGTATCCAGTTTTTGATCCCTGAAGAGGTCAGATGTGCAACAGAACTCAATCAATGCGGCTCAAGCCAGAATCGAGACTTCAGCGCGAAGACGAATACAGCAAACTACACAGCGAAGGGCGTAATAATTTGTTCCAAATATATATTACTCATTGAGAGTTATTGACTTCCACAAATGAGGATTCGAGGTCAAAGCCAAACAAGCAAAATGACGCTATAAAATTTTGCTCGTGTTTAATCAACTATGGTCTTTACGCACTACGCTTTGAAAATGTGCACACATGCTAGCGGGTAATTGGACACCCCGCGCAGACAGTTAAAGATGATAAACCAAGTGACTGCATTATGCAACAAAGCCAGTGGCAATCGCAAATCTTTTCGCCACACGGCGCATAACAATACTATAAGCCAAACAAAAATACAGCCGATCTATGCCAAAGGGACACGGCTAACCCAACATTGAAGTTCAACAACACACTCTGAACAATCGTAAAACAACCAGCTAAACTGCAGTCTTAATTAAAATGCAATGGTAATCGTTGAACTAGTGTAAATAACCCGATGAAGCCTTAGAGATGAGTTTGCACCACAACCAACCGATGAGAACCTCTACTGCCAGACGCACCCTCCCGTTTCAAACCCCCTGCAACCCGGCGCTTGAACACGACAGCTAACCAGCAGATATCTTCACGACGCAGCGCATCAGGCGAGCAAGCAATTGTTAATTTTAAATAAGGAAAATGTCATGTATGATAATGTAAACTCAAACGGTGCTACAGTTTTGAAAAACAAAATTTCATTGGCCAGAGGAAAATAAAAAGCATATTATAAAAAACAACGGTGTATATAGTTGTATAAAAACGCGAGAATAATTGTAATAAAAAAGAAAAAAACACACCTATCGGCCGTCAGGACGGACCGTGTGACCATTGTCTCTTCTAGATAATGGCCAACTAGGCGGGGTGGCAGATGTGACGTCACACCCTGCGAAGAACCCAATGCTCCGTCACGAGCCTTATAATTAAAGTTTAATTTTGTTCCTAAGAGGGCATAGCCTTCTGCTATGCTTTAGTCAGGCGAAACATTTGGTTCCCTTGACAGAGGACCGCGAACGGCTCTGTCAACACTCTATGTATCAACAGATTATGCCACAGGTGGCAAAGAACTTCGCGCAGCCTTCTGCTGTGCCACCGGCAAACAAACTCAACCAAAATAAACAAGTTTTGTGTTATAAACAAAACGCCGCCTGTACTTTAGCAGTACTAGATTAGGTTAAGAGATTAGTAAGGTAAACAGAGAGTGGAGAAAGTCTCTCTCTCTGAGTTACCGGTAGGGTATATTTAAGTAGTGATGTACGAAAATAAAGTCAGTTAGTCCACGTTAAACTGTGTGTATTAATTCCGCGCCAATTGCGCGTACAGGGTTTTCTGGAGAAAGTCCTGGTAGGTTATACCCAGGAAATAGGTATACCTACACAATTGTACAAGACTTCAACTTTTGCGTGTACGACTTGTCGTTATCGCTTACAAATAAATCGTATCGTAAAAAATTCTAAAATTTGCCGCGTAATTGATTGTCGTTAATTTTCCCTAACATAAAATTGGTCCTTCGAGCCGGATCAGTTACGCGTGTGATATTCGTCGTTTCAATTTCTGAAGTATAGTGAATCTGGTGGTGATATTGTTGTGGGTGCAAAAACTCGAACACTAGTGGTTCCATTGAACAGTTGCTGCCTCGATCGGAGAAAACAAAAAGTGCTACCGCTTAGTTCGGCAAAATATGTGAAGAGTGAAATAAAACATCGTCGTTGGATTTCGAGCGGAGATTCTATTCTACCGGGGACGAGGCTGATGTAAGTTTGGCATGCGTACTGCTGGGCTCTACAAAAAAGGTAAGAACAATTGAGCTGGCATTGCAACCGCATTGTAAGTACACGTGCATGGTACTTTCGGATATTAATAGAGTCTCATAGAACGAACACCCAAATTGATTATTTGCATTTTCAATTATTTGCGTATTCCTGCGCACAACTAAATGATCGTCGAGTGGTTGTGGAAAAGAAAGCTTTTTGTAATTACGGTGCGAGTGCTTGACAAGGGTGAATTTCGGCAGGTTTCGTTCATTTTCTGTACCATGGCGCCAAATTTGCGTACGCTATCCCGTCAGAAACGATTTTGCATTGACTCAATGAAAAACTTGATTGGCTTGGTGAACGCATACAATGAGCAAACAGATAGCGTTCGTCTGGAAGGTTGGAAACAGCGTTTGGAAGGTATATTCACAGAATTTCAGAAAATTAGATTGGAACTGGAACTAATCAGCGAGACAGATGAACAGGTTGGCGAGGTGTTACCTCCGTCGGACGACGAAAATCGTAAGGTACGTGATACATTCGAAAAGGACTACATGACGATATACGGGTTTTTAGTCACTGAGCTCCGCAAACAAAACGCTCCGTCATTGCAAAGTGTGATTCCGCAAGGTTATAGCTCACTAGATACCACTTACTCGCGTGTTAAACTGCCTTAAGTAAAACTTCCTTCTTTTGATGGATCATTAGTGAACTGGCTTACTTTTCGTGACACATTTGTCAGCCTAATAGATTCCAATACCCAATTAAAACCAATCGAAAAATTTACTTATTTGATTTCTGCTCTCTCGAAAGATGCCCGGAGAGTTGTAGATGCAATCGAACTCACAGCAGCCAATTATTCGGTAGCTTGGTCATTACTAAAAAAGCGGTATGATAACAAGAAGTTAGTTGTAAAAAGTTACATAGAATTTTTGCTAACAATTGAGTCCATGCGTAAGGAATGCTACGATTCCTTGTCTCGATTGATTGACGATTGCGAACGAAACCTCAATATGATAAAAAAGATAGGAATTGATATCGAGGGATGGAGTGTACTATTGACGCACATGGTGTGCGCGCGTTTAGATCCCGCTACTCTCAAACAATGGGAACAACACCACAATTCGACTGAAGTAGCACACTATGCGGAAGTGATTGAGTTTTTGCGGGAACATTGTGCTGTCTTGCAATCGATATCGTCTCAGAAACCGCGCTGTACAGAATCAGCCAAACCGTAACTTGTACGTTTACAGAAATCGAAATTTGTCCACGCAATTACCACAAATCAACTGTCGAAGAAATGCATATTCTGCAAGCTAGCGTCGCACTCTCCCTTTCATTGTGATACATTTCGATTAATGCCTATATCTCAGCGATTCGAAACCGTCAAACGAAATTCGCTCTGTATCAACTGTTTTTCATCTTCGCACATCGTTATGCAATGCCCGTCAAGCTCTTGCAACGTCTGCAATCAGGAACACCATACAATGCTACACCAGCATACCGCCACTCGTTCTCCAGGAACTGTGGCAAAATTGAAACTGTCCGACGCTCCAACTTTGAATTCAGCTCAATCAATTCGAAATAGTAATGTTCCTCTTCTGCCCTTATCGCATCAAATACCATCTTCGAGTAGCGCCTCGTCTTCAGTGCCACCTACTAACCACATTTCAACCTCTCTTCTCGGAAAGATAAGCTCAGTTCCAGTAACGGTTCTTTTGCAAACAGCAATTGTAAAGCTTTCCGACATCAATGGAAACACCATATGGGCCCGAGCACTTTTGGATCCCGCCTCGCAAATCAACCTTATGACGGAGGAATTATCGCAGAAGTTGGGTATGGAAGTATACTATGAACTGATTCAGGAAGGGCTGATTCGACTTGGTCCCAATCTGCCGGTGCTACAAAAAACTACTCTAGGATGGGTAGTTTCTGGTAAGGTCGGCAGCACGCCATGCGCCTCATTTCATGTAACTCACCTTTGCACAGCAGATGATATTGGAAAGCAGTTGGCTCGTTTCTGGGAGCTAGAATCTTGCAATTCTAACAGTACTTTTTCGATCGAAGAGACGCTTTGCGAAGCTCACTTTGCGGCTACGACTTTCCGAAACGAAACAGGTCGTTTCGTAGTTCAACTTCCTAAACGGAATTCAGTTTTGGCAACCTTGGGAAATTCGAAAGAAATCGCAACGCGTCGCTTTCTTGCGTTGGAACGTCGATTATCTTCAAACCTTCCGTTGAAGGAATCATACAGCAATTTTATCCACTCATATTATCGCTTAGGCCACATGATCGAGCAGCCGAATCCACCCAACTTAGCATCATAACTGTTACCTCATCATTGCGTAATCAAACCAGATAGTCTTACTACCAAACTCAGAGTAGTGCTCGATGCGTCCTGCGCAACAGACACCGGTGTGTCGCTAAACGATGTTCTGATGGTAGGTCCTATCGTCCAATAGGATCTGCTATCGATTATTCTTCGATTCCGAATGCATCGTTATGCGATTACAGCCGACGTCGAGAAAATGTATCGACAAATTGTCGTACATCCGTCTGATCAACCCTTGCAACAAATTCTCTGGCGAAACTCCCCACGAGAACCTCTACAAACCTACCAGTTAACAACAGTGACATACGGCACAGCATGTGCACCTTATCTCGCTACCAAATGTTTACAAGAATTGTCGAAATATGCAGCAACGACCCACCCAGAAGCGGCCAGAATAATCGGTGCAGACTTTTATATGGACGATCTTTGACGGGAGTTGACGAGATTCGGGATGGGCAGGAACTTTGCTCACAGCTGCTGACGGTGCTCTCTTCAGCTGGGTTCCCTTTGAGAAAGTGGTCATCTAATTGTTCGAAGATTTTCGAACATCTCGCACCCGATCTTCAAGACGAAAGACAACTGTTCGAACTCGACTCTAGTTCTAACATCATAAAAACACTCGGCCTACAGTGGCAGACAACCACGGATCAATTCGTTTTTAGTTGTCCCAAATGGAATGAGACTACCGCGATCACCAAGCGAACTATATTGTCCGATGCGGCTAAACTGTTTGACCCTCTTGGCCTTGTCGGACCCGTAATCGTGCAAGCCAAAATATTGTTACAAGATCTCTGTAACAAGATATTGTTACAAGATCAGAAGGCCTGGGATGAGCCACTTAGTATTCACTTTCAAGACAGATGGCGTGAATTTAAAACGGGTTTAAACTGTCTCCAAAATTTGGTCTTTCCCCGCGGGGTAGTTCAAATGAAATCTCCTAGTTCCATCGAAATACACGGATTTTGTGACGCGTCAGAAAGAGCCTACGGGGCCTGCATTTACTTGCGAGCAATCGCAGCAGACGGATCCGCCGTAGTCAACATTCTCACTGCGAAATCGAAAGTAGCTCCTCTCGGCGACACAAAAAGCAGAAACGCGTCTGTTTACCTCGCCTGGAACTATCGTCAGCGCTGGTGCTGGCTCACCTTTTCCAGAAGGTCCAACAGGCTATTCGAATAACAACAAAACATTTTTTCTGGACAGACTCAACGATTGTCCTTCATTGGTTAGCTGCAAATTCATCTCGCTGGAAGACTTTCGTCGCAATTAGGGTATCTGAAATACAACATGCTACAGCTTCCGGTATATGGGCACATGTTTCCGGATTAGAGAATCCAGCAGATATAATATCGCGCGGGATGAATCCCGCCCAGCTGAAACATGGGATATGATGGCACGGACCAGAGTGGCTGAGTAAACCTTCTAGATTTTGGCCCACTTTGACACCAGTATCTAACGAATCATTTTACCAACACGAATTAGAAGAACGTCCGCTCACGTTGGCAGTACAGCCCAATCCTATTTTTACTTTGGATGCAATGATTTTTCCATAATGCTCAACGTAAAAACGCGGCTCTTAAACAACTTGGATTCTTGCAGGTCACAGAAATTGATGCAGCTGTACGTACGTTTATTCAAATCGTACAGAAAGAAGTATTTTCGGAAGACTTTACCTCACAAGCTAACACAGGCCAGGTCAAAATGAATTCTCCATTAAAATCACTTACACCTTTTGTTTCTGATAGTATCCTTCGGGTTCGCGGCAGGCTCAATCATGCCAATCCACCATACGATCGCAAACATCCGATGCTGCTACCAGGAAGGCATCCACTTACCGATCTGATAGCTCGTTATTATCATGAGAACTGTGTCATGCTGGACCCCAGTTTTTAATTGCTAATATAAGAGAGAAATTTTGGCCACTTAGAGTGAGAAATCTCGCACGACGAATTGTTCATTCATGTATTAGCTGCTTCAGGTGCCGTCCCCGCATTGAAGTTCAACTAATGGGTGACTTACCACCAGAACGAGTCTCTCGTACGCTACCATTCGTGAACACAGGAGTAGACCTGTATGGTCCGTTAAACTACCGTCATCCCCATCGCCGAGCGGCATCGACAAAATACTATGTTGCGATTTTTATCTGCCTATCAGTGAAGGCAGTGCATATCGAGCTGGTGGGTGATCTAACCACAGGTTCCTTCATTGCGGCACTGAAAAGATCTATCACTCGTCGCGGAAACCCGCGTCTGATCGAGTGCGATAATGCAACAAATTTTAGAGGAACGTCTCGAGAATTAGCCGAACTTGCAAGGCAATTCAATTCCCAGCAAATGCAGTATTCAGTTACGCGCTCATGTGCCGAAGACGGCCTTGAGTTTAAATGTATCCCTCCACGGTCTCCCAACTTTGGCGGGCTGTGGGTAGCGGCCGTTAAGTCTCTGAAGGTACATTTACGGAAAACAATCGGAAATGCAACTTTAACTGCTGAACAACTGACAACACTTCTGACTCAAATTGAAAGCTGTCTCAACTCACGACCGTTAACTCAACTTACAACCGACCCTGAAGACCTGGAAGTTTTAACACCGGGTCATTTCCTGATTCATCGCCCCTTGACAGCCGTGGCTGAACCATCTTTAGAAATTGTACCGCCTAATCGATTAGATCGCTGGCAGGTGGTCCAAGAATTTATTCGTCGACTTTGGAAACGCTGGAGCACAGAATATCTGTCCGGTTCATATTTTCAGAGCAGATGATGGCTGCATACGGGTGGTAGTAGTTAGAACTCAAGACGGGGAATTCAGACGCGCTATCTCCAAAATATGCGTGCTACCAATGCTTCAACCATCGCAACCCTGTGATGAGGATGAATAACCCAGTTTTTCTACCATCGCGGTGTTCGCACTGCGCAACGACCGAGGGCTTACGGGCCCTCGGACTCTGTGAGTATGTTTATTTAATGAATTTTCAAAAAATTAATAGAATGTTTCATCCCCTATTGCGGCTGTTGATGTGGTGGCGTGCTTCAACCCACAACCATGAGCACAAGTGCTTCGACCCTCAACCATGAGCACAACCCACAACCGAAGACACTCGGAGTTCACTCGCTAGTGCAGAGGACGTCAATCACAACTTCAGAGGACACCATACGGTTATACGGGACGAACTGAATCATTTATCTTGTGAAACGAGTAGCATCATCAAAGAAACCGATAAACAGCTGATGTGCACTGACCATTGATGGGAAGAGACCGCTGACCGACGACAAACGACTGGAACAGCTGATTTTAAAAATCGGCATTTGCAGACATAAACATTAACCCGATTGCTCACGTGCATGAAACTCGGAACTCTGTTGTTTTTTAGAATACTCGGAACTCTGTTGTTTTTTAGAAGTAGTAGATTAGAAAGGTTCGGCAATAGAGTAGGTTGAAAATTACTTTTTCAACGGAGGCTTACAAATCTTACTTACAAACTTACAAATCGTATCATAAAAAATTCTAAATTCGCCGCGTAATTGATTGTCGTTAATTTTCCCTAACAGCGGGATTATTACGACTTCTCCTTTGTAGTTTCCTGTCAGAATTGTCGCTTTAAGGACATTTGCCATCGGGTAGTGGCAGCAATGGTGGTTTGACCTTGAATCTATAAAGTAGTAGTAGGGTAGGTGAGCCAGTTATGGCTAGTGCTCCATAGTGCTTATAGCTATATCGCATGAGCGCAATGGTACCAGTTATGGCAATACCCCATTTAAACTCCATAGGCCATAACTGGTTCATGCCATAACTGGTACATTGCCATAACTGGTACTCCTGCCCTATTTAAAAATATTTGCTTAGCATTTTTCTCTCAATTGAGTGTTTAATAGGGTGTCACCAGGCCATTTCACCAGGACGGATTTAAGTGGGGAGGGCAAATGTCCCGGGCCTTTCGACACCAGGAGTCCCCCTGGTTCTAGACCAGACGTGAATACAGGTTGGAGACCTTTTTACTCCACTAACACTTTTCCCAAAAAACTTATATGTACAAATTATTTCATGAATGAACAAACCCTGGAAATTTAAGCTCGATTGGGGGACATCGATACAAAACGTAGTTGCGCTCCTGACACAATGGGTTTAAATAATGTTTTAAATCATGTATGAATAATGAAATTTTTTCGGTCGTTACTAAAACGGCGCAGTTTTTAATAATACCAAATGAAAGCTCTTGAGTTGCTCTATAAAACGTATAGCTTAGATGCAGGGTCCAGTTTTGTTCACAAGCAAAAGAGAGCTGTAATAATCACCATTATTTGAAGAAAAATGCAAATATCCTATAATTAAACCGACAGCAACTCTTAACAACCGGCATTTTATATTTTTTATAGGATTTTAAGAAATCAATCATCAATCAAAATCAATGTATTCAAAGTCACAACATTTTATTTGTTTTCAGCTGATTTTCGACTCCAAATTTTCAAGGGTCTTTTTTACCCCTCTTAACCCTTTTCAAAAAATCTGATATTATGTAAAGCTTTGTTTTGTTATATAAATAAAAACAACCCTGAATATTTCAGTACGATCATATTATTTATTTCCATTTCACTAGTTTTTCAATTACAAATATATGTTCGAAAACAAATTGAAAAGACTGGCAGCACAGTACTGACCTGCTGCAACGTGCTTTTCAATCGTTCCGATAACTAGTGATTTTTCAGTGATTTTGGTGTTAATATATCGTTAAATTGGGTTCTTTATATCGTTAAATAAATGTAGGGTTCTCTAGCTCGGGTCGCCGCGTGTGAAATGTGTAAAGTTCGTCCAAAACAAGCTGTCTTACAAGCGAAAATTGAATTTGAAAATGTGTTTCTTTCGGCTTGTTTTCTACTCTTATTTTCGTTACCTCAGTGACGGTGACGGTGTGAGGTGTTAGTGTGCGAGCGAGAGTAAAAAACTAACAGTGACGTATTTGGCAAAAAAAATAAACCGTTCTATACCAAAGAAAAATATTTCACAGGTGTTTCTCGTCTTGAGAAATAGTATTCTCAGCTGAACATCTGAAAAGCCCAAAAGCTAAGTATTCCTTTTTATTCATTCAATGTTGTTTACTTACACTCATATTCGTCTTGTCATTTCCCATCACAATGTGAAAATATTCCAACTGAACGAAATCTTATTGGAATTTGTTTTGCTATAATCAGTGATGCCTAATTGTGCCATGTTGACTCGCACAAGACTTATAATTAATACATGCAGTTTAGCCGAAGTCTATCAGTTAAACACTCTGCATAGCTTTCGTTTGCTTGTGTGTGCAAATCTGATGTTATTGATGCTGTTTTTTTTCTTCGTTCGATTGCTTGGTTCAATTGTTCGATAGTTGGCGTTGTTCGAGTGGTTTTCGGTGAATAAGATATATCATATATAATACGTTGGCTGCTTGTTTCCATGTCTCTGGTACGTGGTTTATTCATGTCGGCAGAGAACCTAGTACATGAATAATTCTTCCTCTCAGTACCACGGGGGGCTAGAAACATAGCAACAAAAATCTTTTTTTGTTTTTATTTGGTGTAGACCAGTGACCCGGGGTTGCCAGCTATGCAATTTGATTAATAAAAAGACTACGATCTTGAATTCAATCTGATGACTTTTGTTGGGTTCGTTTTATGATTAGTTTGGCTTTTGAAAAATGAGCTATAAATGCACACTCTTACAAGACAAAATAAGCAGTTTTACAATATAGTTTAAAAATAGTTTGAAAATTTAATATTGCGCTCGACAAGTATTTGATCCTATCGCCTACCATGCCTTAACTGGTCGATTACAGACATTCACTTAGTTCTATGCTTTTATTTTATGACTTTCCTAGCTTTTGGGCAATTGTAATACACATAAACAATTTTTATTTAATTATACTGTAACCGTTTTGGTCGGGCTGACGATAGTCCACGACAACTAAATTTTGATTTTGATTGCGATTGTTTTGGCGTTTTGTTAATAAACTTAGCACTTTGTTTTGTTTGATATGCATATTTGCATTTTTCTTAGTTTGTAGGCTTTGGAGGCATGAAACTTTGCCAGTTTCTATACTTAGTAGGTATCTTAGTTTATTTATTAAAAGAGAGAACCGGTGCGAAACATCGTGTCCCTGTGCGTCTGCGTCGGTAAAAGGGAATAGTGCTGCCGTGCGTAACGCTCCGGTGTAAACGCGTCTTCGGTTGGGGTTAGTTAAGCACATTTAAGGGTTTTCAGAGTGTAGTGACTTCCCGATGTGTCTTATTTATTCATGTCTCACGTTGACCGTTTAGTCGGAGACTGCTCGTTCGTCGGTTTTATCTAATCACGTTGCAAACCGGAATAAGTTTCGTCTGGTCGATAAATAAAGAGATTAATTTAATAGCTACGCGATGTAAATCTTATAAAGGACCGCCTCTGCAGAAGTGCGCTTGCTTTTTTGAAGCTATTCAGGATTATTAGTCACTTATATTAATACTTAGATGCTTCGGGTTGTGTATGATTTTCGCGCGCGTCATTCACATAGGATCGCGGTGTTTGACAAGAAAGATTTTCTCGTAATGAGCGAGAACCGCGCGCAGCGGTGTTCGATTCCGTCAAATATCGTGAAGACATGACAACACAAACCTTTCTTTCCGCCGCAGTAGTAGAGATTCAGAAATAAACTCGGTCTCGGGCTGTCAGTTTAGCCGGAGATTGTTCACCAATTGCTTTGATATAAGCGTGTCGTCAATCGGAGTAAGTTTCGTTCGGTTTATGAATATCTTGAATAATCTAATGGCTACGCAAAGTATACCTTTGAAAGGGCCGCGTTTATCGACGTGCATTTCTGCGTTTCTGATACTCATGATTGGCCTTCTTGTGGTTTATTGGCTTAAATCAGATTCACATCGTGTAGACGTATATGCGTGGCTCCAATAACATTATATTGTAAAAATCGGTCAATTTTGTGCTCCATTGAAATAAACCATGCACACCTGTGCGCGGCCCCAAAGGCATTGGTAATGTCTCTTGGTCTAAACCGGTACCAGATATAAAGAGGCTAATTGTGTTTCTCTAGTCAGCCGGCTGACTATAGAATAAACCGAAAATAGCTTAATAGACGGATAGGAGTTATATGTATGATCGCATCACTTATCAAAGTGAATCCTGATCCAACAAGCCCTCCCCTACTAACAAAAACCTCCTTCCTGTGACCTTTGTGGAGATGCAGAGGTAAACACGGTCTCCAAATAGCAAGGGTCACACTAACATCCCTTACCTCTTCCCACCTGATTGCAAGGACGTGGCCGGCGTCGTTATTGATCCTTCAAAGTATTGAGTCACTAAAACTTGTACAATGAGAATGGTCGGTCACTCCCAACCCCATTCAGTTGATTCACTGTACAATTTTACTGATTCGGATCAATCACGGAGTGCAACCATTGATATGTGCAGTCAGTCAAGCTAAGCTAAGCTAAGCTCAAGCTAAGCTAAGATAAGCTACAAATATATGTTCGAAAACAAATTGTTCTAGACCCCCCGATTTCAATTTTGGTAGGATATTAAAGGGGACAGCTCAAGCTTTCGAATGACGAGTATTAGAGCGATACTATTTTGTTTTTTGGATAAGTTCTTCAACCAGAGACACCGTGCTGTTCGATTCCTACATTTTTCCATATATTTTTTTATTTTTGTGGGGTTGTTTTTGAATATTTTGCATGGTTCAGTTCATCATTGCATTTAGTTTTTTGACTCCCAGAGCCCATTAAACAACACAGAAAACTACACTTTCACTTTTTTTATTCACTTTCACTATTTAATTCTATCACTTTTAACTTTTCACTTGCATATACGTATTTCAACACTTACATAGTGCCGTCGTCAGTGCTTATTTGGACTGTGACAGTCCAAATAAGCACTGACGACGGCACTATGTAAGTGTTGAAATACGTATATGCAAGTGAAAAGTTAAAAGTGATAGAATTAAATAGTGAAAGTGAATAAAAAACCTAAATTAATCCACCTAGCGGTCAGACCAAGCCTTTCTCCTTCGTACTTATTATTTGTTAAAATAGATTTACACGAACCCTTCATTTCAGAAAAAATACCCCTCGATCATATTTGCTGGATTTATTTATCACTCTAAAATAACAAATCATTGGTAGCAGTGAAACTATACCGAACATTTAAAACATAATCTTCAAACATATATGAACATATATTAACACATGCGAATAATATGAAATAAATGTGTTTCAAATATATGACGCGAAATTTTTTTTGATCGTGGTATAATCGAAACGTCACTGTACTCATATATAGGTTGGACTCGATTATACGTAGACTCGATATATCATTCGTTAAAGTATAATTTTTAATTCGATTGTTTATAGTGAGATTTTTTTTCTATATCGAATATGACTTGCTTTTCACAACTTTTGAACCACGTGTACAATCATAATAATTCATCAGTTAACCTTAACTAGCCCGTTCATCTGAAATCAGTATTGTTCTAATCGGGTGTGTAGTTTCTTAGATAATGATGTTTCGTGATTATCACATTTTGATTCATTACAGACGAAGTTAAAGTCCTATTACAGTATTGAATTTTTATTGTTATGGGGTGTTATAAGGAAGCTAGATCTTTCATTTGACACTAATTTTGTGGAAATCGGTTCAGGATTCTCTGAGAAAAGTGAGTGAGTTTGAGTAATCTTCGGAATATTTTTTCTTTTTATAGCTGGATTTCACATTTTTAAACACAACAGGCAAAGTAATAGTCCGATTGCAGAAAAAATCAATAGGGTATCATGGGGAAACTGGACCTTCCATATGACACTGATTTTATTAAAATCGGTCCAGCCATCTCTGAGAAACATGAGTGAGATTCAATAGTCTCCGGAACACGCTTCTGTCCAGAGCTTTTGAACAACAAGTCCAATCTATATAAAATTCAAAAGTTAAGGGTTTTTAGGTAGCCCGTTTATTTAAAACCATTTTTGTTCAAATCGGTTGTGTAGTTTCTGGGATAATGAAGTTTCATAATTTTTATATTTTGATACATAACAGATAAGATTATAATAAAATTCAATAGGATCTTATGGAGTAACTAGAACTTCCATTTGCATTGTTAGTTTCATGAAAATCGGTCCAGCCATCTCTGAACAAATTGAGTGAGATTGGGAGAGCGTTACATACATACATATATACACACATACACACACACATACAGAAAGTGCTCAGCTCGTCCAACTAAGTCGATTGATATACGACATTCGACCCTTTGGAACACTTTTATACCTTTGGTTTTTGCAGTGATTGCTATACCTTTCTAGGAGAAAGGCAAAAGTCAAATGAGTCTTATGGCGCAACTAGACCTTCCATATGATACTGATTTTATGAAAATTGGTTCAGCCATCTCTGAGAAATATGAGTAAGATTAAAAAGTCTCCAGAACACGTTTCTTTCCATAACTTTCAAACCACATGTCCAATTTTTATAAAATTCGAATGTTAAGGGTTTTTTTAGGTAGCCCGTTAATTAAGAACCAATTTTGTTAAAATCGGTTTTGTAGTTCCTGAGATAATGAACTTTCGTTATATCCACATTTTGATACATAACATATGAACTAAAAATCCGATTACATTATAATTTACTATGGGGAAACTAAACCTTTCATTTGAAAATAATTTTTCGAAAATCGGTCCAGTCATCTCTGAGAAAATCGAGTGAGGTTGAAAATTTGCACATACACATAAACATACAGAAACCGCTGAGCTCATTGAGTTGAGTTGAGTTGGGTGATATATGCCATTCGACCGTTTGGAGCACTTTTATACCTTCGGTTTTGCCAGAGATAGTTATACCTTCCTTGAAGAAAGGCAAGAATTCGTGAATGATATAAACTCATCGGAAAACATTTAAATTTAACACTTTTGGACCACATGTTTATTCATTGTAAAAAATCATCGATGGTTTCGAAGATAGCATGTTCATTTGATACTTGTTTTGTTCCAATCGGTTGTGTAGTTGCTGAGATAATGAAGATTCGTGATTTTTACATTTCGTTACATAAAAGACAACGTTACAGTCCGATTATAATAAAATTTAATAGGGTATTACGAGACAAATAGACCTTTTATTTGCAACTTATTTCGCTCGAACAGAAGTGAATAAATTTGAACACAGAAAAATTATTATTTTTAATAATTTTTTGATAAAACCCTTCAAAACACAAATAAAAAAAATTTTGATCAAGAACTGAAATTTTCATTGTAAAGCGACGACGAAAATTTACATGAAAAACGATACTTGATATTTTATCGGGGAGCTGTGATATTGGCATTTTTATATATGATGGAAAACTACGCATTTTAACAAATATGTTAAATAACTGTTTTATTTTGAGAGATAGAAAATAACAATGTTCAGAAAACAAATGCGTTTTTAGATGGTTAATAACTTAGTAGAAGGTTTAAAAATTCGGAAAATCTGCGAAAAAAGTTAGAACGAAAATTGTGATTTTTAGTGCCTTCTAATAGAAAACTCAATGTTGCTCGTAATATGTAAGAGACAGAAACATGATGTCTTCGGTAAAGTTTCTTGTCGAAGACACCTTGCGTCTATGTCATTCTGATTGAAAAGTAAATTTTTTATCTCACTCATTGATGGATTGATCACCCATCTTTCTACATCAAAAGATGCTTTTTTGAGTATCCTGAAACTTCTCCGAATATACCTTATGGCTATAATCAACATTTGAGTCACTATTTTGGAAATTATACGCACAAACGGCAAAATAAAACACTGTGCAAAGGAGATATTGAGCTTTAGTGGCATTTTTTACAAAATGCATAGTTTTCCATCACACGTTAAATCGTCAATATCTCAGCCCCCCGATAAGATATCAAGGATCTTTCCTCATGTAAATTTTCGTCTCAAATCCCGCTTAGCAGTAAAAATTTCAGTTCTTGATCAAAAAAATTTTTTGTATGTGTTTTGAAGGGTTTTATCTAAAAATTATGAGAAAAATTCACTTTTTTGTGATGTTCAATGGGTTCTGTGAGTCAAATAATTGAATGCGATGCTGAACCAAACCATGCAAAATATTCAAAAACAACTCCACAAAAATAAAAAAATGTATGGAAAAATGTAGGAATCGATCAGATTTGAAAAATGTGCAAAAGAGTGGGTTTGTAGCTTGAAAAAATCATTTTTTCATAAATCACGTTTGTGCAACCTGAAAACGATTTTTTAGAAAGTCGAAATGTTCTACAAAAATGCTATAAACAACATTATCTTTCAATTTAGGGCTGAGCACCTTGACTTTTTCAACATCAATTTTTTTTGGGACACCCTAGTGTTTAAGTTATTTACTTAATTTTTCTTTTGTTCAAGACTCGTTTTTTTAATTTTTTTTTATTTTGGTTAAACAATTTGGTAAAACTTGTTAGTTTATAGTATTATATAAAGTGTGTTCTCATAAATTGTCCGGCTATTTGCACAAGTTTTAGTGTTAATTGTTTATTGAAGAAGCTACTAACAGGAGAAAAACAACCAACGACATTAAAAAGCGGTTCTTGTGGTCCGTATTCTATGCGCGATTGCTGGTTCACAGAGTGAATTCGGTTCATACTTATAGAAATAGAAATAACAAGGCAGCAGCTACCAAGTGGCCGTAGTGTTGTAAAGTTTCGTTTTCCTTGGTACGGTTTCTAATCGGGGTGCAGCAGTATTTTATCGGAATGGTAGTCTGGAGTTCTATTGGCAGCTTGTTTTTAATATATCGGTATTATTGCGGTCGGGATAAAAGGTGTACTTGCGAGTGAATTAGTTTGTACGAGCAACGGGAAGATTAGTTCAATTCCAGCGCTCAGTTTAGGGTTCCTCAGGTCCAGTGTAGTGCTAAGAAGATCGTAGAAAAGACATCCACAGTGATAGGGACGCAGTGCGCTTGTATATTTGGCTAATGGATGTTTAGGCTAGCAGGATGACTAGCAACAAGGGCACCTGGATTTCACATTCCGCGTCGAACACTCGACAGAAACGGACGTGCAAAGTGGTCGTTCTATTACAATCAGGTCCGTGTGTACGAATAGCCAAACAAAAGAGTGTATTATTCAAGGCCATCAGTTGACAGTCGAGTCCGTGTCGCTGTGCTGAGTGATCTCACACCTGGCTCACTGCTGGTGGCTGTATTGGTGCTGCTGTACTGGTGCTGCTGGCTGCTTTGGGTGCAGCTTCGAACGATCGGACAACCACTGCTGGAAGGAAGAAGTAAAGAGGTACGTGTTCTTGTCGGCGCTAGTTCGCTAGTGCGCTACATTTAGCGCGATGGATATAGATCCCTCGCCTCCCGTGCCACCATCCCCGAACCCCCCTGACCCTGACCCTTCTGTTACCCCCTCCGCTGTTCATTCTCCAGTCCCCCCTCGCCCCAGGCTTTACCCGGACGGATCTCAACAGGGCAGCTATACTGTTTATTTTCGTCCAAAGGCAGGAGTGAATTCAAAGCGATTAAACATACTGCAAATTTCAAAAGACCTGACGAAGGGGTACAAGGCCGTGACCGAAATTTCCAAGGTCCGACCTAACAAGCTCCGTGTCGTGGTCAGGTGTCTGGCACAGGCCAATGCTATCGCTTGCTCTGAGCTCTTCACACGCGAGTATCGCGTTTACATACCCGCACGAGACGTGGAGATCGACGGTGTCATAACCGATTCGAGTCTGTCTGTCGAGTGTATCCTAAAAAGCGCAACCGGTTGCTTCAAAAATACCGAAACACAGGCGAAGATTTTGGATTGTAAGCAATTGCGGTCCATGTCTCTCGTCGGCGGTAAAAAAGTTTACACTCCGTCAGACTCGTTTCGCGTTACGTTTGCCGGATCTGCACTCCCTAGCCACGTCTCGATCGACCGGGTTCGTCTGCCTGTGCGATTGTATGTACCCCGTGTTATGAATTGCACCAATTGCAAGCAGTTAGGCCACACAGCCGCCTACTGCTGCAATAAGGCACGATGTAGCAAGTGTGGGGAGACTCATGCGGAAGATTCTTGCAGTGTTAATGCTGAAAAATGTATTCACTGTGGGGAAAACCAGCATGAGCCACATGCCCGGTGTACATGCAGCGCAGAGATAAAATCAAGCGGTCACTTAAGGAGCGTTCAAAGCGTTCTTACGCTGAGATGCTGAAGAAGACCGTGACCACTTCTACCATAACATCGAACCCCTTTGATCTGTTGCCCTCCGATGAAACCGATTCTGACGATTCATCAGCGGGAACATCTTATGCCAATCCTGGGGAGTCTAGGAAGAGGAAAAATGTTTCTTCTCCTAAACTTCCCCGTAAAGGTCCTAAGATTTCCCAAAGTGTAATGAAAAGTACGAACAAACCAAACAGTGCTGCGGAAAAACCGAAGCAAACTCCTCCTGGGCTTACAAATTTAAAGTCCCAGAAGGAGTTCCCAGCACTGCCAGGAACATCTAAAACCCCAGTTGTTCCTTTTGCACATCCAGTTGATGAAACAAACTCTGGATTAGTGAAATTTTCTGACATTGTGGACTGGATTTTTGAAAATTTCAATATACCCGATCCAATTAAATTTTTTCTTACAGCATTCCTCCCAACAGTTAGATCATTTTTGAAGCAGTTGACTGCCCAATGGCCCCTCCTTGCAGCGATTGTATCCTTCGATGCCTAATTCAACTGCGTATATGAAGGATTCTATCTCTGTCTTACAGTGGAAATGTAGAAGTATTTTACCAAAAATTGATTCGTTTAAAGTTTTGATAAATAAAAACAAATGCGATGCATTTTCCCTTTGTGAAACTTGGCTTACTTCAAATATTGATCTCAACTTCCATGATTTTAATATTATTCGCCTTGATCGAGACACCCCATATGGAGGAGTACTTTTAGGGATTAAAAATTGCTATTCTTTCTATCGTATTAACCTCCCCTCGATTCCAGGCATCGAAGTTGTCGCATGTCAAATGACAATACAAGGTAAAGAGCTTTGTATTGCCTCAATATATATTCCTCCCAGAGCACAGGTTGGGCAACGGCTGCTCTTTGATTTAATAGAACTTCTTCCCTCGCCACGTTTGATTTTGGGAGACTTCAACTCTCATGGCGTGGCTTGGGGTTCCCCATACAATGATAACCGCTCCTCTTTAATCTATAACCTTTGCGATGACTTCGACATGACTATTTTAAACAACGGTGAAATGACACGTATCCCGAAACCTCCAGCGCGCCCAAGCGCTTTGGATCTATCCTTATGTTCGACGTCGCTACGGTTGGATTGCACATGGAAGGTAATCCTCACGGTAGCGACCATTTGCCTATTCTTATTTCAATTAATAACGGGTCGACTCGCATGCGACCAATTGACATTCCGTATGACCTCACACGGAATGTCGATTGGAAGTTATACGAGGAAATGATTTCAAAAGCGTACGAGTCGATTCAACATCATCCACCACTTGAAGAATACAACCTCCTCGCGGGCTTGATTCTCGACGCCGCGTTGCAAGCCCAAACGAAGAAATATCCCGGCGTAACGATCGAAGAACGGCCTCCCACTCCGTGGTGGGACCAAGAGTGCTCCGATGTCTACACGCAATGATCCGGCGCGTTTAAGGCCTACCAGAAGGGAGGTATACCTGGCGACTATTTACGGTATTCGGAGCTTAATACCAAACTTAAAAGTTTGGCTAAAGCAAAGAAACGCGGATATTGGCGTCGGTTCGTGAACGAGACGTCGAGGGAGACATCGATGAGCACTCTTTGGAACACAGCCCGAAGAATGCGGAATCGCGTAACGGTCAACGAAAGCGAGGAGTCTTCAAGTCGGTGGATATTTGATTTTGCCAGGAAAGTATGTCCGGACTCTGTTCCTGAGCAAAACATTGTTCGCGATGCGTCTCCGGGCCACGACGCGATAGAATCACCTTTTACGATGGCAGAATTTTCAGTTGCCCTCCTGTCCTGTAACAATAACGTGCCTGGGTTAGATAGAATCAAATTCAACTTGTTGAAGAATCTACCCGGCAATGCCAAGAGGCGCTTGTTGAACTTGTTCAATAAGTTCCTGGAGCAAAACATTGTACCGCAGGATTGGAGGCAAGTGAAGGTGATCGCCATCCAAAAACCAGGGAAACCAGCTTCTGATCACAACTCTTATAGGCCGATTGCAATGCTATCCTGTATCCGGAAATTGATGGAAAAAATGATACTCCGTCGTTTAGACCATTGGGTCGAATCAAATGGTCTACTATCAGATACTCAATTTGGCTTCCGCCGTGCCAAAGGGACGAATGATTGTCTTGCGTTGCTTTCAACAGATATTCAGCTGGCGTATGCTCGCAAAGAACAAATGGCGTCTGCGTTCTTGGACATTAAGGGGGCTTTTGATTCCGTTTCTATTGACATTCTTTCTGGTAAACTTCACCGACAAGGATTTTCTCCAATTTTGAACAATTTTTTGCACAATTTGTTGTCCGAAAAGCACATGCATTTTACGCACGGCGATTTGGCAACTTTTCGCATTAGCTACATGGGTCTTCCCCAGGGCTCATGTTTAAGCCCCCTTCTTTACAACTTTTATGTAAATGACATCGACGAATGTCTGGCAAATTCATGCACGATAAGACAACTTGCAGACGACAGTGTAATCTCTGTTACAGGAGCCAAAGCTGCCGATTTGCAAGGACCATTGCAAGATACCTTGGACAATTTGTCTGCTTGGGCTTTACAGCTAGGTATCGAATCCTCTCCGGAGAAGACTGAGATAGTAGTTTTTTCTAGGAAGCATGAACCTGCTCAGCTTCAAACACAATTAATGGGTAAAACGATTTCTCAGGTTGTGGGACACAAATATCTTGGTGTCTGGTTCGACTCTAAAAGCACCTGGGGTTGTCACGTGAGGTATCTGATGAAAAAATGTCAACAAAGAGTGAATTTTCTTCGTACAATAACCGGACAATGGTGGGGAGCCCACCCAGGAGACCTTATAAGGCTTTACCAAACAACGATATTGTCTGTCATTGAGTACGGGTGTTTCTGCTTCCGCTCCGCAGCAAACACACATTTGATCAAACTGGAGCGAATACAATATCGTTGTTTGCGTATCGCCTTGGGTTGCATGCAATCGACCCATACGATGAGTTTGGAGATCTTAGCTGGAGTACTACCATTGAAAACCCGCTTCTGGAGCCTGTCTTCTCGTATTCTAATCAAATGTGAGGTCTTGAACCGTCCCGTGATTGAAAATTTTGAAAGGTTAATCGAACTTAATTCTCAAACCCGTTTTATGACATTGTATTTCAATCACATGTCCCAAAATATTAACCCTTCTTCGAATATTCCATATCGTGTCGACTCATCAAATACTTCTGATTCTACTGTGTTCTTCGATACATCCATGATAGAAGAAACTCGTGGAATCCCGGATCATTTACGCGTGCAGCAGATCCCTAAAATTTTTTCCAATAAATATCGAAACATCAACTGCGACAATATGTACTACACTGACGGATCACTTCTTGATGGGTCCACTGGCTTCGGTATCTTCAATAACAATTTAACCGTCTCCCATAAGCTCGATAATCCTGCTTCTGTTTACGTCGCAGAATTAGCTGCAATTCAGTACACCCTAGGGATTATCGAAAAAATGCCCACGGACCATTATTTCATCTTTACGGACAGTCTCAGTTCCATTGAGGCTCTCCGATCGATGAAAGATGTTAAGCACTCTCCGTATTTCCTGGGGAAAATACGGGAACATCTGAGTGCTTTATCCGAAAAATCTACTCAGATTACCTTATCGTGGGTCCCTTCTCACTGCTCGATACCGGGTAATGAGAAAGCGGACTCTTTGGCTAAGGTGGGCGCAACAAACGGTGATATTTATGAAAGACCAATTGCCTTTAATGAATTTTTCGCATTTGTACGTCAGAATACGATCATCAGTTGGCAAAATACTTGGACCAAGGGGGAACTGGGAAGGTGGTTACATTCCATAATCCCCAAGGTATCGACGAACCCGTGGTTCAAGGGGTTGGATGTAGGTCGGGATTTCATTTGCGTGATGTCCCGGCTTATGTCCAATCACTATAGATTTGACGCGCATCTCCGTCGTGTTGGGCTCGGAGAGAGTGGTATCTGTGCCTGTGGTGAAGGTTATCACGACATAGAGCACGTTGTTTGGTCATGCCCTGTACACCGTGACGCCAGGTCTAGATTAATAGCTTCCCTGCAGGCCGAAGGTAGGCAGCCGGCTGTTCCTGTTCGTGATGTCTTGGCGAGCCGTGACCTATCCTACATGTCCCTTATATACGTTTTCCTGAAATCCATCCACGCCCCAGTTTAGTCCTATCCCCTTCCGCCTACATCCAACCAAACGACAAGAACACGTTAAGACCCCGGATCCGGAAACAGCAACTAGACCCGCACGATACTCTCAAGGCCCGATGGAAACAACCCAATATGCCAGTCCGTAATATCTTGGCCCAGCAGCGGAACAAATTTAATATGCTGCTTACCTATGGCAATGAAAACCATCAAACAGCAAACCTGTGCTTTTAATGCAAAATATTCTAGCTTTAAGTTAGATTTAGTTTCAGCTCGTAGTCGGCAGCGAGGATAAAAAATTTGCTTTTATTTATTAAGATACTTTAGAAAGTAAGCTACCAGATATAATTGGCGCCGTTAAACATTGAATTGTACTTGTGCCGTGTCAAATAAACTATTGATGAAGAAAAAAAAGGGGCACCTGGATGCTATGATTTTAGTAAAAAGTTGTTTTTTTTTTCGCGAATAATAGTGTGATTGGTCAAAGTGTTGAGTTTAGGTCCTACTGCTACCCGGAAAAGTGAAGTAATGTGGCAGTGTATCTTCGTGTAACAGATAAGTAGCATTTTTTTCGTTGTGTTTTATTTGTTTTCAAGTCGCACTTCAGAGAAGAAAGATCGAAAAAGGTCGTTTTCTGGGTTGTGTCTTGGGTTGATTGAAGAGCTCCTGAGCGCCATCTACCTTCGGATAGAGGAGCAAAACGGTGGAGCTACTCAGTGAAGCATGGCGACATTTTGCATTTTTTTTTTTGCAATTTTTTCAGATTCAATATCTTTCAGACACTGTAGTCTTTTGAATCTTTTGGTTAACTATTTTTCTAGTTTTGAAGTATAGTTATAGGAATGTAGAATATAGGAATAAGTGTAGGGTTGTGTTTTGTTTTACCTTTGCTGGATTCCTTGTAGCGAATAATGTATATAGAAAACCGAGTTTAAAATATACAATAAATTTTCAGCTGAATATTTGTCCATCTGCTCAAAACTGGACCCAGGTTCAACTTTCGGTATACTACCGGTTGCCCTCCAGAAGTGATATACACACACTCTTAGTATATATTGCTTTCAAATATATTTCCTAATTCATATTCCTTTCAGAGAGCGAGTAATGGCGCTATAACCATAAGCAAAAATGCTAGGACTAGAGTTAGTACTCAAGTTCCAACCGTAACAGTTGAAGCGAGTAAAGGCGCTATATCCTTGGTTTTGAAACCCGAACATAAGGAAGAAATACCTATGTTCCATCCCAGGAGATTGGTCAACAAAGGAGTGTACTTTCTTAGCTTTATCACTCCCAACGAATTAGGTATATTACTTCTTACGGTACGGATTGTCCCCGATCTTAGATTATATTGTATCATATTGCGCTACACAGTAGGCCTGGCCGTTGACAAGAAAAATGTATGGAAACCTTTTTTTTTAAATGGTGGATATCATTTTCCAGGATCCTTCCAAGTACTGGCTATGTTAGTGTAGACTAGACTAGACTAGACTCGTTTTTTTTTTTGGAAACTAAGTGTGTAACTGACGATTTTGAGATATATGAAGTGTCGAACGTCGGCGCATTTCAGCTCGTCTTGTTCTTAACCGATCAACTTTTCTTCGGGACTCATATATTTCCTGACTTTTTAATATTCTATCTTCAGTGTTGCGGAGCCTGACACTTTTATTGACCTGCTACTACTCGTGTCTTAACTCGCAAAACTGGAACAAAAACAATGAATTTAATTTTAATTCAACGGCATGTTAAGTATTTGAACATTCCACTTACAACAACTTCATCTGAAGAAAAAACATTTCGACCACAGCAGAAATTTGTCAAAGTCAACTGAATGATATGCAAGAATCAGTTTGATCATGTAGATTAGGGAACATTTCTTTTATAACATACCCCCAGCGGCACCTTCGTTAGGAAGCATTCGCAATACATGTGCAAGAAAATTAATCGAAACCAACTGAAACCAGTATGAATACTCCTCAGAATTCTTGCAAAAACACATTATTATTTTTAATCTATTATGTTTATTACGTACCGACAGTGTCTTCTTTTTTCTCGAAAAACAGTCACAGCACAAATTCACAGAAACCGACGTTGGCTTTAAGTGACATCAACAGAAACCAATACGAAAATCGCATAGAACTGTTTCATAAAATATTCAAAAAAATGAAGGCTATCGTTTAAGTACGCCCCGGTGATGAAAACTTGTTTCGAATTTTTCCGATCAAAGGCAACAGAAAATCGTTACTCACTAAAACTCACAGAAAACCATTCAGAATCTCAGAAGGGCGGGAAATATCAAGGGTTGGTTTTTAACGTTTTATAACTTTTCCAGTTGATTTTCGTTATTGCCATGGCATAGTGACAATATGGTTTTGTCCTGAACAAAAATTCTCGCAAAACCTAATGGCCAACCATTTTTCGGGTATCTTTTTGCCTTTCTCCTAGAAAGGTATATCAATCACTGCAAAAACTAAAGGTATAAAAGTGCTCAAAAGGGCCGCATGTCGTATATCACTCGGCTCAGTTCGACGAGCTGAGCATTTTCTGTATGTGTGTGCGTGTGTGTGTATGTGTGTGTGTGTGTGTATGTGTGTGTGTGTAACGCTCTCCCAATCTCACTCGATTTTCTCAAAGATGGCTGGACCGATTTCAATGAAATTAATTGCAAATAAAAGGTCTAGCTGCCCCAAAAGACCCTATTGAATTTTATTGTAATCGGATTTTTGGTTCAGAGGTTATGTTTGAAAATGTGAAATTCACGAAACATCATTATCTCAGAAACTACTCAACCGATTTTAACAAATTTGGTTTTAAATGAACTGGCTACCTAAAAAAACCTTAACTTTTGAATTCCAAAAAGATTAGACATGTGGATCAAAATTTGTTTACAGAAACGTGTTCTGGACAGTGTTGGAATTCTCAGCAAAATATCAATTTCAAATGCGATACGTTTTCGCCTCTGAACTTTCTGTCGCTCGTTTCACACGCTGATAAATCCCGATTGAACTTCGAGGTGCATGAAAACGAACTTGCATGAACTTGATTTGCCGCAACTCACCGATGCAAGGATACGGAAACAATCAGATCGTTTTTTCTCTCCATCTCTTTACATCATATTCGCTCATGATATACCGTGAGCACATATCGTAAATGAAATAGCATGAAATGATTCGGGATATTGTTCGACGAAATATCGATCTTTACCCGCTTTTCAGCCAGATAACTGATTATACATTTCATTTACGACAAGTGCAATGAAGGTGCTGATGGGTGGTTCTAATGTAGGGCTTTCTAGTAGTTGCATATGACAGCCTAAGCAGATAGCGAATTTCTTTATTCCACTGCATCAGGGCAAATTTGTCGAGGAATAAAGAAACGACATCGCGATTAACGACGCAAGTATGAAAAAGATTCCAAATAATTGTTTACGAATTAAGCACGTGCGGTGCTAGCTTGAAGCTGACAAATTTCACAATGCACTTCGGGCAGCACACCAGATCAATACTGGGTCAAAATCGAGCAAAAAAAGAAGGGTTTTGAAAGCAGTTAGGTTGTTTTCAGGTCAAAACGAGGTGAATGGGTGGAAGGTAGAAAGGTATTCTGGGAATTACTTAATCAATGATGTCAAATGTGCATATAGTAATAAAAGTTCGAACTGTCACTGCCGTAAATGCACGTCGAATCTGCAAGACTTTCAAACAACTACTAACAAAATCCTCACCCGAGCCGCTCGGGCCGGGCGGTTGAGTGAAACGAAAAATATCAAAACCGAATATCAATATGAGTTCGCGCGTTCGTTGATATAGGCTACCTATTCTCAACGTAGAAAAAGCATGAAGGCGACACGATGTTCGAATGATTCGAATCTCGAGTACGTTTCGCTCGCATGTGAGATAGAGACAAAAATATCCTCTACGATGCCAGCTGAAAATGATTCTCGTATGGTGTTTTCATGAACTTTTAGATCGAATATCCTTGATGATCTTCTTGTGCGAAGTTCTCTGGCGATTTTTCATTGCATTGAGCGGTGAGTGAACTTTTTCTTATCATGATTATTCCAACACTGGTTCTGGAGAGTGTTTAATCTCACTCATGTTTCTCAGAGATGGCTAGACCGATTTCCACAAAATCAGTGTCAGGTCTAGTTGCCCATAAGACCCTGTTGTTTTTTTTTTCAATCGGACTTTTACTTTGCCTGTTATTTTTAAAAATGTGAAAACCAGCTTTGAAAAGAAACATATTCCGAAGACTACTTAAATTCACTCGCTTTTCTAAGAGATGGCTGAACCGATTTCCACAAAATTTGTGTCAAATGAAAGGTCCAGCTGCCTAATAACACCCTATTGAATTTTGCTGTAATCGGACTGTAACTTCGTCTGTAATGTACCGAAATGTGAAAATCACGAAACTTCAAGAAACTACACAACCGATTTGAACAATGTTGATATCAGATGAACGAGCTAGCTAAGGGTTAACTGATGAATTATAATTGAACACGTGGTTTCAAAGTTTGGCTACCCTATACGTTCCTTTTTCATTTGATTTCAATCAAACTTAAGCAACCGTTATGTATTAAATTGTTAAAACAACGAAAGTCTATTATCTCAAGTATTACACGACTTATTTGAACATAACTAGTGTCATACAAACTAGTCATCTCTCAAACTTACAAATAATAAACTTCATAACAATTCGATATGCTGTTCAAAAGTTATGGAGAGAAAAGAAATTCAAAGACTATTCAACACTATACCTGCTTTGATCAATATATATGGCCTCAACATGATTTAAATGTGGTATCGTACAATTTGAACGTTCCAGGTATCGCTCGTGATTAAATTGTTCGAAATTGAAAGTCATTTCTTTTATTTCGCTATTTCTCAAGCACTAACATTACGTCAAATTTCATATTTTATACTTCAATTACAACATCAGTATTTCAGAACCCAAATAGTGAATATACCTTTATTGGATTTAAGCATTCATGTAAATCTGTTTTTATAAATATTAAGTTTGAATGAGAAAGGCTGAGTCTGACTGCTAGGTGGATTTTGAATGTTTTTGAATGTTGAACAAAATATAAACATCTTTCTTTCTTCCTTCAGTTCACGAACATCCAGGTCTTATATACTGTTTTTAAGACCAAAACGTTGATTTTTTTTACCGGTCGTTGAGTATTGAAATGTACCTCCAGGAAATATGTCATAAATCCCGACGCATTGCAAAATAGAACTATTCTTCTAAAGAAATAAATGCCATATAAGGCAATGCCTGTTTAAAACAAAAAAAAAATTCTTCGTTCGGATAAATTTGAAATATGTTTCAAAAATTTGATTAAAGTTAATTGCTGACAACTTCAAACTTTCCGTGACACTTATTAATTATCAAGTCGTGTCAAATTGCGAAAGCTTCGCCTTGATTTAGTGGCAATAATAAATTATAAGTCAAAAAAAGACTACGTGGTCTATTCGTTAACCCCCACACCCACCGTGTGGCAGAGCTGAATGCCACCACGGGTCGGTAATTGGCGATTACTGAAGGCCACGGAAAGGCTCACTGCTAGCAAGCAGTCCCGGACCATCAGCGGGAGCTAGCCTAGGTCGTGGCGAGATTCAGGCACTGGGCCGCTGAATTCTCGCAAAAGCCACACTGGCCGGAAGCAGCTCCGACGGAGCGAGTAGTGCCGCTCCCACCACCCAAATGCACTATACCGGCCATTGGGACTGATGCCAGTAATGTTCCCAATTACGGCAACTGGTCGCATCACTATAGGATAAGAGTCGGATTTCGTTTTCGTACCATGATTTTGGGCTGGCACCTGCGCCGAGCTCCCTTAGTAATGTCGTGTGATAACGGCTTGAAACGGCGAGATTACAACCGGTGCAGGGGTCTCCGTCCCGTAAAACCTGGCAGGCCTTCCAGTACGTTCCGAGTCCATTGCCGGGTGGGAACCCGGCAGGAGTAGGATCAGATGTCTTTTCCTGACTTGCGCCGGTCGGGGGTGTCATAGTTGCCCATAAGGCGCTATGGCAGCCGCCCCTAGCCATGGCCTCACTGCTCCGGCATAGACTACCTTGGGACCATTTAGGTGACTACTCCATTATGGATAAGGATAGCGGCTGGTAGGGGGACCCAATAAACAAAAATGTTGAACTCAAAAACAAAAGAGACGGGTGCGGAGGGGTTACCAAATCCCTTCGCACGAGGTGGCATCCAGCGGTCTCCGCAGAAGAAGGCGGAGACGGATGCGGCGAAGTCTGGAGGTGGAAAAACGGCGAATCCATCGGTGTCCACACCAGACATCTCGGTAGACGGTCCCTTGCTAGTCAAGGCCGTCGAAAGGTGTATGGACACGCGGCCAAGAGTGGCGGCGCTGTCTGAACAACTCGATGCCATAATCGAGTTCTTGGCGAACAGGCGAAACATCGCTGGCGACCTGAAGCAGAGCCTCCTCCTGCTTCGGAGCACCATTGATGGAGCCAGAAAGGAGCACGAAGAACTCGTAGCTCGGGTGAAGGCGGCCGAGAAAGCGGCCAGGACCGGGAGGGCGACTGCATCTAAAGAGGTGCAGACAGACGCCCCCTCGTTCGCGTCGGTCTGCTCCACGGGGCAGGTCGCTAAGCGAACGAGGCAGTCCCCGGGGGAAACGGCCCCCGGGAACACCAAGAAACGATTGGTCGTGCTACTCCCACGGGAACACACGCCAACCGGTTCAAGGTCCACCGCGGAAAAGGCACAGGTGGAAGCTACGGGCAACCCTTGGACTACCGTAGAGGGTAGGAAGCGTCGGGAAGGTGCCTCGCGACATGATGGCGGAGCGGCCAGAGGACCAAAAAAGGTCAAAAAGGCGCGGAGTAGGGGTGATGCCCTCATACTCAAGACGGATGGGTCGAAGTACTCAGAAGTCTTGAAGAAGATGAGGGGGGAAACCCAGCTCAAGGATCTGGGGGCGGATGTGCGGAGTATCCGCCGATCTCGCACTGGCGAGATGATACTTGAGCTCCGGAAGGACGCCAAGAACAAGGGGGCTACCTACAAAACGGTAGCTGAAAAGGTCCTAGGGAAGGAGGTGCAAGTGCGGGCACTCACCTCAGAAGTGACTCTCCAGCTTAAAAACCTGGACGAAATCACTGAGGGGTGCGACATTGCACAAGCCCTAAAAGCGAAGTGCGGGGTGGAGGTGGCTAAGGAGTCAATCCGCCTCCGCAAAGGTCCGGCGGGGACCCAGATAGCTACCTTCCGACTACCGTCGGCGGACGCTAACCTGGCCCTGAAAGAGGGCAAGTTGAAGGTCGGCTGGTCTGTATGTCCTCTGGGCAAACTACAGCAACCAGACATTTGCTTCCGGTGCTTCGAGGGCGGGCATAAGTCCTGGACCTGCAAGGGGCCCGATAGGAGCCAGCTGTGCAGGCGATGTGGAGGTGCAGGCCATAAAGCAAAGGACTGTGTGGAGTCTCCCAAGTGCATGGTATGTTCCGGGAAACGGGACGCCAAACACTTTATGGGAGGCCCCAGGTGCCCAGCCGGTAAGCCGGCTGCGAAACCACGGGCGTAAGGGTGACGCAACTGAGCCTGAACCATTGCTTCGCGGCTCAGCAGCTGCTACACCAAGCAGCCACTGAGTCGTTGTCGGACATCGCCGTCATATCGGATCCCTACCGCATCCCTCCCGGAAACGGTAACTGGGTTGCGGATAAGTCCAGTTTGGCGGCCATATGTACGACGAGCAAGTTCCCGGTTCAGGAGGTTGTCTCAACCTCAGAAGAAGGGTACGTAGTTGCTAAGGTAAACGGAGTGTTCTACTGCAGTTGCTATGCTCCGCCACGTTGGTCTACCTAAAGGTTCACCCAGATGGTCGACCTCCTATCCATGGAGCTAACGGGCCTAACGCCGTTGGTGGTGGCGGGCGACTTCAACGCTTGGGCTGTTGAGTGGGGAAGTCGCTGCACGAACCAGAGGGGCCAGATCCTGTTGGGGGCTTTTGCAAAGCTCAACCTAGATCTGGCCAACGTTGGGAACAAAAGTACATTTAGCAGAAATGGTTCGGAGTCGATCATCGACGTGACGTTCTCCAGCCCAGGACTGATCAAGAACTGGAGGGTAGACGATGGCTACACTAATAGCGACCACCAGGCGGTCTGTTATAGTGTAGACAACAACGAGAGGCGGCAAGCGACGGGTAGAGCCAACACTCCGACCGTTCGCGGGTGGAAGACATCGCACTTTGATGCCGAGGTATTCGAAGAGGCAATGAGAAGGGAGCGCGAGGGGGGCAGTTGGCTCCGCCCGACTGCTGACCAACTAGTTGCTATGCTATCGCGGGCGTGCGACGCCACCATGCCTAGGACTCGCCAACCTAGGAATGGAAAGCCACCGGTTTACTGGTGGACGGACGCGATAGCCGACCTTCGTAGTGCGTGCCTCCGTGCAAGACGGAGGATGCAGCGTGCGCGAAACGAAGAAGAGAGGACAGAGCGCCGCGCAGCATTCAGCTCGGCAAGATCGATGCTAAAGAGTGCGATAAAGGCCAGCAAGAGGGCCTGCTTCGATAGGCTATGTGCGAGTGCCAATACAAATCCGTGGGGTGACGCCTACAGGATCGTAATGGCCAAGACTAAAGGCGCGCTGGCGCCTGCAGAGCGATCACCAGCGATGCTGGAGCGTATCATCGAGGGACTCTTTCCACGCCACGAGCCAAGTCCTTGGCCTCCGGCAGTCGAGTCTCACGTCCGACGTTCCAGTATCTCAGACATAGACCAGAGATGGTCGGCCAACCTGCCGAGCATCCAATCCGTGAGCGACGACAGCCGTGTCGAGGCAGGGGAGGAGGCAAGGGTTACGAATGAGGAACTCATCGTGATCGCCAAATCCCTAAAGGTGAGCAAGGCACCGGGACCGGATGGTATCCCTAACCTGGCGATCAGGCTGGCGATAAAAACGGCCTCCTGGCTGTTCAGGGATGTCATGCAGAGGTGCCTGGATGACTGTCTCTTTCCGGACAGGTGGAAGCGGCAGAGACTGGTCTTATTGCCGAAGGCTGGGAAACCGCCAGGGGACCCATCGGCATATAGGCCTATCTGCCTGCTGGACACCGCGGGCAAGGTGCTTGAGAGGATCATCCTCAACAGACTGGTGAGGTACACGGAGGGTGTACACGGTCTGGCAAGTAACCAGTTCGGCTTCCGGAAGGGCAGGTCCACGCTGGACGCAATCTCTTCCGTCATCAAGACGGCGGAGGTAGCAATCCAGCGCAAGAGAAGGGGAATACGCTACTGCGCAATCGTCACGCTCGACGTGAAGAATGCGTTCAATAGTGCCAGTTGGGACTCCATAGCGCTCGCGCTCAGGAGCATCCATGTACCCGTGTCGCTGTACAAGATCCTGGAAAATTATTTCCAGAATCGAGTACTTGTTTACGACACGGAGGAGGGTCAGAAGTGCGTCCCAATTACCGCAGGAGTTCCGCAAGGTTCTATCCTGGGCCCGGTGTTGTGGAATGTCATGTATGACGGAGTGTTGAAACTCAAGTTCCCTGTAGGGGTTGTGATCGTCGGCTTTGCAGACGACATAACGCTGGAGGTTTACGGCGAGTCCATCGAGGAGGTCGAGTTGACGGCCGCGCACTGTATACGCAAGGTCGAGGACTGGATGCGCTCCAGGAAACTGGAGCTCGCGCATCATAAGACGGAGGTCACGGTTGTGAACAACCGTAAATCGGAGCAACAGGCGGTGGTCAGAGTCGGAGACTGCACCATCACCTCGAAGCGATCCCTGAAGCTCTTGGGGGTTATGGTGGACGACAAGCTCACGTTCGGGAGTCACGTCGACTATGCCTGTAAGAGGGCCTCATCGGCTATTGCAGCACTATCTCGTATGATGTCCAATAGCTCAGCGGTTTATGGCAGCAAGCGAAGACTTCTTGCCAGCGTGGTTTCGTCCATACTTAGGTATGGTGGGCCAGTGTGGTCCAGAGCGCTAGGTACTAACAGTTACCGTGGTAAACTGGAAAGTACCTACAGGCTCATGTGCCTGAGAGTTGCGAGTGCGTATCGTACGGTGTCATACGATGCAATCTGTGTCTTGTCCGGCATGATGCCTATCAGCATCGCCATTAAGGAGGACAGAGAGTGTTTCGACCAACGTGACACAAGGGGCATACGAGGTACCAGAAGGTCATTCTCGATGCTCCGCTGGCAGCGGGAATGGTCCAACTCCACAAAGGGCAGATGGACGCACCGACTCATACCGGAGATATCCGGCTGGGTCGGGAGACGACATGGTGAAGTGAACTTCCACCTGACACAAATCCTGTCAGGCCATGGTTGTTTCAGGCAATATCTGCACAGGTTCGGACACGCGGTGTCCCCCATGTGTCCCGAGTGCGTGGAGGAGGAGGAGACTGCTGAGCATGTCTTCTTCGTATGCCCCCGTTTCGTAAGAGCGAGAAGCGACATGATGGCTGTGAGCGGGCCTGGCACTACTCCGGACAATCTAGTCCGGAGGATGTGCGACGACCCGGACATCTGGAACGCGGTCTGTGCGGCCGCCTCTCAGATTGTTCTGGAGCTGCAACGTGTGTGGCGGGTCAACCACCAACACGCCAGTGGTAGCTAATTACCAGTCTCCAGGTAGTTAGCTAGGAGGTTATAAGAGTAAAGAGGGTGCATCACGCACAAAAGCCACTCCCCGACGTAATACTTAACCGTCGTTCCGGGAAGACCAGGGCTGGAGACTGAAGGGGTTTTAGTGGGTCGGGACAGGGATCAGTAGGTGTCTGGGCGAGTGTAACTACCCCAGCATCTCTCCCCTAGTCTCATCCCCACACCCTGAGTTCTCTTCTCAGGTGTCTGTTTGCAGATTTCCCCGCCACCTTTAAAAAAAAAAAAAAAAAAAAAAAAAACACCCCCCGTGTAATCGCGTTTTTGATGCGACCAAGAGGGCGAAGGTTCCTCTCTTTATACGTTCCTTGGAACAGGAACGGATCAACAAAAGTTCTCCTTAGCACAGGAAAACCGCTTTTACTTAAAGGAGTTCGATATGTAATCCTTGGAACAGGAAAACAAGTGAGTCTCAATCTTAAACTGATACTGAATTTTATTCTCAAAAATATTAGCTTATATAGTAAAAAAGTGTACACAAATTCATATCTTAGGGGGTAAAATTACAACTACTACTTTAAGGCTAGCTGAAGAATTTCACATTCGTATATCTTCTAAAATCATTTTCTAAGCCTAGCCTTAGTTTGTTGAACAGAGATAGAAATATAGTTTTACAAAATATTCAGTAACTTATCGTATTCCTATCCTTGATACAATTCTTTCCCTCCAATACAGAGATATAAATTTAAATGCATTGCGTTGGTAGCATTCTCTAACACATTCTTTGAACAGATTTTCCTTAACTCTAAGCAACCTGATAAGGACAGAAAATATCTTTGACTCTAATCTTAGCATTTCAGACCTACTGATAGAACGCGTTGTTTACTCGAGACGCGAGCTTCATTCCTTATATCAAATATAGTGCAGCGATATGTCCCCCGCGCAGGATAAGTCATACACCACGTGTATCTCACATACTAGTAAAAATAGACTTCTTCCAATCTACGCGTGAGCGTGCACGAAATCACGCTATGCAAGAAGGCGTGGAAAATACGAAAGGGCCAAAAAAAGGACAAAATCCCTTTTTGCCTTATCCCTCTTATTCCAATTTCGTTTTCATTTGACATGGACCTACTCCTCGTCACATGCCAGCATTAACTCTATCACGATGAAAAAGGTATCAATTCGTGACGACGCTACACCCCGCGTTTCCCTATATATGACTACGTGGTTAAGGAACGGCCCCTTTGAAACAAACCAAAAATTATTTTTCTTTCAATCAATCAACAGTTAGAATGGAATGTTGTAATGCAACAAACAAATAGTTTACTTTTTACTCAATTAAGTTATTCGTAATCATCCTCGTTCTCTTATTTCTCGTTCTTTCTAACCTTTCTTTTCATCTACCGTGTATATTCGTCAAGTGCGAAGTCAGAATCACTTTTATGCTATAATCTGAACTTGTTTTTGACATTGTAAAATTTTGTGTCCCCTAAAACAAGAGTAACATTTCTCAGTTATGTGTTCAACGAGAGCGAACCATGTACTTTTTATTCATCCATTGATAAAGTATACTTTTTTGGTAACACGTTTAAACTATTTTTGATAAGATACCTGGCAATTTTGAAACCTATGCTATGAAACCTGTACTTTGAAGTCAGAGTGTTTTGAAACAATACTAAAAATTCAGGCAATTACAACTTTTTCTGCTTGACACATCGATCACTCTGTCTGCACACTATAAGGCATGACATCTGGTCAGCTTAGTGATAACAATGAACTATCTGAAAAAACACATTCAAATACACTATGGTGTGCGAAGAGAGGTCCTCTAACACAGAGAAATCCGAAAAAACGCTTAAAAATTTTTACAAGTCGAATAGCATAGAACATTTAGCCTGTAAGATAGAGCTTCAGGGCTTTAGTTTTGACAGAAATTTCTAAGCCCTCCTAAACGAAAGACAAAAAGTGACCTCTTTAACCTTGTGCGCTGCAAATATAACCACATTTTGATGTACGTAAAAGATGCGTAAAATTTATTCCTACAAACAAATTACTAGATACCTTGTAGCGCATTTGGACGGCTTTATATTCCTCGAATATGACTTCAGTGATGACATGAATTTTATGCTCTGCGTGTATAAAAAATACCTCCCGCATGATGTTACGGTTTTGTCTTTAAAAACAAAAGTTACCGGCTGAGAGTTTATTTTTCTATGTCTGACTTAGTATACCAGATATCTGTTGAGATATATTCAATTTAATTCATAGTCGCAATGAGCACAAACCAAAATAATGTAATAATGTGCATCGGAAATTTGGTCCGAAATTTCGTAATCGTCAAAATTGGAAGTTTAATTTCGCGAAATTTTAGGCGGAATTTAGCGAAATTCAACAAAATTTTTCGGCAATTTCGCGAAACCGAAATTTCGGGAAATTTCGAGTTTTGCGAAATTATACGAAATCATTCGAAATCTCGCACAGCCTTACTCGTGGTGCTACTTGAAGTTGGGTTTACAATTAGTTGGTTGTGTTTTTTTTTTCATCATTATACTCTGATTATTCTGTTTTTGTGCACGACTTAATTGGTTTTGCCGTCAGTTATTGTTACGTTAGGATGATTTATCTCTATGACGGAATATGGTCCTTTATACACAGAATCAAGTTTGTGCCTATTTTCATTCGTTATCAGAACATTATCATTTACTTTTATTTCTATTGGTTTTGCTTGAAACTTCTGATTTTTATTCTGTTTAATTTTTTGACTCTCCAATAGTTTTTTTTTTATTCTCGCTTATTTTCCGTCGGTCTAGTTCCGCCACTGTTGTGGCCAATCACCGACGCCCAGGGAGGCTACTCCACACCCAGGACCCTAACTCACGACCCGTTTATTAACGGACCGGCGCCAACGGCTTTACTTCCTCATGCGATGGAAGGCGTGATCCCAGAGATTTTTCGCCTCAGAAAATCTCCCGGTGTCGGCTAGGATTGAATCTAGACCAGTTGGGTTGGTTGTGAGTGGATCACGCCACCTCACAACCATCGACACCTATGTCGGCGGTGGGATTCGAACCCAGGCGTCGAGCGTGGTTAGCGGAGACGTTACCAACCACACTAGGCCCCCGCTCAGACTCTCCAATAGTTGTCTACTTTTTATCCTTGCTGTCTGTAGTTTTGCCTGAGTTCAAAATAATACTGTTCGATATTGTAGTTTGTATCAATTGTTTTTGGGTTCATCAATTTCTGTGGTAATACTGCCTGGTGTCCAAAAATTAATTTAAAAAAAAATTAAAAGGAGTATACTGGAAGTCAAGACGTGGAGTAGTGTTATAGCAAAATGAGTAGTAAGGCAACCATTCATCCCAATCACTTTGTGATTCGTTGACGAATTGTCTTACATACTCGTTCAGACAACGATGATTTCGCTCCAGACTCCATACCTTTCGTCTGGGGGTGATATGGAGTGGAAAACTTTTGGCTCATACCTAATAGTTGAGCTATTTTATCGAAAACTTCATTCCTATACTCAGTACCTTGATCAGTTCTAATTATCGATTGTGTTCCGTATATTAGAATGACACTTTCTACAAATGCTTTTGCTGTTAATGCTCTGCCTGTTTATCTGGCAGTGCTTTAATGATAATGTATTTTGATAGATCGCACTGTACCGTCAATGCGTATCTGTTTCCTGAATTCGATTTGGTAAACGGACCTATCGTGTCCATAGCTATTGAATCGAAGGGTTTTTGTGGTGTGGTCGTTAAGACAAGTTTCTCATTAGTCTTAATGGTATGTTTGTTTTTACGGCAGCTCATGTACTTTCTAACATAATCAAACATAGCGTTCGCGCTTAAACTCCCGCCTCAGCTGGGCATTACTGTCATCCGTGAGTGACCAGCTGAGGACCGAGCGAGGACCACGCGTCTGTTTAAAGTGATGTTTATGGAACAGTGCCTCCATTAACGGACCTGTGCGTCCACGCTGTTGTCGGAGCCGTGCCTCCACCCTTTCGGAGCGATGCCTCCAGGAGCCTAGCCTCCTTTGTGTAAATATTCGAAGTCATACCTCCACCCTTCGGAGCCCTGCCTCCTCGTGTAAATAGTCGGAGCCGTGTCTCCACCTTTCGGAGCGATGTCTCCAGTAGCCCTGCCTCCTTGTGTTGATATTCGGAGCCGTGCCTCCACCTGCCGTACCCCTTCATTCGGAAAACGTTGAAACCCATGGGGTTTCAAGGGGGGAGTATGTTTGCGCCAAAACTCCTGCATTACTGTCATCCGTGAGTGACCAGCTGAGGACCAAGCGACGTTAGTTTGCGCGCGCTTTCAAGCTACTGCTTCACAATGCTGCCGTCCGAGAGGCAGCCTATAAAAGCGCTCTTCACAGCAGCGCTAGGATTCATTATCGTTAGCCATTTCAGTGAGTCGATAATCGTACGGCGGCAGCGCCGGCACGCTGCCCCGTTGTAAATATTGTACCGTCTCGAATAAATGTAGTTGAGTGAAGACTTGCGTTTGCGTTGCAGTCCGGAAGAAAACTTCTCCCTGGGCCTTAATCGCCCATCGTGATGCCAAAGGGCGAAATTGCACACAACGTAGGGCCGTGCGCGATCACATAGTTTTTTTCATGTTTTGCCAACTAAATTGACATCTTAGTTTTTGGTATAATCTATCAGCTCCTACATGACCTCCCGTGGGCAGGTCGTGATATTGCTTCATAATGTTAATGATATCGTTTTTATCTACAACGATCTCGACCGGTTGAGATAGTAAAATTTTCGTTTGATTTAATCCTTTATTGCAAGCTTGTTTCAAAGTTGCTAAATTTGTAATTCTGAATATTTCACTTGTTAGCGCTAGAGCGGTTCGAAAGTTCGAAAGTTGTGAAAAGAAACATGTTCCGATGACTTTTAAAATTCACTCGTTTTAAAAATACAACGAAAGTCTATTATCTCAAAGATTACACGACTTATTTGAACATAACTAGTGTCATACGAACGGGTTGTCTCTCAAACTCAAAAGTGAGAAATGTTATAGCAATTTGATATGTGGTTCAAAAGTTATGAAAAGAAACGAAATTCAAAGACTATTTAAAATTGTAGCTGCATTGATCAAAACATGTAGCCTCAACAAAATTTAAATTTGGTATTGTGCCATTTGTACGTTCCCGGTATTGCTCGTGATTGAAGTGTACGAAATTCGAAGTCATTTCTTTTATTTCGCTATTTCTTCAGCACAAATATTTTACTCCTAATTAATTAATTTTTTGCCTTTCTCCTAGAAAGGTATAGCAATCACTGCAAAAACTAAAGGTATAAAAGTGCTCAAAAGAGCCGAATGTCGTATATTACTCCACTCAGTTCGACGAGTTGAGCATTTTCTGTATGTGTGTGTGTGTGTGTGTGTGTATGTGTGTGTGTAACGCTCTCCCAATCTCACTCGATTTTCTCAGAGATGGCTGAACCGATTTCAATGAAATTAATTGCAAATGAAAGGTCTATTTGCCCCATAAGACCCTATTGAAAACTATTGTAATAGGATTTCTAGTTTAGAGGTTATGTATCAAAATGTAAAAATCACGAAACATCAATATCTCAGAAACTACACAACCGATTTGAACAAAATTAATCCCAAATGAACGGGCTACCTAAAAAGCCCTTAACTTGTGATTTTTATGAATTTGAACTTGTGGTTCAGAAGTTAAGGAAATAAAAGTGTTCTGGAGACTATTTAATCTCACTCATGTTTCTCAGAGATGGCTTGACCGATTTTCATAAAATCAAAGTCATATGGAAGGTCTTGTTGCCCGATAAGACCCTATTGATTTTCTTTGCAAACAGATTATTACTTTGCCTGTTATGTTTAAAAATGTGAAATCCAACTTTGAAAAAAAAACATATTCCGAAGACTACATAAACTCACTCACTTCTCTCAGAGATGGTTGAACCGATTTCCACAAAATTAGTGTCAAATGAAAGGTCTAGCTGCCTTATAACACTCTACTGAATTTTACTGTAATCGGACTGTAACTTCGTCTGTAATGTATGGAAATGTTAAAATCACGAAACTTTATTATCTTAGAAACTACACAAACGATTCGAACAATATTGATATCAGATGAACGGGCTAGTTAAGGGTTAACTGATGAATTATGATTGAACACGTGGTTTCAAAGTTTGACTGCCCTTTACGTTGTCTTTTCAATTGATTAAAACTGAACTAAAGCAACCGTTACGTATTAAATTGTTAAAACAACGAAAGTCTATTATCTCCAGTATTACACGACTTATTTGAACATAACTAGTGTCATGCAAACGAGTAATCTCTCAAACCTACAAATAACAAACTTCATTACAATTTGATAGGTGGTTCAAAAGTTTTGGATAGAAATAATATTCAAAAATTTTTGAAACTATACCTGCTTTGAACAATATATATAGCCTCAAGGTGATTTAAACGTGGTATCGTACGTCAAATTTCATGTTTTATACTTCAATTACAACATCAATATTTTAAAACCCAAAGAGTGAATATACCTTTATTGGATTTAGGCATTCATGTAAATCTATTTTTATAAATAATAAGTTTGAATGAGAAAGGCTGAGTCTGATCGCTAGGTTTTTTTTTTCAAACATACAAGATACCAATTGTTTTTCACGTGACCATGTGACATAAAGCTGTTTATGCGAGAATATGCATGTTTTATGTTTAATGCCATCAGTTATCAGGGCTTTGGGCATTATCGAATATCACGCAACTGCGAAGCGCGAAGGTACATACAGACGTTTGAAATTGAATGGTAAATTGGTAGGTACACGGAGCTTCGAAATTTTCGCTTCAATGACATTAATATTTCATCTGCTTTCTGAGGCAGATCTGCTGCCTAAGCACAGTGCAATTGACACATTTCATTCAACATTCAACAATTAATTGTAAATCCAGAGATTTGTAGGAATGCAATAGTGCCTATTTAACGAAACATGAACAGAAATCAATGGGTTTTGCTAAGCAAAAACTACACGTTTATTTTACCAGTTAACAGAACCATTGCAGCATGAGCAAATGTCAATGATCTAAGTCAGTGTGCATTTTAGAGAAAATTGAACAGATGGATTAGATCCGAGCAATGGTAAATTAAATCATTGCACATGTAGTGTTATTCTTGTTCTTTCTTTTCATTTATCAGATAAATAAAACGATTATATGCAACTTTGCTCAAATAAGCCAGAAATTTAATTTACATTATCAAGTATATGCCCTTGAATAAAATCAAAGCCACGTTGAGAGTATTCACCATCATGTCGAGTTTGCTGCTACCACGCTATAGCGCTTTTGCATAGAAAAGGTGTAGTAGGCAGCGAAAACGAATATCACTTTATATGTGAATCATTAACAGGTGCTTGTTCACTCAACAACGACGCCTCAATAACGACGCTACAACAGCTTGTCTACCGCTCATAGCCTGCAATCATAGTAATCTAATGATGTTGTATTTCATTTTTTTTTAAACTTTATCAGTTGATTATTGTTATTTTTATGGCTTATTATTTCGTCGGAGATCAAGACAAAAAAAACACAAAAAGAATCATTCAAATCCGTTGATTTTATTTGGAGTGAAACGCCGATTTATAGACACCAACTTATTTTTATTGAATAGATAATGGCTTTTGACTCAGGACTTTATCGGAAACAATATCGCAAAGATACTGCACTTTGGTTTGGCCGGATAAGGTCTGATAGAGAAGCAATTTTTGGTTTTGTTTTTGTCTCTTTATAGGTCTCATACCCAGATACACGGGGACGAATGAGAGCATGGAAACCCTAACAACATCCCAACATACCAGAAGCCTGTCGTTGTGTTAATAACAATTTTTATTTTTTTATTTTCATTTTTTTTATTTTCCTCTTTTTTTATTTTATTTTATTTCATTTTTTTTTTACTTATTTATTTATTTTTGTTTTATTTTTCAACATATAATCATTCATACAAAATTGGCTTCTAATCCTATCCTCTCCCATTTATAATAGGGTAAATAACAGTCACCAAACTAAATACTTAATACAAGAGTAAAAAACTGTCCTATCGTTGAAGAGATATAAGTGATAAAGTAGTTATACAACCGCATGCAGGAATCGGACTATGCGCTGAGTGATAGCGAATCTGATTGCGACAGCATAGGTATTGCACTGGTTACTTCTAAATTCAACGGTCTAAGCGACACCGAAGACGGTTTCTACGGCAAAGAATGCTAGGCCAACCTCAACGTAAGATAATACACACGCAAGGTAAACGAATATATTCACATTTTAATTTAACAGAGGCGTCGCGTGGCTGATTTTGTCACATGTGCACCAAACATTTATTCAAGTCCTTTTTGCCTTTCTCCTAGAAAAGTATAGCAATCCCTGGAAAAACCGAAGGTATAAAATTGGTCCCAATGGCCGAATGTCATATACCGCTCGACTCAGTTCGACGAACTGAGCATTTTCTGTACGTATGTATGTATGTGTGTATGTGGTGTGTGTTTGTGTGTGTGTGTGTGTGTGTGTGTGTGTGTGTGTGTGTGTGTGTGTGTGTGTGTGTGTATGTGCCACTTTTTTTTCTCACTCACTTTTCTCAGGATGGCCGGGCCGATTTTCATGAAATTGATTGCAAATGAAAGGTCTAGTTGCACCATAGTTTGCTATTGAATTTCATTTTAATCGGATTTTTAGTTTAGAGGTTATGTATCAAAATGTAAAAATCACGAAACATGTTTATTTATTTTTTTATTATTTCACATTCCTTTTGTTTTCTTGTATCTAGTCATACAGGGGTTACCCAATAAGCGAACGACAATACAAGAATGTCAAACTATAAACATCATACGTTTTTTACATTAATAAACCGTTATACTCGGATCATCCTTTTAAATTGATTGAAGTTCAGAAAGATGTCCACGTCGTTATAGCTCTCGTTGTAGGTCTGGCATAAACGAGATAAAGGCGCTGATTTTCCTAGGTTTGTTCTCGATCTAGGAACGCTGAATAAATTCACCGCGCGCAGACAAAGGGTGGGAAATCGTTAGTTGAGATCGTTGATAAGTTTACAGTGAATAGTGCCATGGACCAGTCGATGAAGCGTCGACACGTCGAGGATGCGCCGACGATCACTTAATGATGTCAGTTGCAGGTGGCCTATCTTTGTTTGGTACGGCTCATAAGGGTAATGAAATTTCCTGTACAAAGAGCGTGTGAACGTATGCTGTACAGTTTTGATTCGTTCCACATACTGCGCATAATAAGGATTCCATGACGGTGAGCAGTATTCTAGTTTAGGGCGTACGATGCGAATGAAAAGCGATATCATAGGTTCAAGTTGGTTGAAGTTTCTACAAATCCTCATCACGAAACCGGATAGTCTCGTCGCCTTCCGTACGATCATGTCAACATGTGAATTAAAGCTCTAACGAGTGTCAAACGAAACATCAATATCTCAGAAACCACACAACCGATTTCAATAAAACTGGTTGGAAATGATCGGACTGTCTCCAAAACCCTTAACTTTCAAATTTTGTAATGATTGAACATATGGATCAAAAGTTATGTAAAGAAAAATGTCCTGAGGTTGTTTAAACTCACTTATTTTTCTCAGCGATGGCTACACCGATTTTCACAAAATTATTGTCAAATAAAGGGTCTAGTTGCCCCATAGGTTGCTATTGAATTTCATTTATTAGCCACAGAAATGTGTAGAACAAATTTAAAACACGTCTTTACTAATAGACAAACAACGCTCAAGTGAGCTTTTATTCAACCGCTCTCCTCACACACAAAAAGAATGAATGGTTGTGTTCACACAGAGTGAGTGAAACACACAATGCTGAATGAGCGCGCGATGCTGAATGGCATTGGGTTGCCATCACTCCTCCTCATCGCGCAAAGATAGAAGACCAATCCTCTTTCTAAAATTTTTCAGCTTCACGCGACTCAACGGCTTGGTAAAAATATCCGCCAACATATCCGTTGTAGAGCAATACATCACACTGATGTTCTTCTTTTCTGCCAAATCTCGCACAAAATGGAACTTGGTGTCTACATGTTTTGAACGCTTCTGTCCAGTGTTCTGGTCCAACATCTTAATGCAACTTTGGTTATCTTCGAAGATCTGTGCCGTTTCTGGAACAGTCTCTCCGAAGTCTATCAGCAACTTTCTAAGCCACAACAGTTCTTGGCAGCTTCCAGCCAACGATATATACTCTGCCTCGGTCGATGAAAGTGCCACACATGCTTGCTTTCTAGCACACCACGAAGTAGAACCTCCAGCCAATCGGAAGATGTAGCCCGAATTTGACTTCCAATCCTTCACCTTTTCGGCCCAGTCGGCGTCCGCATATCCTTGAAGTTCTTCATCACTGGAACCCAGTTTCAGCTTTAAATCACTTGTCGCCTTCAGGTATCGCAGAGCCCTTTTTGCTTCAGTCCAATCTACGTTCGTTGGCTTGCTCACTTGCCTTCTAAAAATTGACGAACAGATAGCAATGTCTGGCCGAGTGTTTACCGATGAATACAGCAAACCTTCCACGAGACTCTGAAACTTCTCATTGTTCGGAAGACTCTCATGCTCCTCCTTTTGCTGTAAATATCCGACGTCCATTAAAATCCTTGATCCCTTCGCATCCACGAGTCCGAATAAGGCAACTAACTTGTTAATGTCATTTTCTTGGTCCAGGTAGTAGGCCTTTCCACGCTTCGTCACTCGTATTCCCAAAAAATATTCTACATCACCAAGTGTTGTAATCTGGAACTTGCTGCCCAAAGCCTTCACAATTCCATCGTATTCACTATTGTTGGATGTCACGATCTGCATATCATCTACGTATATTAAGATGTACACTGTACCGCCGTTTCTCTTCCGTACGTATAAACATGGATCAGCTTCCGCCTGCTTGAATCCAAGTCGCTTCAGAACATCGTTAAGCGTTTGATTCCAAACCTTGGCTGATCACTTCAACCCATAGAGATTCTTGCGCAAACGACAGACTTCTTTACTTCCAGCTTGTAGTCCAGGTGGCACCCGCTTGTAAATAGTCTCCTCCAGATCGCCGTTCAGGTATGCAGTATTCACATCAACGTGCCTAACTTGCATCCCGTCACGTTTAGCGATAGTCAAAAGCGTACGAGTGTCACCTGCTTTGCGACTGGAGCGGAGACTTCATCGTAATCCAATCCTTGTCGCTGGGCGAAACCAGTCTGGCTTTATACCGTATAATAGCACCTTGCTCATCCTGTTTATTTTTGTAGATCCAACGACATCCAATGACCTTGCTTCCTGATGGTAACGTTGTCAACTCCCAGGCTCCATTCTCACCGAGAGACATCAGCTCATCATCCATGGCAACCTTCCAACGATCACTTCCGGACCATAAACAGCGTCTTGATAACTATTTGGTTCGCTTTGCTTACACTGAACCAACTTGCTATCGGCCGAGTATCGCACAGGTGCAACACCTTTCGTAGACCTTTCCGAACGATGGAGTGTGTCCACGGACTGCTCCTCCTGCAAGCGTGCCCACTTCTCTTGGACGGGAGTAGAATCATTATCTTGGCGATATCCTTCACCGCCACTGGCGTCTTCGTAGATACTCTGGTCTTCAAAACCCTGAATAGTGTCATCAGCAGATTCATCTCCAAAGCCAGGAAAATCATCGTCAGAATCATCCGGTTCAGCTTCAGACGCATCATCGGAGTCATTCGACTCAGCTTTGGACTCACCATCAGAATTATTCGGTGCTACACCGCAATCTGGCCCAACAGATAGCTCGGGCAACTGGAAAAGTTCTTCTACTTCGTCCTGATCCTGGACTTCCTCGTTTGGCTTTAAAAAACGAGCATCACGACTGAAAACGATTTTGTTTGTTTTCAAATCAATAAAACGCCACGCTTTATGTTGTTGAGAGTATCCAACGAAAGTCATTTTTACTGCTTTCGGCTCTAACTTTGTCCATTTTTCCTTTGGGATGTAGACGTACGCCTTAGTACCAAACACTTGCAGCATGCTCATGTCCGGCTTTGTAACATTCCAAATCTCGAAAGGTGTCTGTTGAACGAACTTCGTAGGCAACATATTCTGCAGGTAGTTGGCTGTACTGACTGCTTCGGCCCAGTACCGATAGTGTAGACCAGATTCGATGACCATGCACCGCGCCATCTCAACTAACGAACGGTTTTTGCGCTCGACAACTCCGTTCTGCTGTGGCGTGTATGCTGTCGTGAATTGCTGCTGTATGCCTTCTTGCTTCAGAAACCGTACCAGCTCCGCGTTGCGATACTCTCCACCTTGATCTGGCCTGATCACCTTCGGCGGCCTACCGAATTGTGTCTTCATGCTGCATACGAAATCTCGGATAGGATCCACCGTTTCCGACTTCTTCGTCAAAACATACAGGGTAGTGTAACGGCTGTAGTCATCGATTAATGTCATGAAATACCGTCGACCACCGGGCGTAGCCGTATTCATAGGCCCACACAAATCACTATGTACCAGATCTAAAATCGCCTTGGACTTTCGTGTCGTCTTCTTGGGAAACGGAAGTCGAGCCATTTTCCCTTGCAAGCACAAGTAGTTTTAATGGAACAGCTATTTACCTTGATACCAGTCGCCAAATCCTTCTGTTGGACTTCCAGGGTAGCTTGAGGATCACGATGCCCCAACTTCCTGTACCATTCATGAATGCAACTCTTTTTGTAACACTGATCCGATGCCACGTTGACCTTTTCCACCATCGGAAGATGATAGACGCCTTTGCTCTTTAGCGCCACAGCAGCAACTCGATCACCACTCGCTATCATACAGCCTTTCTGGTCAAAAGTTACTCGCACTCCTTTCTGTACCAGCCTGCCCACCGTCACGAGATTCATATCGAGTTCCGGAACGAAAAGCACTTCACTCAACGTTATATCCCTTTCGTCCCCAGCTTCACCGTAGCAATTTAGCTTGCATAATCCGACACCTTTCACTACCATCGGCAACCGTCACTGACACATGTGCGAACTCGCACCGGAATCAAGAATCCACTCTGTAACCGCACTTTCACTGGCACTTTCGCCCCCAGAACTGCTGGCACCAACATCATTCTTTTTCCGTTGCCACAGCTTGCAGTCCCTTTTCTTATGACCGGGCTTTTCGCAAAAATAACACACAACACTTTTCTTCTTATCGTCTGTCTTCAGAACAACCGGATCCACGACCGATGACTCTCGCCGCTTGTGTACTTCATTAATAATCGTTCCCTTTACCAACTGCAGCGTCAAATCGTCGTCGGACCGGTTTTCTAACGTCGTCGTTAGAGCGTCGAACGAACTCGGCAAACTTTTAAACACTAGAACCACCTGAAGACCTTCATCAAGCTTCGTTCCAGCACTCTCCAGCTTCTCAAACAAACACTCGAGCTCCATCAAGTGCTCCTCGATGTCGTCACCGTCGTGGTAATTCATGTCGCAGATCCGTTTGAGCAGATGCACTTTGGTTGTCAGCGTCTTTTTCTGATACTGCTGCTTCAAAATGTCTCATGCAGCCCTCGCGGAGTTCCGATTCCGAATATGCCCGTATTGACTCTTTGTCAGTAGTAGACCTATGGTTGCCCGTGCCTTTTGGTCGCCCTCGTCCCAGGCAGCAAACTCCGCCGCGTTCGCATTGTTGGCAGCCGCTTCCGGCTTCACTCCCGGCGAAACGTACTTCCAAAGTCTTTCTCTCACTAGAAGGAACTTCCAAATGCCACGAGTCATAGTTCTCGTTGGTAAGCTTAGCGATTCCCGTGCGATCCATTTTTTGAATCGAAAAATGTCCAAAATACTCAACGAAAAACAATCACTTTCGGTTTCTCTCAACGCGTGTTCAAACGTGTTCAGACAGAACAAAACAAAATGGCCTACCTTAACGGTACATTACCTATTAGCCACAGAAATGTGTAGAACAAATTTAAAATACGTCTTTACTTATAGAAAAACAACGCTCAAGTGAGCTTTTATTCAACCGCTCTCCTCACACACAAAAAGAATAAATGGTTGTGTTCACACAGAGTGAGTGAAACACACAATGCTGAATAAGCGCGCGAGGCTGTAATAAGATTGTAACTTTGTCCGTTGTTAATAAAAATGTGAAATATCAGAATGAAATAAACATATTGACTTTCTCCTAACGATCACTGACTAATTAAGAGGTAGAAAAGTGATCCAAATGGCCGAATGTCACATACTACTCGACTCAGTTCGACGAACCGAGCATTTTCTGCATGTATGCATGTATAGGTGTACATGTGTGTGTGGGTGTTTTTTTTTTCTTTTTAAAGGTGGCGGGGAAATCTGCAAACAGACACCTGAGAAGAGAACTCAGGGTGTGAGGATGAGACTAGGGGAGAGATGCTGGGGTAGTTACACTCTTATAACCGCCTAGCTAACTATCTGGAGACTAGTAATTAGCTACCACTGGCGTGTTGGTGGTTGACCCGCCACACACGTTGCAGCTCCAGGACAATCTGAGAGGCGGCTGCACAGACCGCGTTCCAGATGTCCGGGTCGTCGCACATCCTCCGGACTAGATTGTCCGGAGTAGTGCCAGGCCCGCTCACAGCCATCATGTCGCTTCTCGCTCTTACGAAACGGGGGCATACGAAGAAGACATGCTCAGCAGTCTCCTCCTCCTCCACGCACTCGGGACACATGGGGGACCCCGCGTGTCCGAACCTGTGTAGATATTGCCTGAAACAACCATGGCCTGACAGGATTTGTGTCAGGTGGAAGTTCACCTCACCATGTCGTCTCCCGACCCAGCAGGATATCTCCGGTATGAGTCGGTGCGTCCATCTGCCCTTTGTGGAGTTGGACCATTCCCGCTGCCAGCGGAGCATCGAGAATGACCTTTTGGTACCTCGTATGCCCCATGTGTCACGTTGGTCGAAACACTCTCTGTCCTCCTTGATGGCGATGCTGATAGGCATCATGCCGGACAAGACACAGATTGCATCGTATGACACCGTACGATACGCACTCGCAACTCTCAGGCACATGAGCCTGTAGGTACTTTCCAGTTTACCACGGTAACTGGTAGTACCTAGCGCTCTGGACCACACTGGCCCACCATACCTAAGTATGGAAGAAACCACGCTGGCAAGAAGTCTTCGCTTGCTGCCATAAACCGCTGAGCTATTGGACATCATACGAGATAGTGCTGCAATAGCCGATGAGGCCCTCTTACAGGCATAGTCGACGTGACTCCCGAACGTGAGCTTGTCGTCCACCACAACCCCAAAGAGCTTCAGGGATCGCTTCGAGGAGATGGTGCAGTCTCCGACTCTGACCACCGCCTGTTGCTCCGATTTACGGTTGTTCACAACCGTGACCTCCGTCTTATGATGCGCGAGCTCCAGTTTCCTGGAGCGCATCCAGTCCTCGACCTTGAGTATACAGTGCGCGGCCATCAACTCGACCTCCTCGATAGACTCGCCGTAAACCTCCAGCGTTATGTCGTCTGCAAAACCGACGATCACAACCCCTACAGGGAACTTGAGTTTAAACACTCCGTCATACATGACATTCCACAACACCGGGCCCAGGATAGAACCTTGCGGAACTCCTGTGGTAATTGGAACGCACTTCTGACCCTCCTCCGTGTCGTAAACAAGTACTCGATTCTGGAAGTAATTTTCCAGAATCTTGTACAGCGACACCGGTACATAAATGGTCCTGAGCGCGAGCGCTATGGAGTCCCAACTGGCACTATTGAACGCATTCTTCACGTCGAGCGTTACGATTGCGCAGTAGCGTATTCCCCTTCTCTTGCGCTGGATTGCTACCTCCGCCGTCTTGATGACGGAAGAGATTGCGTCCAGCGTGGACCTGCCCTTCCGGAAGCCGAACTGGTTACTTGCCAGACCGTGTACACCCTCCGTGTACCTCACCAGTCTGTTGAGGATGATCCTCTCAAGCACCTTGCCCGCGGTGTCCAACAGGCAGATAGGCCTATATGCCGATGGGTCCCCTGGCGGTTTCCCAGCCTTCGGTAATAAGACCAGTCTCTTCCACCTGTCCGGAAAGAGACAGTCATCCAGGCACCTCTGCATGACTGCCCTGAACAGCCCGGGGGCCGTTTTTATCGCCAGTCTGATCGCCAGGGTAGGGATACCATCCGGTCCCGGTGCCTTGCTCACCTTTAGGGATTTGGCGATCACGATGAAATCCTCATTCGTAACCCTTGCCTCCTCCCCTGCCTCGACACGGCTGTCGTCGCTCACTGATTGGATGTTCGGCAGGTTGGCCGACCATCCCTGGTCTATGTCTGAGATACTGGAACGTCGGACGTGAGACTCGACCGCCGGAGGCCAAGGACTTGGCTCGTGGCGCGGAGAGTCCCTCGATGATACGCTCCAGCATCGCTGGTGATCGCTCTGCAGGCGCCAGCGCGCCTTAAGTCTTGGCCATTACGATCCTATAGGCGCCACCCCACGGATTTGTATTGGCACTCGCACATAGCCTATCGAAGCAGGCCCTCTTGCTGGCCTTAATCGCACTCTTTAGCATCGATCTTGCTGAACTGAATGCTGCGCGGCGCTCTGTCCTCTCTTCTTCGTTTCGCGCACGCTGCATCCTCCGTCTTTCACGGAGGCATGCACTGCGAAGATCGGCTATCGCATCCGTCCACCAGTAAACCGGTGGCTTTCCATTCCTAGGTTGGCCAGTCCTAGGCATGGTGGCGTCGCACGCCCGCGATAGCATAGCAACTAGTTGGTCAGCAGTCGGGCGGAGCCAACTGCCCCCCTCGCGCTCCCTTCTCATTGCCTCTTCGAATACCTTGGCATCAAAGTGCGATGTCTTCCACCCGCGAACGGTCGGAGTGTTGGCTCTACCCGTCGCTTGCCGCTTCTCGTTGTTGTCTACACTATAACAGTCCGCCTGGTGGTCGCTATTAGTGTAGCCATCGTCTACCCTCCAGTTCTTGATCAATCCTGGGCTGGAGAACGTCACGTCGATGATCGACTCCGCACCATTTCTGCTAAATGCTAAATGTGTGTGTGGGTGTGGGTGTGCACGTGTGTATGTGCACCTTTTTTTCGCACTCACTTTTCTCAGAGATGGTCTGACCGATTCTTCCTATCTTGGTGTCAAATGAGGGTATATTTGCCGCTTAGGTTACTATTGAATTGCATTGTAATCAAACTTTCAGTTTTGGCGCTGCGGCAAAATATGAAAATCGCTTCTATATCTCAGAAGCTATGAACATAGTTGAATTCAAATTAATGGACTTTAAAACCCTTAAACAATAAATATCATAATGTTCAAACATGTGGTTTAAAAGTTATAGAAAGAAACGTAACCCGGAGACTGTTTAAAACTATAGCTACGATCAAAATATGTGGCCTCAACATCATTTAAATTTGGTATTGTACTATTTCAATGTTTGCGGCCTTGCTCGGTGTTCCGAAACAGCGGAGTTGTATGAGGAACCGAATTCTTTTTAGCAGCACGCAGTTTTTTAGCGAATGCAGCTTTTAGCTGTGAAATATTTATTTTTAGTTGATGTTTTAAAAGATACATTTAATGCGACTTACAAAAATCGGTCTTTCCTCTAATAATAAAGGCAAAATTCTGCTTTCCTTTACGGATTCAGGGATATACGTAAACCCTGCTCAGACACAGTCTGTTAGGTTAGATTGCTAATTATTTAATTATTTTTTACTCACGTAGTAACTCGTAACTCAATCCTATTTTAATCTCTAATTCTATTTAACGACAAATTTTATTCAATAAGAAAAATTTTAATATATCTTTAATTGTTATTCACTAATCTATTGTAATATAATTCTAATTCGCAACTTCACTCTAAAAAGGTGTATGCTGTTGGTCTCCTAATCGTCGTCTGCTGCTTCCGCCTGCTTGACAGCTCCACTTTCGTTTTGGGTAGCAACTTCTTTATCGGAGATATTGGTAGCTGGCATAGCAGTGTCGCCAGAGCCAACATCCTCCCCCCCGTAACACTGACCCTCTGGGTCTGTTTTACATTTTTCATCTACCTCTAATACCGCCAGCTTATTCACCGCCCTACGAATCAACCCCCTCGCAGTTTGTACTATAGCCTGACGGATCCTCCCATCACTGCTTCTGATGACTTCGACAACTCGACCTCTTTCCCAGGTGCTTCTGATCGCCTCGTCTACCAAAACAACCAAGTCACCAGATGTTATTGGTTTTCCCTCCGCAAACCATTTCGTTCGCTTAGCAATAGTAGGCAAATACTCTCGTACCCACCTCCTCCAAAAGGTGGCCAAGTGCAATTGAGTTTGACTCCAAGACTTTTGCAATATGGCCACATTGTTTCTTGATTGAGGCACTAGCTGGTGAGCCCCATTTGAGCTGCCTAGTAGAAAATGATTCGGGGTCAATGCTTCACTTTCTTCAGAGGCGATTGGCAGATATGTGAGCGGGCGACTATTCACCAACCTTCTGCTTCTATCACCAGTGTTTCTAAACTTTCATCATCCAATTTTGCATGACTCTGGTACGCAGCGTTCATGCCATTTTTTATTGAGCGCACCATGCGCTCCCACGCGCCCCCCATGTGGGGTGTACCGGGAGGGATAAACATCCACTTAGTTGAAGTGCTGGTGAAGGTAATGGCTAGCTCTTCCATCTGCTCCTGCAATAATCTATTTGCTCCCTGAAAATTCGTTCCGTTATCGGAGTAAATAGTAGCTGGTGATCCACGACGAACGACGAACCTGCGAATGCTTTTCATACAGGAACTAGTGCTGAGGCTGTGAACCACCTCAACATGAACTGCTCGTATAGTAAGGCAGGTGAACACCGCAATCCAACGTTTCGCATTGCTCCTACCAATTTTCACCACTAAGGGTCCGAATAAATCCAAACCGGTATGCGTAAATGGTCGTTCAAATGAAGCCAGACGTACAGCTGGCAACGGTGCCATTCGGAGGATGCTGGGTTTTACTTTGTACACTTTACACCATTGGCATGCTTTAGCGACCTGCTTCACGGCAACTCTAAGTTGCGGCACGTAGTATTTTTGACGAACCTCGTTCACGACTGTTTCGTGGTTGCAATGGCGAAATCTGCGATGGTAATCATCCAACATGAGATAAGTAAATCTATGTTTTCTGGGGAGTATAATTGGAAACTTAGAGCTTTCTGTCACGTTGGGGGCGGCTGTTATGCGCCCTTCCATCCGCAAAATTCCAAAGGTATCAAGCATAGGCGACAACCTGTACAAGCTGCTTGATTTTTCAAGCTGTAATTGTTTATCCGTCGAGTTCTGTTGGTTGTGCGTTAGAAGCACCATTTCGTCTGGAAACGCTTGCCATTGCGTTAAACGAATCAGTGTCCGTTGCCCTTTAAGCAGCTCCTCCGAACTCAAATAGCTGCTGTTCTGTCTTTTCACGATCGACATTTGTTTTCGGGTGTCGAAAACGCGATGTACGTATGCGGCTGAGCCAATCAGGCGTGACAGACGTGAGTACCGCTGTAGGTCGAACACCATTCCGGGCATGGAAATATGGCGGTGTACGTGACACGGTCGCAACTCTTCTTCCGTGGGTAACAATTTAGTTTTCTCACGAGGCCATTCGTTTGGGGAACCTTTCAAAAACTCCGGCCCATTGAACCAAGCACCAGCTATGTTTTTGCATGGACCCTTCCCCCACTTTGTTGCCATATCAGCTGGGTTTAGTTTGGTTGGCACCCAATGCCACTCTCGTACGTTGGATGCCTCGAGTGACTCTCCTACTCTACATGCCACGTATTGTTTGTACTTTCGATGATCGGCGCGCAGCCAGGACAAAACGGTGGTTGAATCACTCCAAAGAAAACGCTGTTGAATCTTGACGCTGTGGCTCTGTTCAACAAATTGCATTAACCTTACTCCCAGCACGGCGGCCCGTAACTCCAGTCGAGGAATTGACAAAGGTTTTAGTGGTGCCACTTTCGTCTTCGTGGCAACCAGTGTGCACTCCACTATACCGTCTGGGTTTGTGATCCGAAAATAGGCTGCAGCGGCATAAGCTACTTCGCTTGCGTCTGCAAATATATGCAACTGGAGGTTTTGATAGTGGCGAACGGTTGCATTCTGAAAATAGCATCGGGGAATGCGTATCTCTCCGATATCCTGGAAAAGGCTCGCCCATCGAGTCCAACGTTCAAAATCAGCATCATCGACTTTCTCGTCCCACTGCGTTCCTTTTCGCCAAACATCTTGCAGCAAAATTTTCCCATGCACAAGCAGCGCGCTCCACAGGCCCAGTGGATCAAAAAAACCCATTAGACATTTCAACAGTTGTCTCTTGGTTGGCCGCTCTACCTCATCGATTAATTTCTGGATAGCTTCTTGTACTACTGTGGACAAACATAAAATGTCCTCATTGGTCCACCACATCATCCCCAGTACGCGCTGGAATTCTTTTCTGTTCGACTTAATATCCTGACTGGACGACGGTTTTATTTCACCGAGACGGTGCAGTACTTCTGTGCTGTTGGATAGCCAGTTTCTTAATTCAAAGCCAGCATTGGCATGTATTAACCGCATCTCCTCAGAGACTCTGATCGCCTCTTCTATGCTTTCGTAACTTTCCAGCGAATCGTCTACGTAGTGGTTTTTTATTATTCCCTCCACTGCTCGGGGATACTGTTCTTGAAACTCCTTCGCATTCTTGTTTTTGACAAATTGTGCGGACGCCGGGGAGCATGTTGATCCGAAGGTCGCCACATCCATCAAGTAAATTTCTGGGGGACACGACGGATCTTTCCGCCACAGGAACCTCTGCGAATGCCGATCTTCGGCACGAATTACGATCTGGTGGAACATTTCCTTTATATCTGCTGAAACCGCTACTTTAAACTGCCGAAAGCGCGACAAAACAGCTGGTAAGACGGTCAATTGGTCTGGTCCCTTCAACAGGAGCGTATTTAGTGATATACCTCCCACCTTCGCTGCTGCGTCCCATATTAAACGAACCTTTTCATGTTTTTTAGGGTTTATAACTACCCCGAGCGGTAAATACCAGATCCGATCTTTGTTCTCCAGTACCAGTTCCGCTTCTGTCGCGCGGTGTGCATATCCTTTCGCCTGGTATTCCATCAGCTGTCTTTCGATATTCTCCCGTAACTTAGGCTCCCGGTCCATTCGCTCCTCGAGACACTGCAGCCGGCGAAGTGCCATGGAATAGCTGTCAGGAAACTGTACCCGATCGTACTTCCACAAGAGCCCCGTTTCAAAGCGGCTCCCAACTCGGACCGTTGTTTTCTCCAAAATTTGTTGAGCCCGTTTCTCTACCGCGGATAGCAGAGGTATTGTAGATTGAACGGCAACATCTTCAAGTGTGAAGTAATCCTTTACTATTTTGTGTAGTTCATCGTCGTTAGTGCAACTACAAGAATGGCAGTTCAGCGATTGCTTCGTGTTTTGTCCGTCATGGCCGCCATAAACGCACCATCCCAATCTAGTTTTCGCAGCAACCGGCTCACGACAGCTTCCTTCCTTCACCTTTAAGGGAACGATCAAATTCAAATTGTTCACACCAATAAGCAACCGAGGCGTAGCATTTACATAGCTAGCAACCGGAAGCCCTCGTAGGTGTTGGTATTTTGCCACTAATTTTTCGTACGACAGAGTTTGTTTCGGAAGTGAAAGTTCCTTAACTGAGCGTACATCATCTAGAGGATACATACTCTGTCCGCCAACCGCGGAAATTGATAGAGACACTTGCTGTGATGTTGTTTCCATTCTAGTTACGTTACCCGTCCACATTGGGCACAGCGGTCGCTTGTCACCGTGCACACCAAGTTGATTCACCAAAGTCTCCTCAATCAATGTCATTGACGAGCCGTCATCAAGAAATGCGAACGTATTAACCACTATGCGTGGCCCGAAGAGAGTCACCGGTATGATACGGAAAAACAGCGATTGCTCTACTTGTCGATGTGTGTAGTTTTCACCAGAAGATATGTACGGCGGGCGGCTCAGTGCATTATTGGATCTCATAGTGTGAAGCAAAGGATGATGACGGTATTGACATCCATTCGTCCCACAGTAACTCGAACGCCTGCAGCTCCTCCTGCCATGGTCACACAAACAGTTCCGACACAGTCTCTTGGCATTAATGTATTTCCAACGTTCATCGACAGATAACGCTTTGAATGTTTTGCAATCGTGCACACGATGTCCAGTTTTCTTACATACGTAGCACAATCTTTCCTTGTCACGCACCTCCTCTGTTATGTCTGAGTGTGCGTTGAAAGTTCCGCGATATTTTGGTTTTAATTTTTCTCCGGACTCACCCTTGATATTTCTTCGTTCATACATTGTCACTTTACTCGCAGATATCACGATGTTTGACATGAAGTCTCCGAAAGTTTTCAAATTAACTTCCGAAACGTTTCGCAAAAAATTACCCCACTCCATCTTTATATGAGCGGGAAGTTTTCCAACCAATTCCATCAAGAGTGTTGGGTTAGACAAATGCGCGAGTTGCCCTGCAGCTTCAAGATGATCACAGAGGCTTTGCACTGCGATCCCGAAATCGATTAGTGTTTCTAGTCTATCGGCTTTCGGCACGGGCACGGAACGAACTTTCTCCAGTAGCGCCTGTATAAGCAGCTCTGGTCTTCCATAGAGCAAATACAAGGTATCTAATACGTGCGGAACTGACTCCGGAAGAAGAAGGCGGCTTTGTACCGATTCATAGGCAGCACCTTTGAGGCTGCGTTGGAGACGACATAAATTTTCAGCACTAGTGTATCCACAAGCAAGCGTCGAATTTGTAAAGCTGCTTATGAACACAGGCCAATCGGCAGGGTTGCCCGAAAACTGAGGCAAATCCCGTGACATAACCTGACGAGCGGCTAGCTGCGAGGGGGTGGGGATATATTCGGTAATTTTCGAAAATTCGATGGGGGTTGTTACATCTTCGTGTAGTGAATCAGTACTTGATTGAAACTGAACACTTGGGTTTGGTTTAGGTAAAGCGGTGGAGTATCGTGGTGGTATTGGTTTCGGTTTGGTTTGAAACATATTACCAAACTGATCAATTAAACTTCGAAAATTTCCATCTTCAGCCGATGGAGCGGATTTCTTATTTATTGTTGGCTTACCTTGCTGCGGTGCTACGGAGGGTTCAGGAATGGCTTTACCTTTTGCTTTCGAACGATTATCTCTTTGAGTAAGATTCGATTCATTTTGCAGCACCTTTGGTACTGCTCCTTTGCTCTTCTCCAAAATAGTACTTTCCCTCGATTGGTTAGCGGTTGTTGCCAGCATGGATGAACTACTTGGGTTCATCAGTTGTTGCTGAAATTTGGCGAACAAAACTGCTGCATTATCGGTGTGTACAGCAGCAAATTCTTTATTAAACTGTAAAGATGATTGCAAGTTAATTGGGTGCTTCTTTGCCCCAATCGACTGCCTAAGCTGAGACAGTATCGATGGATGTCTCAATGGACTGGATGCGGAAGCAATCATATCGGCAGCAGCAACTTCGATAGGGTCGAGTGGTGCGGGGGGCAGCGTCGAGGAGGCGGCTTTGTTGTCCTCAGTGTGGCCTACTGCGCCTTCAGCTTGACCTGCGTTCTCGTCGATCCACTTCCTCACCTTATCATTGTTGGCCCGTTTACTTGCTCGTGTCCGGACACTATCGTTCTCCTCAGACGCATCCAGTTCAGCCTCAATAAGCTTGTATTTTTCTTCGATGTATTTTCGCTCCACTTCACGCTGCTCGTTCAGCTTCTGGACCTGCAACGCAAGGCGAGTCGATCTTGCCACGGATGACACAGTGCGTATAGATGATACATCGTGCACACACAAACGACAGCTCCAGTGTCGATCGGCTATAGAAGGCGTAACTCCAGCACAAGATAGATGCCACCATGCATCACATGTGTCGCACTGGACGAAATTATCATCGCTGTCCGGGCGGTCGCAATTCACGCAGCTCGATAAGTCCGCATTGGGTGTATTTGTTATTTCGTTATCGGCAGCTGTGCTATCCATGATCGATCGATTTTTCTAAAAGATTGTTCCGAAATAGCGGAGTTGTATGAGAAACCGAATTCTTTTTAGCAGCACGCAGTTTTTTAGCGAATGCAGCTTTTAGCTGTGAAATATTTATTTTTAGTTGATGTTTTAAAAGATACATTTAATGCGACTTACAAAAATCGGTCTTTCCTCTAATAATAAAGGCAAAATTCTGCTTTCCTTTACGGATTCAGGGATTTACGTAAACCCTGCTCAGACACAGTCTGTTAGGTTAGATTGCTAATTATATAATTAATTTTTACTCACGTAGTAACTCGTAACTCAATCCTATTTTAATCTCTAATTCTATTTAACGACAAATTTTATTCAATAAGAAAAAATTTAATATATCTTTCATTGTTATTCACTGATCTATTGTAATATAATTCTAATTCGCAACTTCACTCTAAAAAGGTGTATGCTGTTGGTCTCCTAATCGTCGTCTGCTGCTTCCGCCTGCTTGACAGCTCCACTTTCGTTTTGGGTAGCAACTTCTTTATCGGAGATATTGGTAGCTGGCATAGCAGTGTCGCCAAAGCCAACACTCGGTATTGAAGTTGAAATTAAAAGTCATTTCTATCTTTTCACATTTTCTTTAGCACAAATATTACGTCAAATATCACATACTATTCCTAAATTATCACTTTATATAACATCAATATTCTAGTACTCAAAGAGTGGATATACCTTCATTGAATTGTATTTGACAATTTAAGAATGTTTTCCAGAAACCGGAAGCTGCAAAATCGGGTTTCAAAGTGGAATATGGAGTTTACACCCGGCTTGCGGGCCCGGGATAATGTTCCTAAAAATCATTGGGTAATGTTTGACCCTTTAAGGTTGTTTTCCAGAAATCGGAAGCTGCTATGTATCTAGAAATTTAAAATGGCGTCCTAAGTTGATTTCTGGCCTCTGGGTGTAACGCTTCCGCAATACTCATAATAGATGATATTTGGTCATCTTAAGTTGTTTTCCAGAAACTGAAAGTCGGCATCTTCGCCATTGAAATATCCGGATTAGGCGAAATTTGCCCATTTTAGGATGTATTCCGGCAACCAGAAGTAGTCATTTGGATTTTTCGCGTGATGTATTCGAAACATATTTATTTCAAGGTATTTGCATACGTATGGGTTAATGTATGCTCATGTATGTGTGAATGTTAGGTTTTGAATGTTCGGTATAGTTGTGCTGTTGGCTATCCGAAAGTCCTCATTTAGAGTGAAAAATGAAACCAGCAGAAATTTTCAAGGAGTATGTTTTCTCTTAAATCGTGTAAATCTATTTTAACATATAATAAGTTTGAATGAGAAAGGTTGGGTCTCACCGCTAGGTGGATTAATTTGGGTTTTTTTAAATGAAATAAGAAAATTAAACCAAAGTGTTTGATGCTTCAAATTGAGGGGTTTCGCTAGTATGCTTACTTGTTTTTGTAGGTAAAAATGTTTCGATAATTGCACATGCTTGGATATTAGGGAATAGGGGGTATCTGTGCTGTGCACATGTTGCACAGGTGGACCCGACGCCACTATAATTTATTGATCACATAAATACATTCTATCTGCCCACTGACAATTGAACACTCAATAACCCTAAATTCAACCCAAACAAACACAAAAAGACTACGGCATGGCAAACAACGTAGACCAAATGACCGTCTCAAACTGCCTATCTCAGATTGACGAGCAGATTATGATAGCTGATTTCAGCCCGGTGTTTAAATGGTTCACCATTGGCTATAAAGAGAGCAATTGAGGATTGCAACGATTTTTATCGAAAATTGTTAATAATTTTATTTGACATAGCTTCTAATGGTTCAACACCAGTAAGTCTATGTAATTCGAGTGTACCAAACCAAGGAGGACGCTTCAAAATCATTTTCAGAATTTTATTCTGAATCCTTTGGAGCATTTTCTTCCTTGTTGAACAGCAACTTGACCAGATCGGTACAGCATAAAGCATTGCTGGTCTAAAAATTTGTTCGTAAATCGAAAGTTTGTTCTTTAAACAAAATTTAGAATTCCTGTTAATGAGAGGATATAAATATCTCGTATATTTCATGCACTTGGCTTGTATACTCTCAATGTGCTCTTTGAAAATAAGTTTTTTTTTATCGTAAGTTAGTCCCAAGTACTTAACCTTGTCAGACCAACTTCAATTAACCCCATTAATGTTGACAACGTGATTATTGTTTGGCTTGAGGAAAGAAACCTTAGGCTTATGTGGAAAAATTATCATTTGAGTTTTAGAAGCATTGGGAGAGATTTTCCACTTTTGCAGGTAGGAAGAAAAAATATCTAAACTTTTCTGCAATCGACTGCATATGACACGAAGACTTTTTCCTTTTATGGAAATGCTTGTGTTATCGCAGAACAATGACTTTGTGTATCCTGGAGGCAAATCAGGAAGATCTGAAGTGAATATGTTGTACAGGACTGGACCCAAGACTGAACCTTGAGGTACACCTGCTCTGACAGGAAATCTATCAGATTTTGAATTCTAATAGACAACCTGCAGAGTTCGATCAGTAAGATAACACTGTGCTACGAATGAAAAAAAATGCAAGAACTTCTGAAGTGACCTAGTGTAGGTTGTAGGTCATGTTGAGTGTAACATTCGCTCATACTAGAAATTTTCCAAACACCCCCAAAATCTGAAGTTATGGTCAAAATATGGTTTTTTGGACCTCAGAGCATATAATATTTTTGAACTCAGTCATTTATCAACCGATTTTCAATATCAAAGCAGTTTTAGAAAGAGGACAAATAGAGCTTTCAAAATATATACAGGTTGTTCTAATATCAATAAAACATGTTAAGTTATTTAAGTTTTTATCTAACTTTTTAGACTTTTTCACGAAATTTTTCAATTTAATATTAAATTTGCCGTCTATTTTTGTAAAAAACATACCACAAATGCACCATAATTTCAAAAGTATATTCCATTCCGAATCAAATGAAAGTAGTTTTGTGGACATCGGTTGATATTTGGCTAAGTTATAAATTTTATAAGAAAACCAGAATTTTTGGCTTCTATCGCTCAATTATTTCACGGTGCTACAAATCATGAAAAAATGCAAAAACATTTGATGTGACTTAGTGTGGGTTGTAGCTTTAGTCAAATGTTACTTGCGCATTTACTTGAAGTTTTTCAAATACCCCGAAAATTATAAGTTATGTTCAAAACCCTGTTTTTTACCTTAGCTCACATTTTTATGTTTATTACGGTTATTTTTGAACTGATTTTTTATATTTTGGCTGTTTTGGAAAGGCGAAAAATAAAGCATTTGAAACATATAACTATGTCTAAAAAGTTTACCGATATGTGATGAATAGTTTTAAAATAAATAGGATGGTTTATGTTATTTTCAAATTTTTCCAAATTTATTTGCAATTTTTCACACATTTTTGTAATGATGGAGCTTCAATTGCTGTAAAATTTGGAAAGTTCTTTTTAGTACCAAACGAAAACAATAGGGGTTGTTAATGAAAATCTGTTATAATTTGGCTGATTTGATGAAATCTAAGTATATGGTGGAAAATATCAAGTTATATCTCAGCCAAATTATAACAGATTTGCATAAACAACACTTACTGTTTTCGTTTGGCACTAAATGTACTTTTCAAATTCTACAGCAATTAAAGCTCGTTTCTTTCTGAATAATTAAAAAACTCAAATTTTCTTGCGCTTTGCGTTACATGCAAAGGAGGTCAAAGAAGTATGGAGTGGATTTTAAAAAATGATTCTCGGTACTGCGTACCATTTAGGCTAAGATGTTTTTTGTACAAATGATATTCGGTCTCGTTATGGTTATTCCGATTAGACCTTTATAAATAAACCAAGATTAAAAAAAAATAAAGCTCGTTCATTACAAAAATAAGTAAAAAATTGCGAAAGAATTTGGAAAAATTTAAAAATAACATAAACTATCTTATTTATTTTAAAACTATTCATCACATATAGGTAAAATTTGATAAAAAAAATCATCTTATTTTATTTAATATAAATCATCTTATTTTATTGAAAACTATTCATCACATATAGATAAACTCTCTAGACATATTTATATGTTTCAAGAATTCTAATTTTCGCCTTTTTAAAACAGCCAAAATATAGAAAATTAGTTGAAAAATAACCGAATTGAACATAAAAATGTGAGCTAAGGTAAAAAACAGGGTTTTGAGCATAACTCATAATTTATGGGGTATTTCAAAAACTTCAAGTAAATGCGCAAGTAACATTTGACTAAAGCTACAACCCACACTAAGTCACATCATTCTTGAATTTTTTTCAACATTTGTAGCTCCGTGAAATACTTGCGCGATAAAAGCCAAAAATTCTGGTTTTCTTAAAAAATATGTAACTTAGCCAAATATCAACCGATTTTCCCAAAACTGCTTTCAATTGATTCGGAATTGAATATACTTCAAAAATTATAGTATATTTGTGGTATGTTTCTCACAAAAATAGACGGTAAATTTACAATTAAATTGAAAAATTGCGTGAGAAAGTCTAAAAAATTAGATATAAACTCAAATAACTTAACGTGTTTTATTGATATTAGAGCAAACCTGTATATATTTCGAAAGCTCCATTTGTCCTTTTTCTAAAACTGCTTTAATATTGAAAATCGGTTGATAAATGACTGAGTTAAAAAATATTATATGCGCTGAAGTCCAAAAAACCGTATTTTAACCACAACTTCAGATTTTGGGAGTGTTTGGAAAATTTCTAGTATGAGCGAATGTTACACTCAACATGACCTACAACCTACACTAGGTCACTTCAGAAGTTCTAAATCGCTGTAGCACAGTGTAAGTTTTCAAAATTTTGATTAGGAAAATTGGAAAATTAAAAGTTTGCAATTTCGCAATCAAACCTTCATGCCAAACACTGTCGAATGCTTTTTCTATGTCTAAAAGAGCAGCTCCAGTGGAATAACCTTCAGATTTGTTAACTCGTATCATATTAGTAACTCTGAGCAATTGATGAGTAGTGGAATGCCCATGGCGAAATCCAAACTGTTCATTTGCAAAAATTGAATTTTCGTTGATGTGTGACATCTTTCGCACGAACGAAGGGGTGAACGGTTTGGAAAGTTTTACCGCCCATAAAAAGAATCACCTCGATTATTTAAAAAATACTCCTTCAGCTGCACAAAGTAGTTCCACAAAAAATTTTCCAGTTTCAATATTTTTATTGTAATTTTTGATTTGGCTGAAACTTTACATAGACGTTTCTATGGGCCAAAGGTGCCGTTTTGTACTATTGGCAATTTTTTTTTCAGGAACACGACTTATTATTGAGAAGCTATTTGAAAATGCTGTTATGGGAAGGTATTGATTATCACTAATATTTCGAGAGCCAAAACAGTTTGTTTGATCGGTGTGACGTCTTCGACAACGTTGTAGATAAAAATTTTGTCCTACGAAAAAACACTGTGAAAAATAATATTTTTTAAAAAATAAGTTGAAAAAATTAAAAATTATTATCTAAAAAATCTCATATTTTAGATATCTAATTTTTCGTAAAAATTACAGAAGATTACCTAAAATTTGTTCTCCTAATTTCTCTATGATTGAACCGTTTCAATGTTTACGTAATATTTTGCAGTTTTTATGAAAAAAAAAATTTTATGAAAAAAAAATTTTTTTTTAAATGAGCACGAGCTAAATTAGATTAATAATATCTAAATTTCCTTATGACTTTTTTCAAAAATCCTAAATTAATCCACCTAGCGGTCAGACTCAGCCTTTCTCATTCAAACTTAATATTTGTAAAAATAGATTTACATGAATGCTTAAATCCAAAAAGGTATATTCACTCTTTGGATTCTAAAATATTGATGTTGTAATTAAAGTATAAAATATGAAATTTGACGTAATGCTAGTGCTTCAGAAATAGCGAAATATAAGAAATGACTCTTAATTTCGAACAATTTAATTACGAGCGGTACCGGGAACGTTCAAATAGTACGATACCACATTTAAATCATGTTGATGCCATATATATTGATCAAAGCAGCTATAGTGTTGAATAGTCTTTGAATTTCTTTTCTTTACAAAACTTTTGAACAGTATATGAAATTTTTATGAAGTTTTTTATTTGTAAGTTTGAGAGATGACTCGTTTGTAGGACACTAGTTATGTTCAAAAAAGTCGTGTAATACTTGAGATAATAGACTTTCGTTGTTTTACAAATTAAAACATAACGGTTACTTAAGTTTGATTACAATCAAATGAAAATGGAACGTATGGGGGAACCAAACTTTGAAACCACGTGTTCAATCATAATTCATCAGTTAACCCTTAACTATCCTGTTCATTCGATATCAATATTGCTCAAATATGTTGTGTAGTTTCTAAGATAATGAAGTTTAGTGATTTTCACATTTCGATACATTACAGACGAAGTTACATTCCGATTACAGCAAAATTCAATAGGGTGTTATGAGGCCGCTAGACCTTTCATTTAATACTAATTTTGTGGAAATCGGGTCAACCATCTCTGAGAAAAGTGAGTGAGCCCAAGAATGTTTCTTTTCACAGCTGGATTTCACATTTTCAAACATAACAGGAAAAGTAATAATCAGTTCGCAAAAAAATCATTGGGGTCTTATTAGACAACAAGACTTTCCATATGACACTGATTTTATGAAAATCAGTCCAGCCATCTCTGAGAAACATGAGAGAGATTAAACAGTCTCCAGAACACGTTTCTTTCTGTAACTTCTGAACCATATGTTCAATTATCATAAAATTCAAAAGTTGAGGGTTTTTAGGTAGCCCGTTCATTTGAAACCAATTTAGTTCAAATCGGTTGTGTAGTTTCTGAGATATTGATGTTTCGTGATTTTTACATTTTGATACATAACCTCTAAACTAGGAATCAGATTACAATAAAATTCAATAGAGTCTTATAGGGCAATTAGACCTTTCATTTGCAATTGATTTCATTGAAATCGATTCAGCCATCTCTGAGAAAATCGAGTAATATTGGGAGAGCGTTACACACACACACATGCAGAAAATGCTCAGCTCGTCGAACTGAGTCGAGTGGTATACGACATTCGGCCCTCTTGAGCACTTTTATACCTTTAGTTTTTGCAGTGATTGCTATACCTTTCTAGGAGAAAGGCAAAAAGTGAAATGATAGAAATGACTTTTAATTTCAACTTCAATCCCGAGCAAGGCCGCAAACATTGAAATAGTACAATATCAAATTTAATTGATGTTGAGGCCACATATTTTGATCGTAGCTATAGTTTTAAACAGTCTGCGTGTTTCGTTTCTTTCTATAACTTTCAAACCACATGTTTAAACATTATGAAATTCATTGTTTAAAAGTTTGAAAGCCCTTTAATTTGAATTCAACTATGTTCATAGCTTCTGAGATATAAGAGCGTTTTTCACATTCTGACGCAGCGCCAAAACTCAAAGTTTGATTACAATGAAATTCAATAGCAACCTAAGCGGCAAATAGAGCCTTCATTCGACACCAAAATAGAAAGAATCAGTCAGACCATCTCTGAGAAAAGTGAGTGCGAAAGAAAGGTGCACATACACACGTACACACCCACACACAAACATATACACCTGTACATGCATATATGCAGAAAATGCTCGATTCGTCGAACTGAGTTGAGTAGTATATGACATTCGGCCATTTCAATCATTTTTCTACCTTTTAATTAGCCAGTGATCGTTAGGAGAAAGTCAATATGTTTACTTTCATTATGTGATTTCACATTTTTATGAACAACGGACACAGTTACAATCCGATTGCAATGAAATTCAATAGCAACCCATGGGGCAACTAGACTTTTCATTTGACACTAATTTTGTGAAAATCGGTTCAGCCATCTCTGAGAAAAATAAGTGAGTTTAAACTACTTCAGGATAACTTTTCTTTACATAACTTTTGAACCATATATTCAATCATAATGAAATTCAAAAGTTAAGGGTTCTGAGGACAGCCCAATCATTTGAAACCAGTTTTATTGAAATCGGTTGTGTGGTTTCTGAGATATTGATGTTTCGTGATTTTTACATTTTGATACATAACCTTTAAACCAAAAATCCGATTACAATGAAATTCAATAGCAACCTATGGCGCAACTAGACCTTCCATTTGCAACTAATTTCGTGAAAATCGGTCCACCCATCTCTGAGAAAAGTGAGTGAGAAAAAAAAGTTGCACATACACACACACACATACACACATACACACATACATACATACATACAGAAAATGCTCAGTTCGTCAAAAGGGGTCGAGTGGTATATGACATTCGGCCATTGGGACCACTTTAATACCTTCGGTTTTTCCAGTGATTGCTATACTTGAAAGTTAAGGGTTTTGGAGACAGCCCGATCATTTGAAACCAGTTTTATTGAAATCGGTTATGTGGTTTCTGAGATATTGATGTTTCGTGATTTTTACATTTTGATATATAACCTCTAAACTAAAAATCCGATTACAATGAAATTCAATAGCAACCTATGGCGCAACTACACCTCTAATTTGCAATTAATTTTATGAAAATCGGTCCAGCCATCTCTGAGAAAAGTGAGTGAGAAAAAAAAGTTGCACATACACACCCACACACACACCTACACACATACACACATACATACATACATACAGAAAATGCTCAGTTCGTCGAAAGGGGTCGAGTGGTATATGACATTCGGTCAATGGGACCACTTTTATACCTTTGGCTTTTCCAGTGATTGGTATACCTTTCTAGGAGAAAGCAAAAATCAAAAAATTTAGGAAAAAAAACTTAACAAAATATTTACCTACTCAAAAAATACCCTGTGCAAAATTTCAGGTCAGTTGGATTCAAATTGGGTGACACAAAACAAAGTTAGACCTTCAGAAATTCGAAAAATCTCAAAAATGATGATTTGTTTTCAAATGATACCAGATCTAGATGTTTCATGCATTTTTTAGCTATCTGTTGGCGACAAGAAAGCCATGCACAGATAAGTGGTGAAAAATTTTCATTCCTTAACAACCAGTTGATTAAATAAAAGCTCTTCAAGATTTGTTCAAACTTTACTCGACGAGTGAGAAATAGTTTCTGGTTCCGATTTCGTCCTCTTGTCCGGATCCTATATGGTCGTGAAGTCGCCCCGTCAAGATAGTCCGTCGCAACACACTGGTTTCTGACACTATCTGACACCAATTTTTTTTCGAAAACCGAAATTTCATGCAGCCAACCCCGCTTGGATGAATTATAGGATTTTTAAAGGCCAAACTTCTAGACTGAGCAGCTTTGCATATACTATTTTTCTTTCAAATTATCTAGACTTACATTTGAAAAGGACTGGAGTTTTTTTTGTAAATCGATATATCTGAATAATGACGAGAGAAAAAAAGTCGTCGAGGAATGACTTTGAGAAAGTTGTCTGAATTTCCATTTAGAAATGTTGAGAAAAATAAATAATTGAGATACTACAACAACAACATTTTATCATAACCGTTATGTGCTCCACAATAAAACACCCTTACGTGCCCCCAAAATGGTCCTTCCGAAAAGATTCTACTGGGGCTTCACTAATAACATAACTCTTTGGATCATTCTGTCCCGAACGTTCAGCAATAACGGACGCGTTTTGTGATTTTCTCGCTTTACACCGCGTGTGAACAAATCAACAAAGAAAAGGCATTGCTTGCCTGGTGCTGTGCTGCTGCAAATAATTAGATATTCCGCTTTGAAGGTCATCCTATTGTATACCTGTGTCGCTGCGAAGCTGTTCGCTCCAGCACCGTAGGATTCGGTGATTTTGCTGTTGAAGACAACAAAAACTTCAAAACAAAGAAAAACAGGTACGTGTTTCTTGTCCAGTGTGCCAGTGCGCTAACTTAAGCGCAATGGATGTGGATACCCCATCCTCCGATCCTCCGTCTCCGAGTCCTCCTGACTCTGTCCCTCCTGCCTCCTCTTTTCTGCAAGTTCTTCACCTTCTCCACGTGTTAGGCTTTACCCGGACCAAAAGACAGGCCCTTTGATAGTGTATTGTATTTCCGCCCGAAAGCAGGACCAAAGTCGAAATCACTGAATATAATTCAAATTTCGAAGGACCTGACGTCACATTTCAATGCAGTGACTGAAATTTCGAAAGTTAGGCCAAACAAGCTCCGTGTCGTGGTGAATGACTTGAAACAGGCCAATGATATAGCTTGTTCGGAGCTCTTTACGAGGGAGTATCGCGTGTACGTTCCCACGTGAGATGTGGAGATCGACGGTGTTGTGACCGATTCAAGTCTGTCCGTCGAGTGCCTCATGAAGGATGCTGTGGGCTGTTTCAAGAACAGCAGCCTACCTGAGGTAAAAGTACTTGATGTAAAACAACTGCGATCAGTATCACTCATAGGAGGTAAGAAAACGTATACCCCGTCAGACTCGTATCGTGTCACATTCGCCGGATCCGCGCTTCCTACCCACGTTTCAATTCACCGAGTTCGTCTGCCTGTGCGGCTGTATGTGCCCCGTGTAATGAACTGCACTCATTGCAAGCAGTTAGGTCACACAGCCGCCTACTGCTGCAATAAGGCACGGTGCGGTAAATGTGGGGAAAATCATGCTGAGGATTCTTGCAATGGAAATGCTGAAAAATGCATCCACTGTGGGGAGAATCAGCATGAGCTCTCCACGTGCGCGGTGTACATACAACGCAAGGACAAATTAAAACGGTCTCTTAAAGTGCATTCAAAGCGCTCTTACGCTGATATGCTCAAAGAGACCACGACCACTTCCACGACCAGCGAACCCCTTTGATCTCTTGTCTTCAGATGAAACCGACTCGGACGATCCACCTACGGGAACACCTTATGCCAGTCCTGGGGAGTCTAGAAAGAGAAAAAATCTTTCCTCACCTAAACTTCCCAGAAAAGGTCCTAGGATTTCCCAAAGTGGAAAGGAAAGTACAACCAAAACTAAAAGTGCTGCGGAAAACCGAAGCAAACTCCTCCTGGGCTTAGAAATTTGAAGGCCTAGAAGGAGTTCCCAGTACTCCCAGGAACATCTAGAACCCCAGTTGTTCCTCTTGAACATCCAGTTGATGAATCAAATGCTGGATTGGTGAGTTTTTCTGACATTGTGGACTGGATCTTTAAAACTTTCAATGTACCCGATCCAATTAAAATTTTTCTTACAGCATTCCTCCCAACAGTTAGATCATTTTTGAGGCAGTTGACTGCAAAATGGCCACTCCTGGCAGCGATTGTATCCTTCGATGCCTAATTCAACTGCGTATATGAAGAATTCTATCTCTGTCTTACAGTGGAATTGCAGAAATATTTTACCAAAAATTTTTCGTTTAAAGTTTTGAAAAATAAAAACAAATGCGATGCATTTTCCCTTTGTGAAACTTGGCTTACTTCGAATACTGATCTTAACTTCCATGATTTTAATATTATTCGCCTTGATCGAGACACTCCATATGGAGGGGTACTCCTAGGGATTAAGAAGTGCTATTCTTTTTATCGTATTAACCTCCCCTCGATTTCAGGCATTGAAGTTGTCGCATGTCAAATGACAATACAAGGTAAAGAGCTTTTTATTGCCTCAATATATATTCCTCCCAGAGCACAGGTTGGGCAACGGCTGCTCTTTAATTTAATAGAACTTCTTCCCTCGCCGCGTTTGATTTTGGGAGACTTCAAATCTTATGGCGTGGCTTGGGGTTCCCCTTACAATGATAACCGCTCCTCTTTGATCTATAACCTTTGCGATGACTTCGATATGACAATTTTAAACAACAGTGAAATGACACGTGTCCAGAAACCTCCAGCGCGCCCAAGCGCTTTGGATCTATCCTTATGTTCGACGTCGCTACGGTTGGATTGCAAATGGAAGCTAATCCTCGATCCTCACGATAGCGACCATTTGCCTATTCTTATGTCAATTACTAACGGGTCATCTCGCATGCGACCAGTTGACATTCCGTATGACCTCACACGGAATCTCGATTGGAAGTTATACGAAGAAGTGATTTCAAAAGCGGTCGAGTCGATTCAACATCATCCACCACTTGAAGAATACAACCTCCTCGCGGGTTTGATTTTCGACGCCGCGTTGCAAGCCCAAACGAAGAAATATCCCGGCGTAACGATTAAAGAACGGCCTCCCACTCCGTGGTGGGACAAAGAGTGCTCTGATGTCTACACGAAGAGATCCGACGCGTATTTAGCTTTTCGGGATACAGGTGATGCCAAGGAATATATACGGTATTCGGAGCTCGAAACCAAATTTAAAAGCTTGGTCCGAGCGAAGAAACGCGGGTATTGGCGTCGGTTCGTAAACGAAACATCGAAGGAGACATCGATGAGCACTCTTTGGAACACAGCCCGAAGAATGCGAAATCGTTTAACGGTCAACGAAAGCGAGGAGTCTTCAAGTCGGTGGATATTTGATTTTGCCAGGAAAGTATGTCCGGACTCTGTTCCTGCGCAAAACTTTGTTCGCGATACGTCTCCGGGCCACAACGCGATAGAATCACCTTTTACGATGGCAGAATTTTCAGTTGCCCTCCTGTCCTGTAACAATAACGCGCCTAGGTTAGATAGAATCAAATTCAACTTGTTGAAGAATCTACCCGGCACTGCCAAGAGGCGCTTATTGAACTTGTTCAATAAGTTTCTGGAGCAGAACATTGTACCGCAGGATTGGAGGCAGGTGAATGTGATCGCCATCCAAAAACCAGGGAAACCAGCTTCTGATCACAACTCTTATAGGCCGATTGCAATGCTATCCTGTATCCGGAAATTGATGGAAAAAATGATACTTAGTCGTTTAGACCACTGGGTCGAATCAAATGGTCTACTGTCAGATACTCAGTTTGGCTTCCGCCGTGCCAAAGGGACGAATGATTGTCTTGCGTTGCTTTTAACAGATATTCAGCTGGCCCTTTTGATATTTTGCCTGAGCAAGAAGCTGGTGAAATGGAAGTTACCAATAATGAAACTATACAAAATATAAAATCTTTAAAAAAGGAGAAAGTTCCACCTATTGTGGTAACTATTTCTTCTGAATTTAATATATTCAAAAAGGAACTTTCAACGTTTGTTTCTGACGTTGAAGTTACCTATCAAATTGGCCGTGGAGGTGAATGCCGCTTATTAGCCGACTCAGTAAAGGGTCGTGATCGTCTTGTTCAGTATTTAACTGACAAGATGTACAAATTTTTTACATATGACACCAAGAACGCCAAGCCGTTCAAGGTTGTCTTGAAAGGTCTCACCAACGATCAAACCGTTGATGAGATCAAACTTACTTTAACAGAATTACTTGGCATAGCCCCTACCCAAGTAATTCTAATGAAACAAAAATCACGAGGCGAAAACAGTCAGAGAACTGGAATTTCCCTTGTTAATTATTTAATTCATTTTAACCGCAATGAGGTTAACAACTTAATTTTTTTTGAAAAAGCACATGCTATGTATAATGTGCGTGTAAAGTGGGAAATTTATAGGAAGTATGGCGGAGGTGAAAAGCATATCACCCAATGCCGTACTTGCCAACGTTATGGCCATGGTTCCAAATTCTGTAACATGGACCAAAAATGTCTTAATTGTGGAGACTCTTCTCACAAAAAGGACACATGTCCTGTGAAAAAGAGTAAAAATTTTCGCTGTGCGAATTGTAACGGCAACCATATGTCAAATTTTTATCAATGCCCAGTCCGTTTAGCAATTGTTAAGGCAAGGCAAGGTAAACAAAATTCAATTTCTCAATTAAAACCAACTTCAAAACAAAATTCTCCAAGCGTACCAGTGACGCATAGTTTACCTACTCCTTTGCATACCCGTTTAACATATGCACAGGTTACAGGTAGTTCGAACATTATACCGCCTAGTGTTGGTAGTTCGAAAATGACCGTTAATATGGGTAAGCAAAACACGCTAGAAAATAATTGTACACCTATTACTCCAGCTAATATTGCTGCCGAAAATATTTTTTCTAATGTCAACTGCCTGGGGCCTATTACGACAGGTAAACTTTCTTTTTTGCAACAGGCAATGTTCGATCTTTTGAACGCCATGTTGCAGGCAAAATCAATGTTTGAAGCCATTCAAATAGGCACAGATTTTACTATTAAAATTGTTTCTAATTTAAAATTTAGCAATGATTTTAAATAAAACAATTAAAATATTAAATTGGAATGCTCGCTCATTGAAGGCCAATGAGAATGAGCTTTTTAATTTTTTAACAGTAAATAATGTGCATATTGCAATTATTACTGAAACATTTTTGAAACCTAACATAAAATTAAAATATGATCCCAATTACGTGGTTCATAGATATGATAGGATTCAGGGTTCCGGCGGTGGAGTTGCAATTGTTATTCATCGCCGAATCAAACATCGTGCTCTTCCCCATCTTGAGACGAAAGTTATTGAAACTTTGGGAATTGAAGTTCAAACTGAACTTGGGATTTTATTTATTGCCGCAGCATATTTACCATTTCAATGCACACGCGAGCTCAAAAATTATTTTAAAGGTGATTTACAAAAACTCACCAGAAATCGTTCGAAATTTTTCATAATCGGCGATTTTAACGCTAAACATCGTTCATGGAATAATTCTCAAAGTAATTCCAATGGCAAAATTTTATTCAATGATTGTTCTTCAGGATACTATTCTATTTTGTCTCCGAATAGTCCTACATGCTTTTCTTCTGTAAGAAACCCTTCAACAATTGATTTGGTGCTAACAGATCAAAGTCATGTATGTAGTGATTTGATCACACATGCTGACTTTGATTCTGACCATCTTCCAATAACTTTTTCTTTATCACATGAATCAGTTTTAAACCCTATGAGCTCTGTTTTTAATTATAACAAGGCTAATTGGGAAAGATACAAAACTCATATTGAGAGAAATTTCAATAATGAGCTTGATTTGCAAAACAAAGTGAATATTGATTCCGCTTTGGAAGCATTAAAATGTGCAATTGTTGACGCCAGGAATTATTCTGTTCCAAAGGCTCAAGTGAAATTTGATTCATCAATAATTGACGAAAATCTTCAACTTCTAATTCGTTTGAAAAATATCCGCAGACGTCAATATCAACGTTCTCGTGACCCTGTTTTTAAAACTATTTATAAAGATTTACAGAAAGAGATTAAACATAGATTTACTCTTCTGAGAAATCAAAATTTTGAGACTAAAGTTGAAAAATTGAAACCATATTCAAAACCATTTTGGAAGCTGTCGAAAATTCTTAAACCTTCAAAGCCTATTCCAGTTTTAAAAGATGGTGAACGTTTTCTTGTATCCAATGAACAAAAGGCTCAAAGACTTGCTCAGCAGTTTGAGAGTGTTCATAACTTAAATTTGAATTTTGTGAGTCCAATTGAAAATGAAGTCACACGTCAATTTGATTTAATTTCTTCCCAGAATTTTTTACCTGCAGAATTAATTGAAACTAACTTGAATGAGATTAAATCAATTATTAAAAATTTCAAAAATATGAAAGCACCTGGTGACGATGGAATCTTTAATATACTAATCAAATATCTCCCTGAGAGCACAATGGAATTTTTAGTGAAAATGCAAAAATTACTCCCATTTTAAAACCGGATAAGAACCCAGCTGAAGTTTCAAGTTATCGACCAATCAGTTTGCTTTCTTCAATAAGTAAACTGTTTGAGAGAATTATTCTTAACAGAATGATGTCACACATCAACGAAAATTCAATTTTTGCAAATGAACAGTTTGGATTTCGCCATGGGCATTCCACAACTCATCAATTGCTCAGAGTTACTAATATGATACGAGCTAACAAATCTGAAGGTTATTCCACTGGAGCTGCTCTTTTAGACATAGAAAAAGCATTCGACAGTGTTTGGCATAAAGGTTTGATTGCGAAATTGCAAACTTTTAATTTTCCAATTTTCCTAATCAAAATTATCTTACTGATCGAACTCTGCAGGTTGTCTATCAGAATTCAAAATCTGATAGATTTCCTGTCAGAGCAGGTGTACCTCAAGGTTCAGTCTTGGGTCCAGTCCTGTACAACATATTCACTTCAGATCTTCCTGATTTGCCTCCAGGATGCACAAAGTCATTGTTCTGCGATGACACAAGCATTTCCGTAAAAGGAAAAAGTCTTCGTGTCATATGCAGTCGATTGCAGAAAAGTTTAGATATTTTTTCTTCCTACTTGCAAAAGTGGAAAATCTCTCCCAATGCTTCTAAAACTCAAATGATAATTTTTCCGCATAAGCCTAGGGCTTCTTTCCTCAAGCCAAACAATAATCACGTTGTCAAGATGAATGGGGTTATTTTAAGTTGGTCCGACAAGGTTAAGTACTTGGGACTAATTTATGATAAAAAACTTATTTTCAAAGAGCACATTGAGAGTATACAAGCCAAGTGCATCAAATATACGAGATGTTTATATCCTCTCATTAACAGGAATTCTAAACTTTGTTTAAAGAACAAACTTTTGATTTACAAACAAATTTTTAGACCAGCAATGCTTTATGCTGTACCGATCTGGTCAAGTTGCTGTTCAACAAGGAAGAAAACGCTCCAAAGGATTCAGAATAAAATTCTGAAAATGATTTTGAAGCGTCCTCCTTGGTTTGGTACACTCGAATTACATAGACTTACTGGTGTTGAACCATTAGAAGCTATGTCAAATAAAATAATTAACAATTTTCGACAAAAATCGTTGCAATCCTCAATTGCTACGATAAGCTCTCTTTATAGCCAATAAGTTAGCAATTAAGTTAGTTGTAAGTTTACTTCCCCTTTTCTGACAAGTAGGTTTAAATCCCTACGAATGATAAGTCCTAATTGCGAAAGCAAACAAATCCTAACAATTAAAATTACAAATTTCTAACAGTGTTGAGAAGTCACCATTTGTGATTGGACACACATACTCGTTATTTACTAATATTTATCATAAATACTTAAGCTACTAACAAATCCCCCCTTAAAAAAAAGATATTCAGCTGGCGTATGCTCGCAAAGAACAAATGGCGTCTGCGTTCTTGGACATTAAGGGAGCTTTTGATTCCGTTTCTATTGACATTCTTTCGCAGGGCTAGTAGCGAGTCACTTTTTAGTGACTTTGTCACTATTTTGAGCCTAGTCACTAAAAAGTCACTATTTACGCTAAAAAGTCACTAAAGTCACTATTTAACGACAAAATGGTCACTAAAGTCACTTTTTTAGCTACAAATGTATAAATTAACAATTGTTGTATTGCAACATACTTTAGAAAGCTTGCTTCTCATTTACAGAATATTTGGACAGTTCGGTTTATAAGGCATTTTTGTTAACTTTTCCATCATAGAAGTTTCATGCCAGGCAATGTTTTCAAATTTCTCATCGAAGTGAACAGTGCAGAATAGTTACGACCGAATTGTCTAAGAGCTGCAAAGGAATGTAAAGGTTTATTCTACAAGCTACTCGCGTCTTAAACCAGTGTTGTGCGTGAAATTCCGTTTGTAGTTTGATTTGCTTGTCTCAAATCAACTGTTCCTCCTGGATGAAGTGGATTCAAAAATTTCAAGCTTATATTGTGCATAGTCGTGTTAAGGTCCCAATTCGTAGGATTTTGCTTTCAATCATCCGAACCTACCGGTGTTTACCGGATACCATTTCGAAATTCCATAATGATAACCCGTTCTACGCATATTTGTCCCATGCTCCAGATCAAACAAACGAGTGTTTAGTGGGACGAATTTGATTAGAAAATGTCCAGTGGGTTAAATATGCGTGGAAAATCATTGATGGGACAAACAGGCTTAGTATTGTTTTTGCAGATTTTCGGAACGAACAATGCTATTTTTAATATATTTTGAAAAACCCCTCCCTTAGTTAGCTTAACCAACTTCAAACGCTTTTCGAAGCTGTCACAGGCGGTACGGATTCCCAGATTTTCTCGATAACCGCTTTACAAGTTGGAGTTTTTGTAAAAAAAAGTTTATTGAGTTGAGATCAGGTGAACTTAACGGCAATTTATTTCTATTCAAAAAGTCCCTCGAATCGTCCCTATACCAACCTTGAGTCAAGTTCGCAGTATGCGCTGATGCACCGTCTTGCTAGAACATATAGTAATTAGCTCTGAAGAGTTTTCCCAGACACGGGGTAACGTTTTTTTTTCCCAAAACTACCGTTTTATAATAAACAGCATTAAATTCGGCGTCTTTGTAAATGAAAATCAGAGGAAGTTAACTCGCTTGCAAATTGCTACCGAGACCATCACTAAAGCTGTACTCTGCAATCGAGGAACACTCCTTTAGAACTTTGAAATGTTGTCTCTTGCTGCTGCCCACATTCGATTGTTTTGTGTAACCAGTCACACTCCAGGCCAAATAGTTTCTCATCAGAAACAATGAACTCGCGAACAGCATGTTGTGAAAGTATCATTTTCACTTCATCAAGATTCTTTTTCTAAAAGAATCGGCCAAAATATTGTGGACTGATCCAATAGATATACTCAGATGGGTGGGAATTACAAACTGAACGTTATCATTTCGCCGGACACGCTTCTTCATAACAGTCACAATTTTACGACTTGCGGCATCCTTGCTGATCGTGGCCGACAGAATTTTCAACGATAGCCAAAGAGAATGTTTCCTTGTATGTTTCGATGGTTTAATAAACGAAATCTCGCCTAGCTTCACATGATTTGAGATGTTTGAATATTGTGCACGGGCAGTCACTGACCAAAAATTGTTTTACTACGACTTTCCGGATTTGTTACATCGCACATCAAGAACTAAATACAACCGACAGACCACCAACACACCAATGCGTATTCGAGAGTGCATACATTCGTTCACGTACTTTCATTAATACTTATAACTCGAAAACTAGTATTCGAATATATTGAACAAGGTGTTATTACAACCATTTCAATGTGAAATTATGATACAGATTTTAGTTGGACTTTTTTTCTATGAGAACAAATCATTGCACATCCTATGTTCTAAAGACATAAATTTCAGATAAAATTCAATTCATTTATGGTTCAACAATAGATTTCAAAACCCTCTTGTATATTTTTGGTCACTAAAGTCACTATTATTTTGCTCCAAGTTTGCTACTAGCCGACACCGACAAGGATTTTCTCCAATTTTAAACAATTTTTTGCACAATTTGTTGTCCGAAAAGTACATGCATTTTACGCATGGCGATTTGGCAACTTTTCGCATCAGCTACATGGGTCTTCCTCAGGGCTCATGCTTAAGCCCCCTTCTTTACATTTTTTATGTAAATGACATCGACGAATGTCTGGCAAATTCATGCACGATAAGACAACTTGCAGACGACAGCGTGGTCTCTGTTACAGGAGCCAAAGCTCCTGCAAGCATCTGCAAGGACCATTGCAAGATACCTTGGACAATTTGTCTGCTTGGGCTCTACAGCTAGGTATCGAATTCTCTCCGGAGAAGACTGAGATAGTAGTTTTTTCTAGGAAGCATGAACCTGCTCAGCTTCAAACACAATTAACGGGTAAAACGATTTCTCAGGTTGTGGTACATAAATATCTTGGTGTCTGGTTCGACTCTAAAGGCACCTGTGGTTGTCACATTAGGTATCTGATGAAAAAATGCCAACAAAGAGTGATTTTTTTTCGTACAATAACCGGATCGTGGTGGGGAGCCCACCCAGGAGACCTCATAAGGCTTTACCAAACAACGATATTGTCTGTAATTGATAACGGGTGTTTCTGCTTCCGCTCCGCAGCAAACACACATTTGATCAAACTGGAGCGAATACAATATCGTTGTCTGCGTATCGCCTTGGGTTGCATGCAGTCGACCCATACGATGAGTTTGGAAGTTCTGGCTGGGGTTCTTCCGTTAAAAGACCGCTTTTGAAGTCTATCTTCTCGTATTCTTATCAAATGTGAGGTTTTGAACCGTCCTGTGATTGACAATTTTGAAAGGCTAGTCGAATTAAATTCCCAAACCCGTTTCATGACATTGTACTTCCATCACATGTCCCAGAATATTAATCCTTCCTCGTATATTCCAAATCGTGTCAGCTTATCTAATACTTCTGATCCCACTGTGTTTTTCGACACTTCCATGATAGAAGAAACTCGTGGAATCCCGGATCATTAACGCGTGCAGCAGATTCCCAAAATTTTTAATAATAAATATCAAAACATCAATTGCGATAATATGTTCTACACTGATGGATCACTTCTCAATGGGTCCACTGGCTTCGGTATCTTCAATAACAATTTAACCGTCTCCCATAAGCTCGATAATCCTGCTTCTGTTTACGTCGCAGAATTAGCTGCAATTCAATACACCCTAGGGATTATCGAAAAACCTAAATTAATCCACCTAGCGGTCGGACCCAGCCTTTCTCATTTTAACTTATTATTTGTAAAAATAGATTTACATGAACGCTGCAATCCAATAAAGGAATATTCACTCTTTGGGTACTAAAATATTGATGTTGTAACTTAAGTATAAAATTTGAAATTTGAATTAAATTCAATCATCAGCAATATCAGAAACGTTTAAATTGAACGATAACATATTTAAATTATGTTGAGGTCACATATATTGATCAAAGCAGGTATAGTTTTGAATAGTCTCTTAATTTCTTTACTTTTCATAACTTCTGAACCACATATCAAATTGTTATGAAGTTTATCATTTGTAAGTTTGAGAGATGACTCGTTCGTATGACACAAGTTATGTTCCAATAAGTCATGTAATCTTCGAGATAATAGACTTTCGTTGTTTTATTAACAATTTAATACATAACGGTTGCTTAAGTTCGATTATAATTAAATGAAAAGGGAACGTATAAAGCAGCCAAACTTTGAAACCACGTGTTCAATCATAATTCATCAGTTAACCCTTAACTAGCCCGTTCATCTGATATCAATATTGTTCAAATCGGTTGTGTAGTTTCTAAGATAATGAAGTTTCGTGATTTTCACATTTCGATACATTACAGACGAAGTTACAATCCGATTACAGCAAAATGCAATAGGGTGTTATGAGGCAGCTAGACCTTTCATTTGATACTAATTCTGTGGGAATCGGGTCAACCATCTCTGAGAAAAGTGAGTGAGTCCAGGTAGTCTTCAGAATGTGTTTCTTTCAATAGCTAGATTTCACATTTTTAAACATAACAGGCAAAGTAATAATCCGTTTGCAAAAAAAAATCATTAGGGTCTTATGGGGCAACAAGACCTTCCATATGACACTGATTTTATGCAAATCTGTCCAGCCATCTCTGAGAAACATGAGTGAGATTAAATAGTATCCAGAACACGTTTCTTCCCATAACTTCTGAACCACAAAATTCAAAAGTTAAGGGTTTTTAGGTAGCCCGTTCATTTGAAACCAATTTTGTTCAAATCGGTTGTGCAGTTTCTGAGATATTGATGTTTCGTGATTTTTACATTTTGATACATAACCACTAAACTAGAAATCTGATTACAATAAAATTCAATAGGATCCTATAGGGCAACTAGACCTTTCATTTGCAATTAATTTCATTGAAATCGGTTCAGCCATCGCTGAGAAAAGTGAGTGAGAAAAAATGTTTCCAGTGATCGTTAGGAGAAAGTCAATATGTTTACTTTCATTATGTGATTTGACATTTTTATGAACAACGGACAAAGTTACTATCCGATTGCAATAAAATTCAATAGCAACCTATGGGGCAACTAGACCTTTTATTTGACACTAATTATGTGAAAATCGGTTCAACTATCTCTGAGAAAAATTAGTGAGTTTAAACAACCTTAGGATAACTTTTCTTTACATAACTTTTGAACCATATGTTCAACCATAACGAAATTTGAAAGTTAAGGATTCTGGAGACAGCCCGATCATTGAAATCGGTTGTGTGGTTTCTGAGATATTGATGTTTCGTGATTTGATACATAACCTCTAAACTAAAAATCCGATTACAATGAAATTCAATAGCAACCTATGGCGCAACTACACCTCTCATTTGCAATTAATTTCATGAAAATCGGTCCAGCCATCTCTGAGAAAAGTGAGTGAGAAAAAAAGTTGCACATACATACATATATACATACATACATACATACAGAAAATGCTCAGTTCGTCGAAAGGGGTCGAGTGGTATACCTTTGGTTTTTCCAGTGATTGCTATACCTTTCTAGGAGAAAGGCAAAAATGCCCACGGACCATCCGTTCGATGAAGGATGTTAAACACTATCCGTATTTCTTGGGGAAAATACGGGAACATCTGAGTGCTTCATCCGAAAAATCGTTTCAGATTACCTTAGTGTGGGTTCCTTCTCACTGCTCGATACCGGGCAATGAGAAAGCGGACACTTTGGCTAAGGTGGGCGTAACCAACGGTGAAACTTATGAAAGACCAATTGCTTTTAATGAATTTTTCGCATTTGTGCGTCAAAATACGATCATCAGTTGGCAAAAGTCTTGGACCAAAGGGGAACTGGAAAGGTGGTTACATTCCATTATACCCAAGGTATCGACGAACCCGTGGTTCAAGGGGTTGGATGTAGGTCGAGATTTCATTTGCATGATGTCTCGGCTTATGTCTAATCACTATAAATTTGACGCGCATCTCCGTCGTATTGGGCTCAGCGAAAGCGGTATCTGTGCCTGTGGTGAAGGTTATCACGACATAGAGCATATTGTTTGGTCATGTCCTGTACATCGTGACGCCAGGTCTGAATTGATAGATACCCTTCGGGCTGGAGGTAGACTGCTGTACCTGTTCGTGATATCTTGGCGAGCCGTGAATTACCCTACATTTCCCTCATATACGTTTTCCTGAAATCCATCCATGCCCCAGTCTAGTCCCACTCCCCTCCGTCTACATTCAACAAAAAGACAAGAACACGTTGGACCTCGATATTGGAATTATCATCTGATCCCCACACGAATTCGTCAGGACCGAAAACCCGAGGCCTTCCGTGATATCGTGGCTCAGTGACACACACCATATGGCTACTTGAACACCAACGGACAAAAACAACATGTTAACATGATTTAATTAGATTTAATTTTAGCTCGTAGTCGGCAGCGAGGATAAAAAATTTGCTCTTATTTTATAAGATACTTCATAAAGTAAGACACTAGAAATAATTGGCTCTGTAAAACATAAATATGTATTGTGCCGTGTCAAATAAATGCTAATTGATTGAAAAAACCTAAATTAATCCACCTAGCGGTCGGACCCAGCTTTTCTCATTCCAACTTTCATTTGTAAAATTAGATTTACATGAACGCTTCAGTCCAATGAATGTATAGTCACTCTTCAGGTTCTAAAATATTGCTGTAATCTATACATATAAGAATGCAGTTCGGTCTGTCTGTCTGTCTGATCCATATAGGCTCGAAAACTACCGAGCCGATCGACGTCAAAATTTGTATGTAGGGGTTTTTGGTGCCGATAAAGGTTCCTGTGATAGTTTGAGACCCCTCCCTCTTCTGGAAGGGAGGGGTCTCATACAGGTGAAACATGAATTTCTGCACAACTCAAGAACAAACCAAGCAAATTAAACTGAATTTGGCATGTGGATGTTTTAAGAGGTAACAAATATGTCCATAATAGTTGGACGCCTCTCCCTTTTCTGGAGGGAGGGGGTTACATACAAATGAAATACAAATTTCTGCACATCTCGAGTGCTGATCAACTGAATGGAGCCAGGTTTGGCAGGTAAATGTTTTGGTCGGTAAAAAATATGTTCATAATGTAATGACTATCTGGTCTCTATTTTGTCAATATTTTAATGAAAAAAGTCACTAAAGTCACTATTATTTTGCTACTAGCCCTGATATTTCACGAAAAAATCGTAACCAAATATCGCTAGCGGCGAAGATGTGTTTCGTGGAAGTTTTCTTCGGCCGGGAAAAATATCTAGATGTGTGAAAGTGGCAGTTTAGTTTTTGTCAAAAAAAAAAACAATAAAAATGTTTGAGTTTTTAATGGAGTGATTCATTCATGCGAACAGAAAAACTTCAACGTTAAAAGTAAGTTAAAACACATTAAAACACATTGAGTTTATGAGTGGAATATAAGCAGTAGAGCTTGGCAAACTGAATCCTGCCCACAACGCCCACCTGACGAAGACGTCAGTTACCCTATATATATTAAATACGGGTCAATTTTTTTGATATTGATATGTCAAATGAATTGAAAATCTGAGAATAATAATAAAACCTATTAGATTCTAATATTATTTTGAGGCGGGGCTTACCGAATGGAAATTGACTCCGGAATGCGCTGCAAGTACTCAGTCATTCTGCAAAGGGTCTTTGGAAGGTCGGTAGAGCTAACACCTTCTAGGTTCCGAAAACAAGACAGACGCAGAAACAAGAATCAACAGCATTGTCTTTTTTTCACCCTATCACTGCGAGACAGTGGAATCTAGAAGGTCATACATACACATACATACATGTGTGACATCTTTCTGTTAAGAATAATTCTCTCAAACAGTTTACTTATTGAAGAAAGCAAACTGATTGGTCGATAACTTGAAACTTCAGCTGAATTCTTATCCGGTTTTGAAATTGGGGTAATTTTTGCATTTTTCCATAATTTGGGAAAATATGCAATTTTTTTATTATTTATTTATTTAATTTAACTTCAACTGACATACACCTTCATTCTTGTTTACGGCCGTATCCAACATTCGTACGAAAGTATGTATTCGAATGAGTTCGAAAATGTCATTCTTGTTTTCGTACAAAGACCATACGAATCCATTCGTATCGCATACGAATGCGATACGTATACGAAAAAGGTGGATACAAAAAAGGATGATGTCTAGACTTAAGGGTTAGAAAAAGTTTGAACGTCAGGAGAGAAATGTCAAGTGTGTCAAGCCGACTAAACGAGGCTCCTGACGGCAAACAGTTTTTTACTGAATGAAAATTAAATATGTTTTTATAATAATTTGCATAATAAAATGGTCTTTTTAGAGAAACATTGGTAGTTAACGTATGCATAAAAAACAAGATAATCGTGACTATCTAAAATTTCCCTTTTAGAAATGAAATTTGTTTGGCGAAATATGTAATTGGAACCAAATTTGCAAACTCCGATGCAAAAACATAAGCGGGTCATGGGCCTGCATTATGCATTAAAACTTGGCTGTTTACATTTTGTAGGCGACTTGGGCTGAGGAATCCAAGAAAACCCGGCGGTAGGGTCTCCTGGGTCTGGAATCCTCTAAAACGGTGAAATTCGGTTGGGATAATAATTTGCGCATAGGTATTGTTGTTTAGAGTCCAGTTTGGCATTTTTCCTTGAAAAAGCCCATCCATTACCATCGATTTGACGCCGAAAAAAATCGGTCTAACGGGTCAAAAGTTACAAATTTTTGAAAACGGCAAATTTAAAAAAAGCTGGTTTTTCGAGCCACTTTATTCCAATAAGTGCCACTAAGGGTCAATTAAAAAAAAATTTCAATAAATTCCAACTATGTAGACTACACACATGTAGTTTATATGTACTATATAGGTAAATGTGGTTTGGTAATCATTTTAATGTTTATAAGGCATCTTTAACTCGATTTTTCACGAGAGTGGTTCAGTTTTGATGGTCAAAAAATTTCATACGGGTCATTTCTTTGGGCCAATAAACAATATGTACATGGTCGGTTCTTTAAATTCGATGACGAATTTTTCAAACATGTCATTGCCACTCTAATATATGTATATGTACCTATCAGGAGAACATTATATTTCAATACATGGCACATACAGAAGACGTCATTGATTTTAATTCGATAAATTAGATAAAACAAATGAAACGTTGATAATTATCTGAACGTGGAGAAATGAGAAACAACAAAATTTTACAAAAAAGAAAAAAAATATTAAAGCCAAAACGGTTTATTTGATCGAAATAATGTCTTCGGTAAAGTTGTGGGCAGTAGGTATGTCGTCCCAAAAAAATATAAATCGTAATCTTCTATACATATGAAAATGCAGTCCGGTCTGTCTGTCTGTCTGATCCATATAGACTTGGAAACTACAGGATAGATCAACGTTAAAATTTGTATGTAGCGGTTTTAGGGCCGAGAAAGGTTTCTATGATGGTTTGAGACCCCTCCCTCCTCTGGAAGAGAGGGGTCCCATACAAGTGAAATATACATTTCTGCACAACTCAAGAACTAATCAAGTAAATGAAACATTTAGCATGTGGATGTTTTTAGGGGTAAAAACATATGTCCATAATGGTTTGACACCCCTCTCTTATAGAAGAGGGACACCCCTCCTTCTTCTATAAGGGAGGGGTCCCATACAAATGAGACACAAATTTCGCACAGCTCAAGAACCATTCAAGCAAATACAACCAAATTTGGCATGTGAATGTTTTTAGGGGTAAATATGTCCACAATGATTCGACGGAGTGTCCCTCTTATAAAGAACGGGTTCATGCAAATGAAAAATCAAATTTTTTCACCGCTCAAGAACTTATCAAATAAATGGAACCAAGTTTTGCATGTTGGGGTTTTTGAGAACAAAAAATATTTTCATGGTGGTTTGACACCCCTTCTACATCTGGATGGGAGGGCTCTTATACAAATCAAACACAAATTTCTATGGTGGTTTGACACTCCTCCGTACTATAGAAGGGGAGGGAGGGCTTCCATACAAATTGAACAGTTATTTCAACCAGGTTTTCCGGAAAACAGCGTAAAATGATCGGGTCAATGCACAGGAGCCAAAACTCGACTCTAGACGTCACTTTTAAATTTAAAATGGAATTTTCCGGGTTCTAATATTGGTGTTGCCGGAACCAGGATGACGCCCAGAGGCCAGAAAATGTCTCAAAATGCCATTTTGAAATCTAAGATGGCAACTTCCGGTTTCTGAAAACAGCGGGATGTGACCAAATACCACCCCACAGACTAACAGACATAACACTTCGAACAAATTTCCAATAAAATCATCGTTTGGATGATTCCAGTTCTTTACGTTAGTAACACTAGCACCATCTGCTGCCATGTTCGCGCGGCGTCATGTATTTGGACATCAGCGCCAACGTTACTGCATGTGTCAAATGGGGAACCACAAAATATGTTTGAGACTGCATGACAGCGCCCCAGACGGCGTTATCGCGTGATGACTGTTATTCGATTGGAAATTTGAAATGATGGTTTTTTGTGGCGATGGAGCTAGGTTCCAGTGTTACGTCTGTTAGTCTGTGACCACCCTATATGGGTATTTCTGAAATCGTAATGGTACAAAGGAGCTAAAATCGACCACAGACACCATTTTGAACTCTAAGACGGCGACTCCCGGTTTCCGAAAATGACCGGATAACACCCAATATGAGTGTTTCTTCAACCAGAATGACGCTCAAGGGCCAGAAATTGTCTCCAAATGTCATTTTGAAATCCAAGATGGCGACTTCCGGTTTGTGGAAAACAGCCTAAAATAACCAAATATCATAAAATCCGAATATCTCCGGAACCATAATGATGCAATGAGCTAAAAATTGACCTCAGGCACCATTTTAAATTGTAAGATGGCAACTCCTGAGAAACAGCCTAAAATGGCCGAATAATACTCAATATGGAAATTTCTGTAATCAAGACGATGCATAGAAACCAAACATTGACCCTGGATACCATTTTGAATTTAAAAATGACCACTTGCAGTTTCTGGAAAACAACCAAAATAATTGAATATCACCCAATAATGGTATTTCCGGTGTCAGATTGATGCTAGAAAAGCAACTGAAAATGACCGAGTACCACCCAACATGAATATATTCAGAATAAAGATGATGTACAGAAGCCAAAAGTCGAGGATGTTGTCATTCCGATAAAACCAATCATTTCAAACGATTTGTCTTTTGACTGTGATCATGTCCTATGGTCGATTCGTCGTGCATTTTGACTATACACACATCGCAAGAAATCAATTATAAATGAAATGATTTAATTATAAATTAACTACCTCACAAAATTTACTTTCTAAAAATCTTAAGCTAAACAATGATAGTTGACTGAACTAAAAAAATAATAATTTTTTTTTCTACAGTGTATATATATATATATATATATATATATATATATATATATATATATATATATATATATATATATATATATATATATATATATATATATATATATATATATATATATATATAATATATATATATATATATATATATATATATATATATATATATATATATATATATATATATATATATATATATATATATATATATATATATATATATATATATATTTTTTTTTTTTTTTTTTTAAGTAGAATACTTCTCTCAGGAAGTTCGGCTACATAGGGATGTGAAATGAAAATCTAAAACCGAAAAAAGTGAAAAATATGTCCAATTTCAAATGCTAATAAATCGGTTAGTATTCGATGGATTTCCTGCGTTCTTGTAGCAATAGATTGGAAAATCTTCTAAGATTCTTCCCAAAAAAAGTTAATTGTAATTTTATTATTCACACTATTGTATGTAACCCTTGGTTTCAAATCCAAAGTGTTGACTCTGCCAACAATAATAAAAGCTGACGCTGCTCAGATATACCTTTCACTCCCTTAGTACGACTCTGCAAAAAGCCCCCTAAGTGAGTGATATCACTCCAAGTCTGGCGCTTTGCGTCTTGGACGGAGGGGTCACTCACGGAGGCAAGCTTTTCTTCACAACCACGACTACTCCACTCTGTATGGGTGATATCCCTCCAAGTCTGACGCTTCGCGTCTGGGACGGAGGGGTCCCTCATACCGGTCTGCGAGCAGATGCACTTTGGCAGATTTTGCCACAAGGGGTTTCGGGCCATCCTAAGTAACGACCGGGAAGTGTTGCCAAGAGAGAGAAAGACGTCAAAATGCGGGTTTATAAGGCTCAGCTAAAGCTGTGAACGCTCTTTTTACGTTGAATAAGTAGCGAAGTTGGAAGTGCGCGCGAAGTCATTTTTATTCTAAAAGACGAAACGAAAAGCAAGGGTGTAAATCCGTGTAAATTAAGAAGAAAAGTACAAAAGAAAAAGTCAGGACATAAAAGCTAATTGTGTGAAAAAACAAAAGACACGATTTAAAAGTTAATTGTGTGAAAACCTAAAGAAAAGGTCATTTCAGTAAAAAGTTATTGTATGTAAAAGTTGATTGTGTAAAACAGCGTATGTAAAAAGCGATGTCTAAATCTAATCTAAATTCTATTTAAAATGAATATAGTGTACTAGCAACGAATACAAAAAAGAGAGAAGCGCTGAAAAGTGTTTTAAAAGTTAAAGAAAAGTCATTTATGTACAAGACAAAGGTAAAATTTCATATTTATATACTAGAACGCCTGTGTAACGTACTTTTAAGAGAGCCTGAAATCATTGCTAATTGTCCCCGAACAGGTCCTTGGAGGGGCCTTTTTGTGTTTTGTTCTGGTTTTACCCCAGATATTCTTCCCGACAGTTGCTCGTCGCCAGGTCGCCATTCGATTTGGCCCAATATTCCCCACCCCGCAGGAGCGGTGCAATACAATACGCCACAGTCATGCGGAGTGCACGCGAACGTGATCCCGCCCAGGTTAATCGGCAGAGATACCCTGATACGAGTAGCTGCCAACGCCGGTGTACCCAACCGGTGGTCCGAAGCCGGTGAGCCAAAGCAGGGGAACAGCAAGCAGAAAAAACCGTACAGCGAGGTCGACCCGCGGAAAACTGAAAAGAGTACAATGAGAGTTACACAGGCAGAAAAGCGCAAGTAAACCTAGGTTAAGAGCAATATTGTATCGAATCGGGATGAATATATTATAAGTTAAATGTATGTACGCAAGTTTCATAATCCACACTAATTTACACCCGCCACTTAGTCCGGTATTCGTAACTCGAAAGGAGTTTCCACCCCTCGTCGCTACTGATTTAACGAGAAGGTGCTCTGAACAGAAGCTTTTGAGAAAGTAATAGTTACCAAGTACATGTTTGGCAAAGCTTTCCACCATGGTCGAGGTCCGCTAGGTGGTTCACTTTCCCTTAGTTCCTGCTCGCAAGAATAAGAGTTGCGTGGTTGGTAAAGAAGCAGCTTGAGGCTTACATTCACTCCCCCATCCGTCATATTTCCACCCAACCCCTGAGCAGCAAGGCTAACATGTACTATTAAAAATAGTCAAGCCTTGTCAAAACGAAAAATTCGACCTCTGATTGGTCGTTATATAATTGCTTCCCAAGCACGCTCGACAGAATCATATACCTTGCAATTGAAAACATGCTATTTGGCCTATACAAGAGCCTGTTTTAGCCGAAGCCGCTCACAATAGTTCTATACAGCGGCAACAGCAATCGTCCTTCCTTAGCAGCAGCACTAGCCCTGTGGTTGGTCACCACGTCTCAGGAGCAGCGCGGTTCTTCTCAGCGTGTGTCGCCATGGCAGCATGAAGATTGCCATAAGGAAATCCAATTTTGAAAATCAAAATGCCTTTTTCAAGGCAAATAAACAAGTCATTGAAAGTTGTTTTTGACAACGCAAGCAAGCATTCTGTGTTGCATCCTAGCAGTTTAAATTTGTCGCACCCGTCTAAGTTACTGAATGTGAAATAGCTTCCACAGAGCATGTTGTCCGTGTATCTTAATTCCCCCACTGTTAGGGCAGCTCAAAGGTTGCGATTAGCAACCGATTTTGAACCGCAAAATGCCTTTTTCAAGGCAAATAAACAAATAATTGAAGGTTAATAATTTTCTGGCATCAACACAAGCGGACATTCTGTGCGGGATGCAATCAAATTCTGTTGTAGTTGTCTAATTTTTACTTTATTGAGTTAACCCCCCACTGTTGGGGTTTGCGCTGCTGTGATCAGCATAACCGACATTGAATAATTAACTGCCCTGTTAGTACGCATTCACAAAAGCAGTTAGTTAGACTATGCAGAGCTAATATGAAGTCGATTCAATCAATCAGCATGAACATAATTTCGTCGTCTCCCAGCTGCCAAGTTGCAACATGATGCAACACGCAACAGCGAGCAAACAAAATCGCTTGATGTTACAAGCCGCAATACGGTTAGGGATTAAATTGTTGCGTGTGTGAGAGCACCATCGGTGTTTATTCGCTGGATACAAAAATCAAATGCGAATTGTGGAATAATTCGTCTAAAGAACATTAGAGAATGGAAAAACTGAACAGAAAGGCGTGGCCTATTTCGTAGCACCCTTCGGCTATAAAAGAGTGTTTCTGGGAAAACTAGCTACATTCATTAGTCGAAATGTGAACTGGATGGACCGTCCACAACGTTGACAGCAGTAACAGCAGATATCAGCACTCAGCAGTAACAGAGGATAGCAGCGGGTTGCGCCTGTCGCTGCCTTCAAATTAAACAAATCACTTGCCTTGTGGTTGGTCACCACGTCTCAGGCCTCTGCCAGGATGAACGCCAACGCGAGCGACCGGGCGAGATTTTCGCCGTACATCAGCCGGCACTTCCTCTAATGGAAAAGTTGGATCATTTTGTTCAGAAGAATATTACTGTCGGTAATATTACAGAGATGCGATTGCATTATATCCGATATGGAATTGAACAACTGTTCTTTTGAGGACAAATAAAACACTTAATTTGAAGAGTTATTAGCTTTGGGTACCAGTAGCAGTATGGTAACAGCCTCAGCGGTAGGTGCAGCCGGTACTTCCATGAGACGGATGTTATAAGGAAGTAAATGGAATCGGCATGGCGAAACAGTCCGGGTGTGCTTAGACGCGCGTCATTTTTCGTTGTTGATATTATTCCACATGAACGAAGCGCTTTCGTACGATAGCGGCGGTATTAGCGGTAGATGCATTTGCCAACACTTACTCCAGTAAAGCCGTGTCTAAATTTCAATGTGGAAACACCTTTCTATTGTGTTGGCCGTGCGCATTAGGCCTCTGCCAGGCTAAACGCGAAAAGCGGCGCGAACCGATTCGCCCGGCCGTTGGTTAATGTACAGCCGTAAGTAGAGCTGTGTAAAAGTATTCTACTTCAACCTTGCGGTCGTGGCTTTGCACACAACCCTCCTGTGATTTTTTTCTTTTTTTCGAAAGGACAAATTTATTATCTACAGATTCATCGAAAACACTATACTGAGCAAACAAACCCGTTTTGGTTCGGAAAATAATTTTATCATTAGTTGACAAGTACTCCGGTCAGTCAATTGGATTCATTTGTTCTCTCTGTTAACGAGAAATTTAACTTTGGGAGTTTTTCCTGAGCCGACTTCCTAATGACTATTATAATATTTGAAGATTATTATAGCCATTAAGAAGTCGGCTTAGGAAAAAAGCCAAAACGGTTTTTTCAATCTGAGAAAAATTTGAAGGGGATTTTTTTTTGGTTTTTCTGACAAATTTTCATATTTATATTTTTTATTCTCTTAAGTTGACGATTGGTAAGCTTACAGTGTGCAATTCTCGTAGAAAAAAACCAAATTCCTTAAAATTGCCTTTTTTTTGGATAGAGTATCGAGCGTCTCCGGCAGTGGGTTTCTTCGATAGGTTTTTGCATAAGACTATGCTGTAGAAAACCTGCCGAAGAAAACCACTATCGATACCATTGTTATACGATCTATATTTTTTCGGGAAGTTATTTTTCAACTAGTTTTTTATATTTTGGCCGTTTCGGAAAGGCGGGAAATATTTCTTTTAAAACATATAAATTTGTCTATAGAGTTTACCTATATGTGGGTTAAAGATGTTCGGGTTTGGCTTTTTTCAAACCCGTACCCGACCCGTACCCGATTTTTTTTTCGGTTGAAGCCCGAGCCCGACCCGCACCCGAAAATTTTCTTCGATCAAACCCGAACCCGAGAATTTTATTTTTGTGGAACCCGAACCCGAAACTCTGAAACCTGAACCCGACTCGAACCCGAAATTTTTTTTGGGGGTTCATTTTTTGTACCAATTTGAGGCTGCCCTGAAGTTTTAAGCTTCGAATGGTATTGGAATGTTAGTGATTTTCACTGTTGCATGAAATTAGGCAACTTTATCTTATAAAAATACTTGTTCTATAGTCGGGTTTCGGGTTTACAGACCTAAACCCGACATTTTCAAACCCGAACCCGACCCGAACCCGATTTTTTTTCCCACCAAACCCGAACCCGACCCGTACCCGACACCTTAAAAAATTTTCAAACCCGAACCCAACGGGAACGGGTCGAGTTCGGGTTTCGGGTTCGAAAAAAGCTCATTTTTATAAATCTAACTTGTTTTTGTGAAAGCTACAAAAGATTACCTAAACATTAAGGACTGCCCGATAATGGAGAAATCAGGAAAAAAAAACAATAGTATTTGTTAAACAAAAATTAATTTTTTATTTTTTTTGCAGGGTATATTTTTTTTGGAAGAATAAAATTACTATCTACAACTTTGCCAAAGACACTATGCCAGGCAAACAAACCGTTTCGGCTGTAAAACTATTTTTGATCTCCAATAGAGCACTCTTTGCGTATTTAAAAATATTTTTACAGGCAAACAGTTCGTTTAATTGACGTAATGTCTTTGAAAATTGTAGTTTATAATTTTATCCTTCCAAAAAAAAGTTATACCCTGAAAAAAATATAATTGTTTTTATTTCTTCATGGTCGGACAATTCTAATGTTTGAATAATCATATGTAGTTTTTATAAAAAAATAAGATTTTTTAAAGTAAGCTCTTTCAGAGCATTATTTTTTCCCAAAAAAAAGTTTATTTTAGAATGAATATTTTTTTTGGAAAAACAAAATTTTTAGCTATAACTCTGCTGGAGACATCACACCGGTCAAACAAACCGTTTTGGCGCCAAATTTAAAAAAAAATTATTTTTTATCATCAATACCTTCCAAAATAGCACATAGCTCCTCAAAAATGAGTCTAAGTGTTCCAAAATATTAAATCAATAGCACCAAAAAGGTCGATGAAATTGGTTGCCCGTGTTTAGGGAGAATTGGACACCATTGGAATGCAATTTTTCTCGAAATTACTCGGAAACTCAACCCTTTTCTTTTGTTTCATTTATCTTCCGGACTTTTTGCCAAAAGTTTTTTTTATTACTCTAAGTTTCTAAAAAATATTAACACCTTGTTGTAAATGAAAACTTTCTATTTATTTATTTTTACGTCAAAAATATCTTTTTACATTTGTTTGCAAGACTGGAAACTTTTAAAATTCCATTGTCACAAAAATATTGCACACACTTCGCTTAACTAGGAATTTTCTCCGGCCTGTATGATTTTTCAAAAAAAAAAAACCTTGCAACCGCGGCTACGGCGATTCATACAGCCATTCACAACTTCCGACTGACGGTGTTCCGTTCCTAAAACTTAATTTTTTTTTAAATCGATTACCGCAAATGTTTTTTAAAATGTTGCTCTCACTCTACAAAACAATTAATTTTTTCGGCTTATTCGATTAAAAAAAAAACTAAACAGCAGAAAAAGGCCAAAGAACTTCCATCGCCGGCGATTCGTGCAGCCATTCGTCAGATTCGACTGACGTTGCTGTTTTCTTTTGTTTTCAAAACTGGCGATTTTCAGCAACGATTGTTCCAAAAGTTTTTTTCAAAATGTTGCACACAAGTAACTAAGTGAGAAATTTTCTTAGGTTTATTTGATTTTCCTGGCGAAGTAACACAAAACAACAGAAAAACGAAAAAAAACTACCGGCGCCGGTGATTCTTAAACAGATACGTGTAGCGATTCATCCAGATTTTAAAAAATCCACTGTCACAAATGTTTTACTGAAAATGTTGCACACACTTCGCTAAACTAATATTATTTTCGGCTTATTTCATTTTTAAAAAAAAAAAAACCTTACACAAAACAGCAGAAAAACGAGAAATAAACCCGCGACGACGGCGATTCGTACATTCGTATCCGCAACTTTCGACTAACAGTGTTCCGTTTCTAAAACTGGAGTTTTTAAAAAATCGATTGTCACAAATGTTTTTCTGAATGTTGCACACACTTCGCGAAACAACAAAGTTTCTTCATCTTATTCAATTTTTTTCTAAAAACCAACAACAAGCAGCTGAAAAACAAGGAAAAACTACCGGCGCCGGCGATTCGCACAGCGATTCGCAACTTTCGACTGACTTTGATGTTCCGTTCCGTTATCAAAATGAATTTTAAAAAATTTCTTGTTAAAAATGTTTATTTATTAAACAATCCACTAAATCAATTTTCTTCGGCTCATTCCTTTTTTTTATAGTAAACTAACACAAAACAGCAAATAAACGAGAAAAACCTACCGGCGCCGGCGATTCGTAAAAAGATACGTATAGCCACAACTTTTGACTAACGTTGCTGCTCCGTTTGCAAAACTGGAAACTTTTAAAAATCCATTTTCACAAATGTTTTACTTGAAAATGTTGCACACACTTCGCTTAGTTGGAAATTTTCTTCAGCCATATGCTTTTTCAAAAACACCTTACACAGAACGAGAAAAAACCCGCGGCGACGGCGATTCGTATAGCCATTTGCAACTTCCGACAGACGATGTTCCGTTTCTAAAACTGGACATTTTTGAAAATCTATTACCAAAACCTTACACAAAACAGCAGAAAAACGAGAAATAAACCCGCGACGACGGCGATTCGTACATTCGTATCCGCAACTTTCGACTAACAGTGTTCCGTTTCTAAAACTGGAGATTTTAAAAAATCGATTGTCACAAATGTTTTTCTGAATGTTGCACACACTTCACAAAACAAATTTTCTTCGATTTCTTCGATTTTTCAAAAAATAATTTTTGCACAAAACAGCAAAAAAACGAGAAAAAACTACCGGCGCCGGCGATTCGTACAGCGATTCGCAACCTTTGACTGACGTTTGCGAACGAGAGCAAAAAGAATACGGATACGCATACGTACGTAAACAAGAATGGCACGTTCGTACGAAAGCAACGATGTTCGAAAGCTCGAATTGGTTAGAACGAATCGGATTCGTATGTGTTCGTATCGCATTCGTACGTCGCTGCTGCTTTCGTACGAAAGCGATACGGCCGTAAACAAGAATAAGGGTGAATATATCAGTCAAGGATATTATAAACTACATATCTAAACAGTAACGAATCAGTCAGGAATATCATAAACGATTTACAACAATGACACACAGTAAAACTAATCTAAGACATCGCTTCTAAGAATTTTGTTTTTCAATTGCTCCAATGAAGCGTAAAAGTCAAATAAATGGTATACACTATTAAAAATACAGCACATCGCTTGAACCGGTTCATGCTTTCCATATTGAGTACGATGAAACACGGGTCGAAAAAAGTCCCGAGATCGAAGAGGTCCGGATCCGACGTTCAGATTTAGCATCGATAGGAGTTCGGGAGCGTCGATATCACACACTAATAGTTTAGCAACAAACATAGCTCTAGAGGCGTTCCTCCTTTTGCTTGAAGTATCAATATTTATCAGTTTGCATCTGTCTTCATATGGTGGTAGGTTGGCTGGGTTTGACCAAGGAAGTTGTCGTAGAGCAAATCTAATGGAGCGCACTAACGAGAAGTAGAGGGCTCGCAAGCAGTACGGTTCTACGTTGCACAGCTTCAATTCTGGATTTCCATATGTGTAAATTCGGACTCCAAACCACAGAGGTAGTATCAAGAATGGAGCGCACTAACGAGAAGTAGAGGGCTCGCAAGAAGTACGGGTCACAAAAGTCCTTGGCCATGTGCATAATAAATCCTAAGTTGCGGTGCTTTCGAGATAATGCTTGAGTAATGATTCTGGAAGGAAAGTTTAGAATCCAGTATCACTCCCAGAACTTTAACCACATAGACTCTTTCGAGAGGAGTGCCATCGATTAAAAGCTATACATGATTGAAGCTTATGATTGAGCATTTGGAAACACTTATGATAAGGGTATTTAGACAGCACCATTCTGCAAAGCGGTTAATAAGCGTCTGTAGTTGCCTGCAGTCTTCTTGACACCGTACAACAAGAAATATTTTTAGATCGTCCTCATATAATAGTTTATGTCCAGGTGGAATTACGAAACACACATCATTAAAAAAATTAGGAAAAGTAATGGACCTAAGTTGCTTCCCTGTGGGACACCAGACTGATTGCAGAAGGTATGAGATCCAGTGGAACCAATTTTCACTGAGAGGTTGCGATTTGTCAGGTGACTATGCAGCCAATTAATAAAATCTTCAGAAGCGCCAAGACGGCTTAGTTTTCGTAATAGTATGTTATGGTCAATGCGGTCAAAAGCTGCCTTGAGATCAGTGTGCACTATGTCGACTTGAGCATTCGCTTCAATCTTTCTAATGCAAAATGAGCTGAATTGGACCAGGTTTGTGTTAATCGAGTGTTTGGGAAAGAAGCCGTTTTGCTCCGTCGTGATGTATGATTTCACTTTAATAAATAGAAGCTCACTCACAAGAATCTCCAATAATTTTGACCCAGCACACAGAGAGGTTATACCGCGATAGTTCGTAATATTACATTTGTCTCCTTTTTTCCAGGATTTTGGGAATTTATTCTGTGCGAGTGACATGTTGCAAATTTGGTGTAATGGTTTGCATAACACTTCGGCACATTTTTTAAGCACCACTGATGGTATCCCGTCTGGGCCTGGCTTATTAGACGTTTTAAGTTTTAAAAGACCGGCTTTGATGTCGTCTTCGCTGAAGTGAATTGAGTTCAGCTCAAACATATTTTCGGGAACATTACGCATGGCATCATCAATTTGCGAATCAGAAGCTACGGTAGAACTAAAAACACTTGCAAAATGTCTCGCGAACAGGTCGCAGGTGGTTTGAGAGTTGGTAGACACCAGTCCCTCCAGAAACATATTAGATGGCAGTCCACTTTGATTTCGTTTCTCGTTGACAAATGACCAAAACCGTTTTGGCTTCTTTCTCAGAGCATTCTGCGTACGTCTTACATATTCGGAATAACGAGCTCGATCATAGGTTTTATATTCATTGCTCATACGGGTAAAAATTAACTTTGTTACGAGATTACGCCTAATTGTATACTTTCTCAAGGCGGCAGATCTTTTGCGCTTCAAAAATCGGAGTCTAGCGTTGGACCAAGGCGGTTTGATGGGCGGTCGAGAAAGTGGTACGTGTTGTCGAAAAAGTTGCTTCAGTGTGTCGCTTAAGAAGTCAGTAGCTAAGTCCACGTCGCCAACATCATCAAGAACAGTCTAATTCGTATTAAGAAGCGAGTGGTTTAGTGCAACAAAATCAGCTTTCCTAAAATTGAATTCGCTGCTTCTGGAACTAGAATCAAACGACGTAGGCAGCGTAATGCACAAATTGAGCAGTAGCGGGGGATGAAACAAATCGGCCTCAATTATTGGTTCGAGGGCTTCAGATAGTGTACACGCATCTTTAGCTGCATCATTAACAAATACTAAATCCAACGTGCGATTTCTACTGTTAACTATTGTATTCATTTGTCTCATGTCCACTAGAGCAAATCCGTCGACGAGAGCAGAGCTGGCTTGAGCGAATGTCGATGAGCTGGGATCGGGAAACGCATCACCATTTGAACATCTGATCCAGGACAAGTTTGGCTGATTATAATCTCCAATAATAATATGCATATCATTGGGCTGCAAACAGTTTGACTGTTTTAGCGCAGAATCAATGTGTGTTTCGACTGAGACTACATTCGATGCGCAATCGGGGCTGATATAAACGACGCCAAGGCAAACAGTTCTATGTAAACCGACAATTTTAATCCAAAGCTGTTCAAGCGCATCAGATATTTGTACTGACGAAGGTTGCGAATCTAATCGATTAGCAACTGCTATCAACACACCACCACCTCTACTCTTTCCTGTGCTGAGTGGGTTTCGATCGCATCGGTACACGTGATAAGCATCACCAAACAGTTGCGCTGACTGGAAGCACTCATTAAGCCAGGTTTCAGTCAGCACTATGACATCGTACTGGACATCAGATACAGCGACAAAGAACTCATCCACTTTGATGCGCAATCCTCTCACATTTCGGTACAAAATGCTGATAACGCAATTAGACTCACTACGCTATCTCGTAATTGCAGAGCATCGCTGAAAGTTGTCAACATTGAAATGAGGTGTAGAATCCAGCCTAGCTTCGACCGGGCATATACTGTGCAAATGTTTACCTGGCATAGCAGGGAAATCATCTGGCTCTTTATTTCCAATCAAATCTATCTGGTGATCGTCATCAGCACAGTCCGATGTTTCATGTGTGGTAAGATATTCGAATCCACAATCGGTAATTCTCGTTGCACAAAGCTGGAAGTCACATTTATTTAAATCGGGTGCAGTATCTATCCTAGTCTTAGCTGGACATATAAAGTGTGTAAATTTGCCTGACAGAGCAGGTGTCATCGCTGACTCTGATAATTCGTAGAAATTTTTAACCGGTATGTTGGATTCGTCAGTAAGTGAAAAGCGATGATCTGGCGCGAAGGGGGATGCTAGTTGCTACGATGAATAGTCTATTCGTTGTCGCATTTTTTTAATTCTTCGCTGTTGAATTGGACATTGGGAGCTCCATGCTGGGTGGTCAGTATTAAGAAGCACATCAGTATTTAGTGAGCTCGAGGAGTTCGCAATACTGCAATTCACGCATTTGTTAATAACGGAAGAGCAATCTTTACGTTCATGTTCTCCTGTGTATTTGGGGCAACATATTTGTTTCGAGCACCCTGATGCAATGTGGCCATATTCTGAGAAGCGATGGCAGTGAAGTACATCAAAATATTCAAAAACTCGGCATCTCTCCCATCCAATATTTATGCGGCGTAAGTTTAGAAACGTGTTGAAAGTTTTAGAATCAGTCTCGATAATCACAGAATCAGAATTAGATCGAATTACTTTAATTTCGGCATCGTTAGACAGATCATTCTGTTTCCGCATTTTCTCAAGCAAATTGTTATCATTCTTGTCTTCCGTGCATCCAACAATTTTCAGTCGGGGTTTAAGCGCTTTTTGCATCTCAACGTCATAGTGTTCACCTAGTGCATTATTTCGCAGACGAAGTGGGAGAGCCACATCTAAGTACCGCATCACCGTTCGGCTTGAAGTGAACTTCTTTTATAGCGAGAGAGACTGGGTCTAGTTTATCACAAACATCCTGTTTGGTCATTTCCGCATTCTGAACACTTTTTGGTTTTATACATACAGTTTGTTCAATCCTTATGACTGCTTTGGACTTAGTTAAAGGCACGGCTGGGCAGGATTGCAGTTCGAGATCATTAGTCTCATACAGATTTTCATGATTGGCTGTGCTGGCGATGCGACGTTTACCCGAGCGGAGTGTTCCTGCTTCAGCGTTTATAATAAGTCCAAAATTTGATTTTTTCTTACTTGGATGGTCATGAGTAGGTGTAGTATCGGCTTTTCGTTTCGGTGCTGTTGATGGTTGATCAGTGGTAAGTCGAGTTACAGCTGCATAAGAACGCGGAGTCGGGTTATCTTTAGCGGCATAAACATTATTCTTAAGAACGTCACGTAGTTTATCAGTGAGTTTTTCAATGATCCTATCTTCCAGTACTTTCAGTTTAGACTCAAGTAAAATTGAAGTTTTATTCATAACGTCAGTGCAAACTTGGTGAGAGAGATTGTCGTTTACTTTATGAGGATTATTCAGTGTATCGAGTAGTTCATCGCATTTATTCTGAATGCCGTTAAGGCTGAATTGTTTTTTTCGACAACTGAAACATATATATTTTAGAGATACATTCTCTTTCAAAGCGGTACCAGCGGATAGTTTTGAATCAGAGCACTTAACGTGTAGAATTCGATCACAACCACCAAAGCAATAAACTCGATCACATTCACTCGATACAAAGCCCACAAAGAACCGAAACCATTGCAGTAGCGAAGATGCGGCCTCTTGCCGAGTGCCGTACAGGCAACCTCTGAGTCTATTGTGCTTTGTTTACAATGAAGCTGAGATTTCTGCACAGAGCAACTCGAAAAAATTCCATTGTGCTCTCAGGGAGATGTTTGATTAGTATATTAAAGATTCCATCGTCACCAGGTGCTTTCATATTTTTGAAATTTTTAATAATTGATTTAGGTAATCTCATTCAAGTTAGTTTCAATTATTTCTGCAGGTAAAAAATTCTGGGAAAAATTAAATCAAATTGACGTGTGACTTCATTTTCAATTGGACTCACAAAATTCAAATTTGAGTTATGAACACTCTCAAACTGCTGAGCAAGTCTTTGAGCCTTTTGTTCATTGGATACAAGAAAACGTTCACCATCTTTTAAAACTGGAATAGGCTTTGAAGGTTTCTTAAGAACCCTCGACAGCTTCCGAAAGGGTTTTGAATATGGTTTCAATTTTTCAACTTTAGTCTCAAAATTTTGATTTCTCAGAAGAGTAAATTTATGTTTATTCTCTTTCTGTAAATCTTTATAAATAGTTTTAAAAACAGGGTCACGAGAACGTTGATATTGACGTCTTCGGACATTTTTCAAACGACTTAGAAGTTGAAGATTTTCGTTAATTATTGGTGAATCAAATTTCACTTGAGCCTTTGAAACAAAATAATTCCTGGCATCAACGATTGCACATTTTAATGCTTCCAAAGCGGAATCAACATTCACTTCGTTTTGAAAATCAAGCTCATCATCGAAATTTCTCTCAATATGAGTTTTGTATCTTTCCCAATTAGCCTTGTTATAATTAAAAACAGAGCTCATAGGGTTTAAACTGATTCATGTGATAAAGAAAAAGTTATTGGAAGCTGGTTAGAATCAAAGTCAGCATGTGTGATCAAATCACTACATACATGACTTTGATCTGTTTTTATTTTATTTTATTTTATTGTTTTTCCTGTGTTGACTCATCACTGCGACCAGAGCTTAGATCTATTGTGATATTGCCCAGGTGTTTTCTGTACTCCGCACTTCATATTATTGGCAGTATCACTATTGAAGTAAGTGATACGCTTATCATTCATATCCGTGCTTGTGTGTAAGTTTTACCTTTCCTTTTCTAGCTTACTACTCTACTATACCGAGCCTCTGTCCCTCCTAACAATATCGCCTAATTACAATTCCCTGGAGAGAACTTTCATACGTTACTCACACCAGTTTTATTATAACAGGCACTTAATTTCGTTAGAAGAAGAGTCAACAGAGGTACTGTAGAATTCAGATTGAAGGAAAGGTACTTGGTGGGAAGCCTGAGAATAAACCCATGCTAAAGTCCTTTGGCAACCAAATGGCCTGATTCTACTTAGATTCGAACCCACGACCACCCGCTTACCAATGCGGACTCTGTAACCTTGTGGCTACGGAGCTCCCCCTTTGATCTGTTAGCACCAAATCAATTGAGCCGTTGCGAACCAGAGTGGTCTATGTGCCATCGAGCAAATTGTTCAGGAGAAGCAATTTTCGAAAAATCTCTGAATAAAATTCTGTTCAACGGATTCTTTCAAACGAAATGTTCTAATATAAAGGTTATGAAGTGGTTTAACATTGGGATATATAAAGTTACCAGTTTCTTTGCAAAATCGGTTATTTTTTCTTACCAATGTACATAGATTACTCTGACTTCATATATATATTCACTAGAATCCACGAATCGTTTCGGAACAAAGTGGTCTATGTACACAAACCCGGTAAATGACAAAGAAAATGTCGGTAAATCTTATAAAATGGCTAGTGTCACATGTTATATGATACATATAGCATGTCACATGTAAGATGTCACGTGTTACATTACATGTTACACAAGATATTACATAATATTTTACATGTTACATTATTCGTGTTAATTACGTGTAACATGTTACATATCACGTGTGATATGCACAAAACAAGTGGCATGTTCCTTATCACATGTAATATGCTACATGTTACGTGTTCATGATAGTGTTACATCGATTTATGTACATAGACCACTCTGTCCCGAAACAAAACGACCATTCTGTTTCGGACGTATGTTCAACACGGAATTAATTAGCTTTAAAATTCGATTTTCCGAAATTTTCTCAATCTCCCAACTTCAGCTTCTTGAGTAGATGCGGTTTATGCAAAAAACTCATTTTCGAAAAAAATGGTCTTTAGACCACTCTGTTCCGCAACGGCTCAATTGTTGATGGGTTACTTACAGAAGAAAAGCATGTAAGACTATTCGGAGACAAAATAGAATAGTATCCTGAAGAAGAATCATTGAATAAAATTTTGCCATTGGAATTAGTTTGAGAATTATTCCATGATCGATGTTTAGCGTTAAAATCGCCGATTATAAAAAAAATCGAACGATTTCTGGTGAGTTTTTTTGAATCACCTTTAAAATAATTTTTGTGCTCGCGTGTGCATTGGAATGGTAAATATGCTGCGGCAATAAATAAAATCCCAAGTTCAGTTTGAACTTCAATTCCCAAAGTTTCAATAACTTTCGTCTCAAGGTGGGGAAGAGCACGATGTTTGATTCGGCGATGAATAACAATTGCAACTCCACCGCCGGAACGCTGAATCCTATCATATCTATGAACCACGTAATTGGGATCATATTTTAATTTGATGGTAGGTTTCAGAAATGTTTCAGTAATAATTGCAATATGCACATTATTTACTGTTAAAAAATTAAAAAGCTCATTCTCATTGACCTTCAATGAGCGAGCATTCCAATTCAAAATTTTGATCGGTTTATTTAAAATCATTGCTAAATTTTAAATTAGAAACAATTTAATTGTAAAATTTGTACATATTTGAATGGCTGCAAACATTGATTTTGCCTGCAACATGGCGTTCATGAGATCGAACATTGCCTGTTGCAGAAAAGAAAGTTTACCTGCCGTAATAGGCCCCAGGCAGTTGTCATTAGAAAAAATATTTTCGGTAGCAATATTAGCTGGGGTATTTTTTTTCTTCATAAATATTAGCTGGGGTAATAAGTGTACATTTATTCTTCACCGTATTTTGCTTACTTCCCATATTAACGGTCATTTTCAAACTACCAACATTAGGCGGTAGAATGTACGAACTACCTGTAACGTGGGCATATGTTAAACAAGTATACAAAGGAGTAGAAAAAGTGGGTGGTACTGGTACGCTTGGAGCATTTTGTTTTGAAGTTTGTTTTGATTGGGAAATTGATATTTGTTTACCTTGCCTTGCCTTAACAATTGCTAAACGGACTGGGCATTGGTAAAAATTCGACATATGGTTGCCGTTACAATTCGCACAGCGAAAATTTTTACTCTTTCACAGGATATGTGTCCTTTTTGTGAGAGTCTCCACAAATGAGGCATTTTTGGTCCATGTTACAGAACTTTGAACCATGGCCATAACGTTGGCAAATACGGCATTGGGTGATATGCTTTTCACCTCCGCCAAACTTCCTATAAACTTCCCACTTTACTCGCACGTTATATAAAGCATGTGCTTTTCAAAAAATTTTAAGTTATCAACCTCACTGCGGTTAAAATGAATTAAATAATTAACAAGGGAAATTCCAGTTCGCTGACTGTTTTCGCTTCGTGATTTTTGTTTCATTAGAATTACTTGGGTAGGGGCTATGCCAAGTAATTCTGTTAAAGTAAGTTTGATCTCTTCAACGGTTTGATCGTTGGTGAGACCTTTCAATACGACCTTGAACGGCTTGGCGCTCTTAGTGTCATATGTAAAAAATTTATACATCTTTTCAGTTAAATACTGAATAAGACGATTACGACCCTTAATAGAGTCGGCTAATAAGCGGCATTCGGCTCTACGACCAATTTGATAGGTAACTTTAACGTTTTATTATGATAACGGCAGCAATCGTCACAATTTATTTATTTCTTATGGAATATATATAGGCTTTAGGCCCGTTATCCACACTTAATATTAAAATACAATAAATTAAAGACAAAAATACAATCAATTAACACTCATGAAGTTGTCCACTTAAATATAAACTCAGTCTGCTTCTTAAGATTGCAGGCGACATGTCGATGTTAACAATATGCTGTAGTTCATGAAATGATCTCATGAAACGGCATGTAGGCTCATGTTGTGAATAATTCCGAGATCGTTGCGGAGGGTTAAACACTCTTGGATTTCTTAGCGTAACCGTATTGCTATTACGATGTATTCGGGCTGAAAGGGTTCGACTATCAGTCCTTCCTGTAATACATTGGTGAAAAATACTATGTCAGCAATCCTATGTCGGCAATGTACTGTGTCAATATTAACTAATGCACACAAGTCATGATAGGCAGGTAGTTGATCACCATTGCATCTAAGGTTCCGTAAGGCAAAACGCACGAACTTTTTTTGAATTCCTTTAATTCGATGAATATGTGTGTAATTGGGGGCGCCAAACAACGCTCGCAAAGTCCAGCTTGCTCCGTACTAGCGCGTTGTAAATGACTAATATAGAATAAGGGTCTTTGAGATCCCGTCCGTACCGTCTCACAAGAGAAAACAATTTCTAGCTGTCTGTAACTACATTGTCAATATGATTTGTAAATGAAAGTTGTCGGTCAAATGTGACGCCTAGGTCGCGAACTTTTTCTTTACGTGGTAACTCAGTTCCATTGAAATGATATTGAAACTCGATAGGAGATACTTTACGAGAAAATTTCATAACTGAACATTTTTCAGCGTTAACGTTTAGACCACTATCCGAGCAGAATTGTCCAAAACTTGGCAAGTCCAGTTGTAATTTAAGACAATCGTCATTTGTTTTGACGGGCAAGAAAATTTTCACATCATCAGTATAAATCAGAATCTTAGCATTAGTCAATTTGTCTGGAAGCTTGTTCATCACGAGTACGAATAACAGTGGTCCTAAGTGGCTTCCTTGAGGTATTCCCGAATTCACAGTGAACGAATCAGAGACGTGTTCCTTAATTTTAACATGATGAACTCTTCCCACCAAATATGTTTGCAACCAATTGTAGAGTGGACCGCCAATACCGAAGTCACTAATCGATCGAAGAATGCTGTCCGTCTTAACCGCATCAAACGCCTTGCTCATATCTGTGTAAATACAGTCGACTTGAAATCCTTTGCATATATAATCGGTTACTAGAGAAGTAAACTCGCAAAGATTCGTGGTAACGGATTTCTTCTTTGAAAATCCGTGTTGCACAGAAGAAATGCGTTCAGCGACTACCTTGTAAAGAGAATCGTACACTAGCCGTTCGAAAAGCTTAGGAGTAGCAGATTGGATTGTTATACCACGATAATTCTCTACATCCGAGCGAGATCCTTTTTTATGAACAGGTGTGATGTGAGAAATTTTCCAAATTAAAGGAAAGTAACCGGAAGCTAGTGACGCGTTGAACAAACTGGTAAGAGGGACTTAAAGCTCACCTTGGAACTGTTTGAGGAGGCTGTTAGAGAGAGTGTCAGGGCCAGGCGACGAGTTTGTGTCAAGTTTGTGGATTCCATTTTTGACATCAGTTTCAGATACTTGAAATACTTTCAAGCCACTTTCGAAAGAAGGTATACGCACAGTTGAAGGCTGCTCTGCAAAGAGTTGTCCTATTTAGACAACACACTAACGTTCTGGAATGCTAACATTCAAAATACACGTCAGAAACAAACGTTGAAAGTTCCTTTTTGAAAATATTAAATTCTGAAGAAATAGTTACCACAATAGGTGGAACTTTCAGCTTTTTTAACGATTTTACATTTTGTATAGTTTCATTACTAATAACTTCCATTTCACCAGCTTCTTGCTCAGGCAAAATATCAAAAGGATTGTCACTACAGACACTCGAAGTGTCAGAAAGAGATGCCTCTCTTTTCTTCCCCGCAGCGATGCGTGGTTTCTTTTTTCGTCCTGCCATTTCAGGTGATACGAAAAAAGTTAAAACGAATGTTAAATTCAAAAGTAGGTAGTCTTGAGAAAGACTGATGGGAAATAACTACCAGGTAGTCTTTAAAAGACACACTAACAAAACACAAACTTTGAAGCTATAGGCTGTCAAAGACCAGTCCACAAGCAACCGAAAACACGTCTGATCTGTAGGACAGGGCAAGACGCACTGAGCAATTAAACATTTAATTTATCCTGTAAAAGACAATTTGCTGTTTAATTCAATATCGGATAAGATGCTGATGGCATCTTTGCGTTATCACTGACAGTGTGAATAAGGTATTCCTTTTGGTAACACGGTGGAAAGCTGCTTTAACACTGAAAATTCGACGACTCATGTATTTTAAATGTCAGCATTCCAGAGCGTTAGTGTGTTGTCTGAATAATTGGATTATTGGATTTTGGATATTATTGGATGCAACTTTTACTAAAGGAAGCCCGCTGCATCAGCTGGCCCGCTGCAACTGTTGCATGCTTCTATCCGTTATCGCAGCAGCTGTTGCTACTATCCGCTGCACTGCTGTTGGTGCTGCTGCTAAGTAAGCACTGTTGTAGCCACTGTCTGGAACTGTTATGAGCAGTTTCGGCTGAAACAGGCTCTTATTTAGGCCTAATAGTTTTGGGAAAGCAATCATATAACGATCAATCAGAGGTCAAAATTTGTGTTTTGACAAGGCTTACCAATAGCACAAGGCTCCAATAGCACAAAGTTCGAATAATAAAATTTCTTAGAAGGTTTTCACATCGATAACTGCAAGAACGAAGGAAATCCGTCGAAGACAAACTGATTTATTATCATTTGAAATTGGACATATTTTTCACTTTTTCCGGTTTTAGATTTCCATTTTACATTCCTATGTAGCCGAACTTCCTGAGAGACGTAGTTCTACGTCAAAAATAAAAAAAAAAATAATAATTATAGAAAAAAATAAACATACTCACTTCTCAACGACCGCACAAGATTATTTGTTCCAAGGAATGGTTGCACCATTCTTTTAAAGGAGAAGGTGTAGTAAAACGAGACCCTTCATCCCTTAGCCATAATTTGCACAAGCGGCGGCCTTCCGGCAGTTAACCGGAACATTCGCCATGGCGCGTGTAGGCATGTTTTTAAGCTTTTTCTACGTTGTGTGTGTGTGTTTGTGTGTGCGTGTGCGTGTATGTGTTTGTGCAATTTTTTTTCTCATTCACTTTTCTCAGAGATGGCTGGACCGATTTTCATAAAATTAATCGCAAATAAAAGGTCTAGTTGCGCCATAGGTTGCTATTGAATTTCATTATAATCGGATTTTTAGTTTGGAGGTTATGTATCAAAATGTAAAAATCACGAAACACCAATATCTCAGAAACCACATAACCGATTTCGATGAAACTGGTTTCAAATGATCAAGCTGTCTTCAAAACCCTTAACTTTTACATTTCGTTATGATTGAACATATGGTTCAAAAGCTATGTAAAGAAAAGTTATCCTGAGGTTTTTTAAACTCACTCATTTTTCTCAAAGGTGGCTGAACCAATTTTCACAAAATTAGTGTCAAATGAAACAGTACAAACTTGAACTTGCGTTGTCTTAGCCTACCGAGAGATATTGGAAGTTTTCCGCTTTCAACAGGTAATCTTCTTGCCTTTCTCCTAGAAAGGTATAGCAATCACTAAAAAAACTCAAAGTATAAAAGTGCTCCAAAGGGCCGAATGTCGTATATCACTCGACTCAGTTGGACGAGCTGAGCAATAAATTATGATTGAACAATGGTTTCATTATTTGGCTGCTCTATACGTTCCCATTTCATTCGATTATAATCGAACTTAAGCAACCGTTATATATTAAATTGTTAAAGCAACGAGTCGATTATCTCAAAGATAACACGACTTATTCAACATAACTAGCGTCATACGAATGAGTTATCTCTTAAACTTACAAACAACTAACTTCATAACAACTTGATATGTGGTTCAAAAGTTATGGAACGAAAAGAAATTCAAAGACTATTTAAAACTATACCTGCTTTGATCAATATACGTGGACTCAACATAATTTAAATGCGGTTTCGTACTATTTGAACGTTCCCGGTATCGCTCGTGATGAAATTGTTCGAAATTAAGTCATTTCTTTTATTTCGCTATTTCTTAAGCACTAACATTACGTCAAATTTCATATTTTATGCTTCAATTATAACATCAATATTTTAGAACCTAAAGAGTGAATATACTTTTATTGGATTGAAGCGTCCGTATAAATCTATATTTACAAATAATAAGTTTGAATGAGAAAGGCTGGGTCTGACCGCTAGGTGGATTAATTTAGGTTTTTAAGGAGTATCTGTTGAATCGCAAAGTATTGAATTTGTTTTTAACGTTTAACGAGTGGTTAATGTGTAAATTTGTGTTGATAAAATTTGTGAAAGGTAAAAGTGAAGTGAATTTTGTCCTGAAATGCCAGGACGATCCAAAAAAGCTCGCTTTGATGCGGCTACGAGGAAACGTGAGGCTTCTCCTCCGAGTGATTCAGAAAGCAATAGGTATGAAATTTTTTCTACTATAAGGGATCAAGAATTTGAAGCTCCTCATTCTGAACAAAATGCCGGTATGAAGAAAGCTTAAGTTCCACCTATTATGGTAATAGTTGCAAATTTTAAAGCTTTTCGTTCAGATCTTTCATCATTTCTTTCTAATGTGAAAGTTAGTTTTCAAATTGGCCGCCGAGGTGAAATTCGTATTTTGGCCGAATCTTTTGAAGGCCATAAACATCTATTACATTATTTGACTGAAAAGATGTACAAATTTCATGCATATGAGCCAAAAACGAGACCGTTTAAGGCTGTTTTGAAAGGTCTTTCAAATGACCAAACTATTGATGAAAATAAAAATTGTTTGACGGAATTACTTGGTTTTTTCCCCAACCAAGTAATTTTGATGAAACGTAAATCAAACGCAAAATTTAACAATACAAATCAAATTTTTTTGATTGTCCTGTTAGGTCGAAAATTATTTCCTCAAGACAACGTAGGTATTCAAAACAACCTGTTTTCAATAATATTAATGTGGGTAATCAAAAGACTTTCAATACTGTTGCCTGAACACCAGCCTTTCCTGTAGCTAGTGTGTCTGTAGGTAATAAATCAAATTTAGGAAACAACAAACTGAAAACAAATAATCCTGTTCAGGCACCACCAGGCATTTCATATGCTAGTGTTCTTTCAGGTAAAATTTCGAATTCAAACAGCAACAAGCCTTTCGTGTGTGGTGCTGAAAAGTCAGCCAGTATTGATTTAGGTAGTCCAACTCCCGAGAAGGTTGAATACCTACAAAAAACCATGCTGCAGCTAATGTCCGTTTTGTTGAACTGTAACTCGATGTACGAGGCTGTTCAAGAAGGTATAAAATTTACAGTTAATATTGTTATAAAATTGAAATTCAGCAATGAATTTAAATAATGCTGTAAATTTTCTAAATTGGAATACTCGCTCTTTAAAAGCGAAAGAAGATGAATTTTTTAATTTTTTAACAGTCCATGGTGTGCATATTGCAGTTGTGACTGAAACGCTTTTAAAGCCTAACATTGAACTAAAAAGAAACCTCAACTTTATAGTTCACAGGCTCGATAGAATTGATGTTGCCGGAGGTGGAGTTGCAATAGTTATCCACCGTCGAATAAAACATCGTGTTATTCCCCATCTTGAAACAAAGGTTATTGAAAGTTTGGGAATTGAAATTGAAACAGATATTGGTATTTTATTTATAGCCGCAGTGTATTTACCTTTTCACTGCACTGGTGAAAAGAAAAATCATTTAAAGGGAGATTTACAAAAACTCACGAGAAATAAATCTAAGTTTTTTATCATCGGCCATTTTAATGCAAAACATCGATCGTGCAATAATGCACAAAGCAATTCCAATGGAAAAATATTGTTTAACTATTGCTTGGCAGGATTTTATTCAGTTTTATTTCCAAATGCTCCTCCATGTTTTTCTTTTGTTAGGAATCCATCTACAATTGATTTGGTATTAACAAATCAAAGTCGTTCATGCAGTGATTTGTTAACTCATGTTCATTTTGATTCTGATCATCTTCCTATAACTTTTTCCATATCCCGTGAAATTATTTTAAATTCCACTAGGTCTGTGTTTAATTATCACAAGGCCAATTGGGATCGATATCGTACCACGATCGAAGAAAGCTTGAATTGTGATACTGTTTTACAAAACAGTGCTGACATTGACGGAGCATTGGATGATTTGTGCAGTTTAATACTCAATGCCCGAAACTTATCAGTTCTTAAGGCTAGAGTGAAATTTAATACATCAATCATTGACAATGAGCTTCAACTTCTTAAACGTTTGAAGAACATACGGAGACGTCAATATCAAAGAACTCGTGATCCTGCTTTGAAAATTATTTTTGAAGATTTACAAACGAAAATCAAACATAGATTCACTTTCTTGCGAAATAAAAATTTCATGAAAGAAGTTGCACAACTAAAACCATATTCCAAACCTTTCTGGAAGCCTCCGAAGGTTCTTAAGAAACCTTCAAAGCCCATTCCAGCCCTCAAAGATGGTGACTACATTTTTCTTACGAATGAACAAAAAGCTCAAAACTTTGCTCAGTAGTTCGAGAGTGTTCATAATTTCAATTCGAATGTAATGAGTCCCATTGAAAATGAAGTATCACAAAAGTATGACCACATCACCACTCAAGAATTTCTTCCTGAAAAGGTACTAGAAACAAACTTGAATGAAATACGAACGATAATAATAATAATAAAAACATGAAAGCACCAGGAGATGATGGGATTTTTTATATCCTCCTCAAAAGACTTCCCGAAAGCTCTTTAAATTTCTTGATGAGAATTTTTAACAGATGCTTTGAATTAGCATATTTTCCCTCAAAATGGAAAAATTCCAAAGTCACTCCAATTTTAAAATCTGAAAAAAATCCAGCTGAAGCATCAAGCTATCGTCCAATTAGTTTACTCTCTTCCATAAGCAAACTTTTTGAAAGAATGATTCTTAATAGAATGATGACACACATAAATGAAAATTCAATTTTTGCAAATGAGCAGTTTGGGTTTCGTCATGGGCATTCGACTACTCATCAGTTACTTAGAGTAACTAATATGATTCGTTCTAATAAATCTGAAGGTTATTCCACTGGAGCTGCTCTTCTAGACATAGAAAAAGCATTCGACAGTGTTTGGCATAAAGGTTTGACAGTTTAAATGTCTAATTTCCGTTTTCCTCTTTAAATCACAAATATGATACAAAGTTACTTGACTGACCGCACTCTTCAGGTTAACTATTTGAATAGTAAATCTGATAGATTGCCTGTTAGAGCTGGTGTATCTCGAAGAAGTATCTTGGGTCCAGTCTTATATAATATTTTTACTTCTGATCTTCCTGATTTACCACCAGGATGTGAGAAATCTCTGTTTTGTGACGATACAAGCATTTCCGTAAAAGGAAAAAGCCTTCGTGTCATATGCAGTAGGCTGCAAAAAGTCTAGATATATTTTTTCATATTTGCAGAAATGGAAGATTTCTCCTGAAGCATCAAAAACACAATCAATTATTTTTCCTCATAAACCAAGAGTTTCTTTTCTCAAACTCACCAATAATCATGTTGTTAAAATGAACGGTGCAATCTTAAATTGGTCTGACCAAGTTAAATATTTAGGACTTATTTATGATAAAGATCTTACCTTCAAGTAGGAGCACATTGAGAATATCCAAACAAAGTGCAATAAATATATAAAATGTTTGTATCCTCTTATCAACAGAAAGTCTAGACTTTGTCTCAAGAATAAACTATTATTTTACAAACAAATATTTAGACCAGCAATGTCATATGCAGTCCCCATCTGGACAAGTTGTTGTACAACCAGAAAGAAGATGCTTCAAATTATTTAGAACAAACTTCATTCGTTGTTTTGCTTTCGTCTCGATTAGACGCAAATTGTTCAGCTCTGCTTGATTCGCAAAATAACAATACACGAGTTATCGTACGGGTGTTTTTTTTGTCGATTAGTTCTTGTGCTGTGCGATAACAATAGCCTGCAGTATATTGGCAGAAACATCTTCTGCACACTGGTAGGGGCAGGCTACCCCGCCAGTGATCCGATACGCAGCTGATATATCAGCAAGAATAATTCCCCCGCACCGATACTACCCCGCTAGCAGCACGGACCATCATACGATCGAGCGAGTGGAAATCAACAACAAGTGGCATCTACAAGACCACGTGTAAGATACGGCCACTGTGTTACAACGCGAAGCTGGATCGTCATTGTTTGTTCTGCGGAGATACACTTCCAGATTGATCCTACTAGCAGCCGAGAGATCGTGACTTAGACGTTCGGTGAAGTCTTCACTTTAGAATTATTATCATTATTAATATTATTACTATCAATATTTTTATTAATAATATTATTATTATTATTATTATTATAATTATTATTATTATTATTATTATTATTATTATTATTATTATTAGTATTATTATTGTTATTATTATTATTATTATTATTATTATTATTATTATTATTATTATTATTATTATTATTATTATTATTATTATTATTATTATTATTATTATTATTATTATTATTATTATTATTATTATTATTATTGTTATTATTATTGTTATTATTATTAGTATTATTACTATTGTTATTATTATTAGTATTACTGTCTTTTTTTTATTTGATCCATTGTAGTTTTAAATATTGTTTTTAAAATTTAATATCAACTATTTGAACCCCCACACATTTGAATATTTATCGTTTGTGTGCGGTAGAGCGTAACGCTCCCGCAAAATGGACGACATGCAGGTGCAACTTTTCCTGGATGTGGAAACAAATGGGGAAGAAATTGAAGTTTCCCCCAGCAGTTCTCCCTTATCTTCCCCTGTACCATCCCCGCTACCTAGCCCTGTACCAAGGGTACCGGAAATACGGGTAAAAGCTTACCCAGATGCCGCTAGCGGTCCCCACGTTGTTTACCTCCGGCCCATAAAAACCTTTGAATATAATCCAAATAGGCAAGGACCTGGCAAAACAGTTTCCGGCCGTAACCGAGATTACGAAGGTGAGGCCGAACAAACTGCGAGTTGTCGTGAGTAGCTTGAAGCAAGAAAACGAAATTGCTAGCTACGAGCTCTTTACAAGGGAGTACCGCGTGTACATCCCTGCCAAGGACGTGGAGATCGACGGTGTGGTTACCGAAGGAAGCCTCACGGTCGATGACATTTTGCGTCACGGGGTTGGCTGCTTCAAGAACCCCCTGATTCAAGATGTAAAGATACTGGATGTCAAGCAATTGCATTCAGTATCCATCGAAGAAGGGAAGAAGAAATTCCTCCCTTCGGATTCCTTCCGTGTAACATTCGCCGGATCCGCACTGCCGAACTACATCTCTTTGGACAGGGTTCGTCTGCCTGTACGCCTGTTCGTACCGCGGGTCATGCATTGCCAAAACTGCAAGCAGTTAGGTCATACAGCCACCTACTGCTGCAACAAGGCACGCTGCAGCAAGTGCGGAGGCAATCATGCCGAGACCGCTTGCAGTGAGGATACTGAAAAGTGTCTTTACTGCGAGGGAACTCGGCATGACCTTTCGGCGTGTCCCGCGTACAAACAGCGCGAGGAAAAAATTAAGCGTTCCCTTAAGGAACGATCAAAGCGCTCTTTTGCAGAAATGCTTAAGAGGGCTGAGCCACCCTCGACAGGAAACATCTTTTCCTTTTTGCCAACCGATGAGGGTACATCTGACGATCCCGTCGAAGGGTGTTCTTATGCCTTGCCAGAGGGATCTAGGAAGAGGAGAATGCTCAACTCTCCTAATATTTCTCGCAAAGGTCGTAAGATAACCCCTAGCGGAATGACCAATAAGACAACATAAAAAGGAAGCGGTGAAGAAAAACCGAAGCAAGTACCCCCCGGTTTTAATTTCAAATCAAACCAGGAGTACCCACCGCTTCCTGGGGCACCAAAAACCCCTCGTGCACCCATTTCTCGATCAGAAGACATAAAAGAAACAGGGTTCATAAAATTCTCTGATATTGTGGACTGGATATTCAAAACATTCAACATACCAGATCCCCTTCAAAACATTCTTCTTGTCCATCTCCCTACAGTGAAAACCTTTTTGAAGCAACTCACAGCAACTTGGCCCCTCATTTCAGCTATCGTATCTTTCGATGACTAATACGTCGATAGAGGTTAGGAATTTTGTCACTGTGTTACAATGGAACTGCAGAAGTATCATCCCCAAATTCGATTTATTTTCACATTTGATAAACACATACAATTGTGATGCGTTCGCGCTCTGTGAAACTTTTCTCAATTCAAATGACCAACTTAATTTCCACGATTTCAACATCATTCGTCGAGATCGAGACTCACAGGGGTACTTTTAGGGATCAAAAAGTGCTATTCTTTTTTCAGAATCGACCTCCCCTCGATCTCGAATATTGAAGTTGTTGCCATTCAAACGAATATGAATGGAAAAGACCTTTGCCTTGTTTCGTTATATATTCCCCCATCCGCGCGGATTGAACAGAAGCAACTCCTTGATATAGCAGAATTGCTTTTCGCACCTTTTTTGATTTTTGGAGATTTTAACTCTCACTGTTCGCTATGGGAGTCGCTGTACGACGACAACCGATCTTCTTCAATCTGTAACTTGATCGACGACTTCAATATGACACTTTTGAATACTGGGGAAGCGACACGTGTACCTAATCCTCCAGCACGTGAAAGCGTGCTTGACCTATCCCTCTGCTCGACATCACTAGCGTTAGATTGCCAGTGGAAAGTAATCAACGATCCCCACGGTAGTGATCATCTTCCAATCGTTATATCAATTGCTAATGGTTCAACTCCCCCGAACCCAATCAATATTTCCTACGACCTTACACGTAATATTGATTGGAAGCGTTATGAGTCTATTATAGCGGAATCTATCGAGACTCACGAGGAACTTCCTCCGGAGGAAGAACACGCGTTCTTAGCTGGCTTGATAATCGACGCCGCGACTCAAGCTCAGACGAAACTGATACCCGGGGTAACGATTAGACAGCGCCCTCCCAACAAATGGTGGAACAAAGAGTGCTCTGAGCTGTACGCGCGAAGGTCCACGGCGTATAGGGACTACCGGAAGTACGGCACTGTCAACCTACTTCGAAAGTACGAGGCATTGGGCAGGCAGATGGAGAGCTTAGTAAAGGCGAAAAAACGCGGGTACTGGCGGCGGTTTGTAAACGCGTTGTCGAGGGAAACAGCGATGAGCACTCTTTGAGATACCGCCAGGCGCATGCGGAACCGTGACGTTTCGAATGAGAGTGAGGAGTTTTCAGATCGCTGGATACTCGATTTGGCCAAAAAAATCTGTCCGGACTATGTACCGGAACAGAAAACCTTTCGCGACGCGTTTTTAGTAACTAACTGTTGAAGAATCTACCCGACTCTGCAAAAAGACGCTTGTTGAATTTGTTCAACAAGTTTCTTGAGCTAAATATTGTTCCGCATGACTGGAGGGAGGTAAAATTTATTGCTATTCGGAAACCCGGGAAACCTGCCTCTGATCACAATTCATATAGGCCGATTGCGATGCTCTCTTGCTCTCTTGATACTCAATTTGGCTTTCGCTGGGGCAAAGGAACGACCGATTGCCAAGCGTTGCTTTCTACTGAAATTCAACTCACATTTGCTCGAAAAGAGCAAATGGCTTCTGCGTTCTTGGATATTAAGGGGGCTTTTGACTCTGTCTCTGTAGAAGTTTTAAGCGCGAAACTTCATTCGCAGGGACTTTCACCAAATTTGAATAACTTTTTGCTCAATTGCATATGTATTTCTCACACGGCGGTTCGACAACTTGCCGAATTAGTTACATGGGCCTTCCCCAGGGCTCATGTTTAAGTCCTCTCTTATATAATTTTTACGTCAATGACATCGATGAATATCTTGCAAATTCATGCACGCTAAGGCAACTTGCAGACGATAGCGTTGTGTCCATTACTGGTAGCGAGGCTAGCAATCTGCAAGGACCATTGCAAGATACCTTAGACAATTTGTCTGAATGGGCTCTTAAGCTGGGTATCGAATTCTCTCCGGAGAAAACTGAGTTGGTCGTTTTTTCTAGGAAGCATAACCCAGCTCAGTTGCAGCTCATACCAACGGGTAAAACGATCTCTCAGGTTTTAGTCGCTAAATATCTCGGGGTCTGGTTCGACTCTAAATGCACCTGGGCTTGTCATATTAGGTATCTGACACGAAATTGCCAACAGAGGATTAATTTTCTTCGTACGATTACCGGAACCTGGTGGGGTGCTCATCCAGGAGACCTTCTAAGGTTATACCAAACAACAATACTGTCAGTTCTTGAATACGGTTGTTTCTGCTTTCGCTCCGCTGCGAACACGCATATTTTGAAACTAGCAAGAATACAATATCGTTGTTTGCGTATTGCCTTGGGTTGCATGCAGTCGACCCATACGATGAGTCTTGAAGTGCTAGCGGGTATTCTTCCGTTGAAACATCGTTTTTGGAATCTCTCTTACCGGTTACTAATTCGATGTACGGTCATGAACACATTAGTAATTGAAAATTTCGAGAGGCTGGTCGACCTTCAATCCCCAACCAGATTTATGACTTTATATTTTGACTACATGGCTCAAGATATTAACCCTTCTTCATACGTTCCCTTCAATGTCGCACCTTTAGATACTTCTAACAATGCTATATTCTTCGACACCATCATGAAAGAAGACATTACTGGTATCCCGGATCAATTGCGTCCACAAGAGATCCCTAAGATTTTTTCAAATAAGTTTAAACATGTGAGTTGTGATAAAATGTTTTATACTGACGAATCTAATCTAGATGAGTCCACTGGCTTCGGTGTTTACCACGAAAATTTTACCGCTTCCTACAAACTCGATGCTCCTACTTCCGTGTACGTCGCAGAACTTGCTGCTATTCAGTACTCTCTTGGGATCATCGAAACCCTGCCCATAGACCTCTACTTCATCTTCACAGACAGTCTCAGTGCCATTGAGGCTCTGCGATCGATGAAGACTGTGAAGCACACTCCGTATTTCCTGGGGAAAATACGGCGGTTTTTAAGTGCTTTAACAGATAATAATTATTGGGTTACCTTAACGTGGGTCCCTTCTCATTGTTCCATTCTGGGCAATGAAAAGGCTGACGCTTTAGCTAAGGTGGGTGCTATTGATGGCTATTTTTATGTAAGACCAATTGTTTATGATGAATTTTATAGCATTTTGCGTCAGAGAACACTCAACAGTTGGCAATCATCATGGAACTCAGATGAACTGGGACGGTGGCCATTTTTCCATTTTTCCTAAGGTATCGACGAAAGCATGGTTCAAGGGGTTGGATGTAGGTCGGGACTTCATTCGCGTGATGTCCAGACTTATGTCCAATCACTACACGTTAAACACGCACCTCTTTCGTATAGGGCTTGTAGAAAGTAATCACTGCGTTTGTGGCGATGGCTACCATGACATCGAGCATGTTGTTTGGTCGTGTGCCGAATTCTGTGGTGTTAGGTCCAAGCTTATAGATTCCTTCCGGGCCCGAGGAAAACAACCGAACGTTCCCGTTAGAGACATTCTGGTAATCGGTAATCTTCAGTACATGACACTGTTATTTGAAAATGACTGACATTAAAATTTAATATTCTTTTGTCTATTTGTCAGAATACCCGTATACGACGCTGGAGACACGAACACGAAGAGCCTAAATCTATGTTTGAAAAACTAAAAAAACACCAGTCGAAACACAAATAGGTCGTATATCTTAATTAGTTTTAAGCAAGAATTGTATCTCCCCTCCTCTCACCTTTAATCCCACTAGCTCGTAGTCGGCCGCGAGAAATAAAAAAAGTGCCTCCCTCCTTTTCCCGCTAATCTAGAATTAATAAAGAGTGTACTTGGCTCAGTTAAACTTAAAATTATTATCGTGCCGTGTCAAATAAACTATATTTAAATCAGAACAAACTTCTGAAAATGATATTGAAGCGTCCTCGCTGGTTTAGCACGAATGAACTACACAGGCTTACTAATGTGGAAACATTAGAAAATATGTCAAACCAAATTACCAATAAGTTCCGACAAAAATCGTTGCAATCCTCAATTACAACGATTAGCTCACTTTATAGTCAGTAAGATAGGCGTAAGATTAGATTGAGGTTTAATTTTAAACTCCTTTTTTTCTCTTGACAAGTAGGTTTACAATTTTCCTACAATTATATACACTTAACTGCGGAAGCAATTACACTCTTTTAATGGAATAAAGCTTAAAATATATGTAATAGTGTTAATATGTCACCGTTTGTGGCAGAATACACAATGAAAATTTTGAATAAATATTAGTAAATAATTTATTCATCACAAAACATCCCCCTTATTTAAAAAAAGTGTAAAATAAAAGGTCTAGTTGCCCCATAGGTCATTGTAATCGGATTGTAACTTTGTTCTTTGTTCATAAAAATGTGAAATCGTATAATGAAAATAAACATATTGAATTTGTCCTAACGATCACTGGCTATTTAAAAGGTAGAAAAGTGATCCAAATGGCCGAATGTCATATACTACTCGACTCAGTTCAACGAATCGAGCATTTTCTGCATGTATAGGTGTATATGTTTGTGTGTGGGTGTGTACGTGTGTATTTGCACCTTTTTTCGCACTCACTTTTCTTAGAGATGGTCTGACCGAGTTTCTCTATCTTAGTGTCAAATAAAGGGTCTATTTGCCGCTTAGGTTGCTATTGAATTTCATTGTAATCAAACTTTTAGTTTTGACGCTACGTCAAAATGTGAAAAGCGGGGAAGTCAACTTGATCATCTTATTCAACCGCTTTCGCTGCGTCATTGCCTGCAGCTCCGAGTCCAGTGGACGGGATTGCCGCTTCCTGACATGTATGTCCATGTTCTCCAGATACTTTTTCACTGTTTTACCGCATGCACCAACCTCCTGGCCAAGTGCACGCAGCGATTTGGCCACTTTTCCCTTGGTCTTCCTCTTCAGCATCCTTTGAAGCTTCTTGTCGCTCAGGGTCGTTGGCCGTCCGGAACCAGGCTTTCTTTGGATGCTCTGATTGTTATCCAATAATGTCAAGATGTTGTAGATGCCGGAATGGGCACACCCGGCGTCCACAAAGTGCCGCACGATGTCCGTTTTAGACGCGGCGGGGTACCGTTCTTTAAACGCGCACACTTCTGAACGGAGTAGCTTCACTTTTTTCTCCATCACAGCTTTAGTTTGACTGATAGAGCTGTCAGATTTGTTTTTGCTAACTCATGGGTTACTATGATTGATGATGCATGAGTAGTTTCGTCAGTGCGATTAATGGTAAACCCATGAAAAATCGGCAATTTTTGTCTATTTTTTTTACCGCAAACATTAGTGCTAAAACGCACTCAGCAATAAACCTTTTCCTTCTCCTTATTTTGTAACCTACTCAACTGTGACCATGTGTGCGCAACCGACTCTGCGTATAAACAGGCAAGGCTATTTGTTTAACATTTCAAGCACGTCGTTTACTTACAGGGGATATTCAAAATAAGTAGGATAGGTAAAATTTTGATGAAATTTGTAATGCTGTAGCATTGCCTGAATTGAATTGTATTCGATTTTAATAATTCGAACACCATTAAACTGGAAAACTTTTGAATATTCATTTTCTGACCTCAAATGTGGCCTAGGTCTCCGGATGTAGGAAATATTCCTGAGTTCCGGTAGGCATGTTGAACCTGCTAATTTTCGGATGGATTTAGTAATGGGTTATCTGATAAAAATGCTTATTTGCATCATTGACATAGATGACAAAACCATTTCTGAAGCGAATGATTCATCAAGACCCGGAATCGGCCAAGAACTCACCTATCGTTCGTTATCATATAGTGTGAGCTATGCGCGCAACTTTGCTGGATTCCGTCAATTACCACGAAAACACGATAACACAAACCTTTCTTTTCGTTGCAGTCGTAATATAATACTCGGTCTCGGTTTGACCGCTTAGCTGGAGATCGCCCACCTATTGCTTTTATAAAAGCGTGTGTTAAATCGGAGCAGGTGTCGTTCGGTCGATAAATATCGTTATTAATCTAATGACTACGCAATGTATTACTTTTATGAAGACAAACACTTCAACACTTGTAAGTCTCAAGCAGTGGATGGTTTTCGCGCTCGTCGCTCGCGGTGTTTGACAGAAAAGATACTCATCGTTCGCCTTCGTAATAAGTTAACTTTACGTGCGACATCGTTCGATTCCATCACTGTTCACGGTGAGTTGCGTTCCTTTTCGTCGCAGTCGTGGAGATGCAGAGGTAAACTCGGTCTCCGGCAACAACGATTGCTACAACTCCTTCTTTAGAATCTCCTCCCTCACCCTAGCGATCGTAAGGACGTGGCCGGCGCCGTTATTGATCTACACAAAGCGGAAACTACTGAATTGTTGTACATTGAAGATGGTAAACTAATTCCAAGTTGTCATATACGCGGTTTTCTGTGCAACTTCACTAGCTCAGATCCATCGCGGAGGAGCAACTAAGGTTGTACTAAATCACGTGTTTTGTGTGAAAAAAAAACTGTTTGAAAAATCGCACAAATGAGATAAATAAATTGCTTAGAAAAAGACAAAAATAGGCACGAATGAAAAAGAGAGAAATAAATCACATAGAAAAACACTCGAAAGTTTTATGCCCGTTATTTTTTTTAATAAAATCACTTGGTAGAACACTTGAAAAAAAATTTATGTCTGTTTTCGAAATATTATCCGTTTTTAGAATTCGAATATCTTTTCATATTGTCACTTTTAAGATTATTCAATTGTTGTTAATGCTAGTGATGCTGAACTTTTTTAGGGTTCATTCACTTTCTTAATTTTTATTAATGCCAGTGATGCTGGAATTTTTTTATTTCTTACTCTACACTTTTCATTTTTATTAAGGAAAGGAGTATACCTACATAGAGGACCGTGTCCTGGTTACGAACGGCATAATATAATCCGGACTTGAATTAACTGTTGTACACTTGGAGTCGAGGGAGAAGAGGCAGATACTTTTAGTTGTCTCATTTTGCTCTGCTGCTGATCGCTGCTTCTGCTACTCCGAACCTTGGTATTTATCGGGTATATCCACGGTGTCCTTAATCTCGCGATCCTCAATGAGCCAAATTACAAAAGATTTCGATGACACAGTGCTTTTGAAACCAACTAACTTACGATTTTTTCACGGTCACCTGGCTCTTTGAACCACGATTTAAATATTTTCACCAAGAAATTATCACATGTACTCTTCCCTAAAGCACTGTAGTACGCGCCGGAGCCTCCAGTTAAGTTTTCTTTGTGATTCTTAAACCGATCACTTTCGCTCGGCGGCGGTATCATTGCCATCGTTGTTGCATCCTATTCCAGGATGATCCTTCGTTACTAACTACCGCAGGTGTCGGAGGACCTGACGGAAAAAATCATAAAAGCATGGAATATATTAAACATGCATGAAGCAATTAGGAAAAGAGCCAGTGGAAACATAGAAACTAGTGGTGGGCAAAATGGTTCAGTTGAGTGAGTGACTCTGAATCGATCCGCTCACTGAAGTGAGCTAGTTCTTTTGAATGATTCACTCGCTCACACACATGTAACGCTCTCTCTGTTTTGCATTAAGTCAACAACAATATCAACAAAGCTGTCAAATTTTCACTTCGGTTCGTTTTGCTTTGAAAAATTGAACAAATATTTCCGTTTTATCCAAGTTTAAATGGTTTCGGGTTTTTATTATTTTACGCAAAAGAGAATCGCAAATTGGACAGTTTAAACACAGACAGACGTCCAAGCAAGAACAACATTGATCAAAATTTCCGTGTAAATTTTCAAAGTAAATTGCGTTATAAATCACTTGTACCACTAGCACAGTGGCGGAACTAGACCGACGGAAAATAAGCGAGAATTAAAAAAAAAAGCACCGCCTGGTAACCTAATCGCTACAATACATTTTTTTTCGCTGGTGTACGAGGCTGGCGGTACTGGTAGCGCTATCTGGTTACAGATCGCTACTACAAAAAATTTTACACAAGTTTGGAACTCAGCTTGGACGTCTGTCTGCGGTTTAAATAAAGTGAAATATGAATAATTAATAAATATTATCAACACCAAAAGTGAGTTGGATAGTTTCGCAAAATTGAAACTATGAGTTTAATAGTTAAGTTGGTTAATTGTTATTAAACAATATTTTTCGTCCACGTGGAGCTGGTTTAATTGGTTGCTCAATTAATACGTCGATATTGGTTAAAAATATATTCAAGATGAAAGCAAAAAGAATTAGAAGATCGTCGAGCGGCCCTGCTTAAGCCTGTTTACATGGAAGGTATATTTTGTGTTATCTAAGCTTTGAAACGACGGAGAAGTTATGATTTGACCTTCTTTTCAGCTTATAATTGCAATCAGTGGATGCGCTTAAGTGTCTTCGCTGGCGGAAGATTACTGCTCTGTCATACGGCACTCCGGAGTAATAAGTGCAGACAATTTTATAATTTATCAGATGGATGGATTATCATGGACGAAACATATCTACGTTTCAAATATCAAAAGATACTATGTAACTAATCAAGTGGCGACGTGTAGACCAAAATTTCTCTTAAAAACTGTTTTTGAACCGGTTGACGCTACGCTATTATTTATATTAGAGTGCAGTCCACTTTATATTTGTTTACTTTCGTTTGTAAAATCTACTTTTAATGTAAGAAAACAAGTACCTGATAATTTTAGGATAAATATAACCTCCTGTTATTTTGTATCGGAAATGTTGATAACTTTTTTACAAGCGAAGTGAAAATGAAGCCGGAGTCAGTTAAATTATTTCTGAGAATATTAAGTCGAGCTCCATGAACATTGGGCTTAAAGGTTTGTGATATTAAAAGATATTTTGGATATTTTTAGACAAACTGATTTGTTTTAGTTTTAGCAAACAAAACATGTATTATAAAAGTAGTATTATTATTAGCGATACAGTAATGGCAAAATAAATTAAATAGCATTGGCGTTAACAAAAAACATTTCAGCGATGTGTTTACTGCGTAATCTGCTTCGTTTTTCCGCCACCAGCTGTCCTGTTTTGGAAAATATCCTTTCACAAGGCACCGATGTTGCAGGAATACATAATCTTCGCAGCATTATTTGGTGGAGTTTTGGGTACACATGCTTTCTCGTCTCCCACCAAGCCAGTGGGCAGTGGCGTAGCTATGGTTTGGTGGGCCTGGTGCGGTAACAAAAATGTAGGCCCCCAATGAAAATGACTGGCCAGTTTTTTCTTCCATAGAAGGAATTGAGACAAACAAAAAACTTAGATTTTTCTACATATTTATTACGTTGTCCGCAAAATAAATAATTAAATATTTAGATATCCACTTTCCGAGCCGTTTGGTTGGCAAAATCAGGAACCACAGATTCAAAATCAATGGAATCAGTGATTTCACGTTTGATTGATAAAATGGTAAGGCTTGTTAATCTTAAGTTACTCATCGTTGACCTCAAATTGTTCTTGATCAATTTTAACTTAGAGAAACTTGATCAACTTTAACTTAGAGCCAACTGTTTTCGGGTGCATATAGTCTCGCGTGAACGCAAATTATTTCCCTCGCTCTGTTTCATGTTTTCGTTAGCCACACAGCAACACAGATAGACAGCGTTTTCCAGACTTGGTAAAAGCACCGCTCCGAGCCGCTCGGTGACATCGCCAAATTATAGACACGAGCACTACGAGCGTATCGTCTTATGTGACATTCGTAGCAAGCACCAGCTCGGCGCAAGAGCTAAAAAAGCAGTGCGTTAATCTTGTGTTCGTCACCTGTAGGCACGTTGAGCGTTTTTTTCTTTTTCGTTTTGTTTTGATTCGTGAAGAGATACACTAAAGTCGTTTTTTACGCGAGGGATACATGCCGCGTAAAAAAACCGCGTAAAAAACCGCGTGAATTCCGGAATCCGCGTAAAAAACCGCGTGAATTCCGGAATCCGCTTAAAAAAATACAGCGTAAATTCCGGAATCCGCGTAAAAAAAGCCGCGTAAAAAACGCGTAAAAAGCGACCTTAGTGTATTTACTGTGTGATGCTTTTCTTAATTTGTTGTGTATTGATTATATTCCACTGTATTTTCTGGCTAAAGGCTTAAAAATATAAAGCAATTCCAACCTGCATGCTTTCTTTAAACAAAACAAACAAATCCAAGTAATTGCAACTGCTGCAGGTAAAAAATTTTTCCGGCATGTTCTATTGAAACTATTAAACAGAACATTATTTTGCTGCTTCATTACATTAAATTTCATTTCATTGAATTCATGACATTTAATTTCAAAAACAACACAATTGTGTTGGTAGTCACCCACTCACCCGCATACGTCGTCAGCGCTCACCCTCTGCACTAGCTGTAACGTTAAATATACATAGCAAAGAAAAGCAGAGTACAAGAAGACAGAGATGCCACGAAGCAAAAAAGTAAGCAAAATGATTCGGGGCTACACCGTGCGCTCTATGTAACTTTAGAAAAAAACATTAACGAATAGGTATCCGCTCTGTGGTGGTATTCTTCATTCTTCGCGTGCCGAATCATCGACCGAAGCACCCAGCTCAAGTGCGTGATACCTAACAAGCAAGAGCTCAATTTTTGTTCCGCTTCTAGTGCGGCGCGTGCTTTACCAAGTCTGGTTTTCAGGATTGCAAAAAAACGCTCCTTCGTTGCGTGTTTCCACGTTGCATCGAATGTTTTCTGCGATCGCAAAACATTCAACTTCGGCGTCAGTCGAATCACGAATCATGGTAAAAATAAACATCGGTATCACGTATACTTTGTCCGTGTTGATCACGAGAGCAGAGTGGCGAGCACAAATACATGAGGTTAAGTTTAGATGGGCAGTTGGACCGGTTCGGTGTTCGCAAGATTTTGGGGCCCCCTTGAGTGGTGGGCCCGGTGCGGACCGCACCCCCCTAGCTACGCTACTGCCAGTGGGTCACCAGTTCGATGCAAGTATGGCTCAGCCAAAAATTTATCTAGCTCCACAATGCTAGCCGATGTCGGATCTGATTTTCCCTGCAGTCTGCTAACCGTTTCATCGAACTGTTCCCAAAGAGTTGAATGAGTCGTTGAGCTTTGCGGTTCTGGTTCCACGAGCTGTGGTCCTTCGTTTGAGGCTGAGGGAAGCTGCCGTATTTTTTGTATCAGAGTTTGGTACGCTACTCTGTATTTTTGGTCGTCACCAAAGCCCTGTTTCCGAAAGCGTGGATCAAGGAGAATAGCCTGAGAAATCAACTCGTTCGATTCTCTCTCACCAAACCGTGCTTTTAGACCCTCTCCCAATTCAGTTATTAGTTTTTTTACTTGCGAGAAAGCAGAGTCTGAGTAACGTAATTGCCTACTCAGTAATCGTGCCATAAATGTTGTTTTCGAAAGTGACTCCGTTTTCTCTGACGAAATCTCAGTAGTTACATCATTGAACAGTCGAAGAACTTCCATGCTTTGGCGTATTATTTCCCAAACATCAGTTTCCAATGCGCATCGCGACGAATCTAGTAATGCTAGTGTAGACACTATTGCTTCCTTACTACGTATCAAACGTTCCAACATATCGAATGTGTAATTCCAGCGAGTAACTACATCCTGCTTGAGCTTCAACTCTTTTTGACCCAGCTTCACTTGAATTTCGCGCAATTTGGCGGAAGCATGACTACTTTTCTTGAAGAACTGAACTATGCCTTTGCATTTTTCAACTACTTCTGCAACCGAATTAGTTATGGCATTCTGAACAACCAGATTAAGCGAATGAGCGAAACATCTAACATGCCTAATTTTCAAAATGTTGGCAGTCGCCCGCATATTCGATGCGTTATCTGTAACAATTGCGGTAATTTTGTACTCAATTTCAAACTTTCGGAGAACTTTCGAAATCCATTCTGCAATGTTTTCTGCCATGTGCTTAGAAGTAAATTCGGAGCATTCGAGGAGATAGGACTTCATTTCTCCGTTTTTGTCAATGAAATGGGCAGTAAATGCGTAGAAACCGGTATTTGTAACACTTGTCCATCCATCGCTGGTCAAGCATATTGCTTGCCTATCGATTAACTCGCTCTTCACTTTCTCAAACAATTATTTATGCACAGCAGGAAGTAAACTGTTAGACAAAGTTTTGCGACTGGGAGGGATATACGATGGGTTCAGGAGCTCCACAAATCTTACGAACTCTTTATCCTCGACTAGTAAAAATGGGTGATATTTTTTACATATCATTTTAAGCAGCTGCACATCAATCGTTCTACTTTTTTGAACCGGCAATCGTTTTATCACATTTACAAAACGCGTCATTGACGATTGCGGAGGCTGGGAAGAAGTTGTCGGAAAAACTTGTTCGACAGCCCATGCGAAGCTCTTGCACTGTTTTTCTGTTTTCAATATCCTGACTCGTAACAGCATCGCTGATGGCACAGTTTGCACCGCCCTAGTATCTCCCCTGTTCAATGGAACAAACGGATGCTTTCCATTCATGTGACGCTTTAAGTTCGACGTTGAGCCTGAAGACATGGAAATTGTCGCCTTGCAGTACCGACATACGCCCTTTCCCTTTTCTCTGGTGAAATGGTACCAGATGTCGCTGGAGGTTCTTCCTTGCATGTCTGAAAAATGCTAATTAATTTTCTAAAAGAGTCTTGAACTCAACAAGTGTTTACCCACTTCTTTTTCGATGGTAAAATGAACTTAGTGTCCGCTCACAAACGGTGTTATCTGAAAAAATTATTTGGAAAAAAAGGAACATCGAAACAAAGATGCCAGATGTTCTATAAAATATATGTAGCTACCAAATTACATCAGCCTGAAATCAGAAAAATATCTACTTCGGATTAGGAAAAAATTGGCCTGAGCAAAAATCTGCTCATTCTGAGAAAAACTGCATATCGGCTGTTAATCATAAATTGGCACACAGATCCCAAGAATCTATGTTTTGCAGAAAAAATGGCCCATCTGGTATCCGTTCATCAATGAATCACTTACACATCATCAGCACATTCCGTGCGATAAACGTATAAAGTCGTCAGCGTTTCTTTCTCGTTCTAATGTGTTGGTCAATAGACCAGCTCATTCGTTCGACTGAACGAGCTACCTGGTTCTAGAATCAGTGTATGAGCGGATCGGCTCCCACCGATTTGCTTTCTCATTGAAATCTTTCGCTCACTGATCTCTTGCGTTCTTTCGGTTCTTTCTTGCAGCCAGTTCAGTCAGTTCAGTAAGCTCCGCAATCAGTGAACTGGTGAACCACCGCAGGAAAATTTTGAGCGGTGGCTCACTCGCTCACCTAAAAGAGCTAGTTCTTTTGATCAGTTCATGAGCGGATCGCCCACCACTAATAGAAACCGATATTGGAGCAATTCTCGCTGAAACCGTCCCACTAGTGACATGAGGTCTTTTAAAAAGGATATTTTGATGTCTAAATGATTGAAAGTAGCGAGAAAATGAGAAAACGACTTTGGTTAGTTCATGTTGACGGACCCCTCGGGCACAAATCGGTTAAACGGTTTTTACAAAAATTGATTTTCGAGCGATTCTTGACATTTTTACTGATTTATTTCTCTTGAGTTTGTCATCGAGCCCCCTGCAACCAACACATCGTTTCCAAGAGGAATGATAGAGTTTTCATTTGAAGTAGAAAAAATTGGCCGCCAGCATCAGAAAAACGTGTTTTTGAGCAAGTTCGCAACCACTGATTTTGAATTTAAAATCACCATTAGAAAGCTGAGAAAAAATGCTTTAAGATGCATCCAAAACATTAGGGGAGCATTGAGTTTACCTTGTCATTCTGGTCACTTTTCAAATTATACCTTCAAACAGTACAACGCATGACGTGCGGCCAATATCAGATCATGCTGAGCCTGGTGTGTGTCTGTAGTGTAGTGTAAATAAGGGGCCATCCATGTTCCACGTCGACAGATTTTTAAGGATTTTGTTCCTCCCCCTTCCCCTCCCCCACAACTTCTCATAATTTCTCAAAATTTTGTATGGACCGTGGACATCCCACAGAATCCCCTCCCCAAAGTTGTCCAAATTTTTTATACTTCAAATGAAAGCTCTATCATTCCTCTTGAAAAAGATATGTTGGTTGCAGGGGGTTCAATGACAAATTTAAGAGAAATAAAGAAATAAATCAAAATAGAATTGCTTAAAGATCAATTTTTGTAAAAACCGTTTAACCGATTTGTGCCCGAGGGGTTCATCAATATTAACTAACCAAAGTGGTTTTCTCATTCTTTCGCTACTTTCAATCATTTAGACATAAAAAATATCCTTTTCAAAAGACCTCATGTCACCAGTGGAACGGTTTCAGCGAGAATTGCTCATTGGCGACATCGACACTATCTAGAGGAAAGCACAACCAGAATGGACCCATCAACTCTTTCAAGCACATCGATTAACATCAATCAACAAGTTTTGTATTATAAATTTAAAAAAAAAGGTCCTCTATGTTATAGCAAAAAAAGAGAAACAATAACTCACATATGTTTGCAATAATTTTTATACAATAAAAATACAATGAAAATAATCACGAAAATAATATACATACTTATAAACATTTTTGTAATTTACATCTGTAATTTACATCTTTGCGATTCACGCATGTATTCAAATATTTTTTTTATTGTTACAACATGTTTTCTACCATTAGAACTCATTTATACGTTGATACGATGGATATATAATGCATCTTTTCCCGCTTATTTGCAGTTACAACCACAGAAACCAGGAATATCAACAGTTCCACTAAATGAAAACGGGTTAAATTGCAAGGTAATTAAAATTTTTTATTGTTCAATAATGTATTTCAAAATTACTGTCTTTCGTTGCATGATGCACGCTATATTTTTTTGGATGTGTGTTTAAAAATGGATTTTGACATATTCGATGTATAGCAAAATTTATACAAAACAGATAATGTTTTCCAGTACATACGTATAAAACCCCTAAGATCCTATAGTAATTACAATTGTTGATTTTTTCTTAACATACGCTTTAACTTCTTTATGATGTCCGTCGGTCGAATCGGTCCCCGATGATGTGTGATATGTTATTGGATTAAGCGCCACTCTTCTGGAAGAAACCACCCACCAAGATGAAATTGTCCAGCCTGAGACTTTCCAAGGGGAGGGTATTTCTATACCGTTTCGGGAAGGGAAGCTATTCACCAATCATAAAAGACTCGATATACTTCGCTAAAATGCGTCAGATGTATACCTTTAACCGCGGTACTAGGTCTCACAAGAAAGGTACAAAAGAAGGATAATTATCATCACTGACCCACTGCAGTCTTGCAGATTCCGATTGACCAGGGTTGATTCATTCATTTCAAAGATCTCAAAAAAGCGCATGGACAATATAAATCAAATTAGAGTACTTCAGGGTGTCGAAAACCTGGAAAATCAGGGAATATCAGAGAAACCATTTATTTTATTTATTTTTATTTAAGAAATCATTTAAATCATAAATTACTTCGAATAAACAAAGTGTTGATGCTGCTGCTACGTTTTAGGCGTGGACATACTGGCGCGGCTTGCGTTGCAAAGACAGTTCGCCTTGCCGTGGGTTAATGTACAGCCCTAAGTAGAGCTGTACATTAACCAGCGATAGTGCGAGTCGCTTTCACAGCGCAGACCGCGCCAGTGTGTCCATGGCCTTAGAGTAGTAGTAGTAGCTTTTTGTTATGGGGTTTTCAGCCTGTGGCTGGTTCACCCCAGGTAATTTAAATACAATATAAAATAATTATATATGCTAAATACTGTTGTATAAATTACAATTCTTTAAAAAATTTAGTATGTTACTTTCGGCGGCTGGTTCTGCACTCAAAGCTTCCTTAAGGCTGTTGGAGATACCGTTCTGTGATCTTTGGCTGCAAAATTCGGGACATACACAAATGATATGCTCAATGGATCGTTCCGTTCTACAGATAGTACACCATCTTCTAAAGGCACCCTCTCCGCTCATATCATGAGTTATTCTGGTGTGTCCCGTCCGTACGCGGGAAAGGACAACCCGTTCTCTCCAGTTTTCACGATCGGGCCACTCTTCGGTGGTGTCTTTAATTTTACGTAAACACATGGTGCGGTTTTGGCACCACATTTCTTCCCATTTTTCGCGAGTGCCTCTATCGATGGCTTTTCGGATATCCATAGCTGGAGCTTGTTTAGTGTATAATATACCTCGTCTGCCAAGAGCAGCGAGGTGATCTGCATTTACATTTCCTGAAATGCCATAGTGGCCCGGGACCCATACGAAAACGCAGTCAGGTTTGGCATACTTTAAGATTGCCTGGATCCATGGGTGTTGAGGGTTGGGTGACTCCAATGCCTGTATTACGCTAAGAGAATCAGTGAAGATAGCGATGGGGCCTTGAGCAGGCATAGTGGATGCTACAAAAACTCCGGCTGCTTCAGCGGAAAAAACAGACGAGCAGTCGGGTAATCTGTAAAATTGATCAATCCCGTGTTCGTGGACTCCAAAACCGACTTTCCCACTCTCCTTCGATCCATCGGTGAAACGCTTTGTGTAGTTTTTGTACTTCTCATCGATCAAAACTCGTGCTGCCTGCTGTACAAGTGCTGGATTCTGATTCTTACGGTCATAGCTGGTTAATGTTTTGTCGGTAAATGGAGGAGTAAACCACCAACCCCGATCTCCATTCCAGTGAATTCTTGACACTGGGGAGTGCTTGGCTGGCAATCTTTTTCCAGGATTCTGCCCCCTCACTGAGGAGGTGAACCCTTCTATCACTAGATGAAGATTTTGCGGCATAACTAGTGGCTCTTTTCGCAATGATTGAGTACAATAGTAACTCAAAAGGGAGCGTTCCTAACTCAGCATGTACAGCCAGAGTTGGTGTCGAGGGCAATAAATTCGAAACAATCCTACGTGACGTGTTGTACGTCGGTCCCAAAATGTTGGCCATGTTACCAACAGCGCTGCAAGTCAATTCCAGGCCATACGTCAGTTTGGAGTCAAGGATGGCCTTGGCTACTTTGAACCTTACCCTCCTGTTCCCGTTGACTCGTTTTCCAGAAATTGCTTTGAGTAAATTCAATCTGGTGCGGCAGCTTTGTTTTGTTGAAATAGAATGCGGTGTGAAACATAACTTGCTGTCCAGTACTACTCCCAACACTCGCATTGTTCTGCGGAGCTTTATTATTCTGTTGTATAGCGTAATCGGTTTCGAAGTTCCCTTGTGGTTGCCGCTGCAGTAATGCATGTATTCGCTTTTTTCCGGAGCCAGTCGAAAACCGGATCTTGAAGCCCATTTTTCGACCGCACGTACTGCCGTTTGAGCTTTTCTGCGCAGTGCAGGCAAAGTCTTTCCTAAACATATTAGAAGCACATCGTCTGCATAGGTAAGAACGTATATGTTTTTGGGTAGCTGAAGAAAAACTGTATTCATGATGATGAGAAACAACGTTACAGCCAATACTGAGCCCTGAGGGACTCCGGTCTCTTCGCACTTAACTGCAGATCTTGTATTACCGACAAGGACTTGGAAAGTCTTTCCGGTAAGGAAATTGTTGATAAAGTGCAAAATATTGCCTGAAAGCCCCCAGTTTATCAGCTGCTGGACGGCAATAGGTGTGTAGGCGCGATTATAAGCCTTTTGGATATCAACTGAGACGATTTCAGCATGCGAATTGGTGTCCTTAGCTTTTTTCAGAATTTCGCCCAGTGCAGCGAAATACGTGCCAGTTCCATGCCCAGCTCGAAAAGCGTGTTGCCTGCTGTCTAGCAAGCTGTTGTGTCGAAGGAAGTGGTGGAGGCGTCGGTTGACCATCCGTTCCATTGTCTTCGATACACAACTCGTTAAGGATATTGGTCTATACCCTGCAGCTTCGGAGCTCAGGCCGTTTTGTTTTCCTATCGGTACCACTAAACTATGACGCCAATTCTGAGGAAACGTGTTTTGTATCCACTCTTTGTTGTATAAACGGAGCAAACATTCCTTACCCACAGCTGGAAGGTTCTTTAGCATAGGGTATCCAACTTCGTCGTCACCAGCAGATTTTCCCTTGGTCTTAGAAAGAGCAAAGTCGAGCTCTGCCATTGAAAAGGGATCATTGATGAAATCATTAGGGCCATGTTCTGGAACCGCAATGTTCTGAGAGCCAATCACTTGAATGTTTTTCTTCCTGATAAAATCAATGGTATAGTTGTCAATGGCCGAGCTGTCAGCAAAGTAGTCTGCAAGGGTGTCAGCTCCTACTACGGGATCCCTAGTAGCCGCTCCATCCACTTTTATAGCCATTCCGTTAAACCGCCTTTTGCCATTTAACATTTTTCCACAGTTCTGCTGGAGACTGAAACTCATTAATACCATCTAAGAATCTCTCCCAATAAACTTTTTTTGCATCGCGGATAGCCTGTCTGCATTTGTTTCTCACAGTTCGGTACGTCTCAGTGGCTTTTTCTTTGTTCGGGTGGCCTTCTGGTAAGCGCTTTGCTGCTCTGAGAGCTTTCCTCCTTTCTTTCACAATGTTTTTGATGTCCTTTGACCACCAGGGCAGGGCTTTTCTCCCAGGTCGTGGGCTAGTTTTTGGGATTGCCTCATTGGCTGCCTCGATAATCAAATTCGTGAGCCCATCGATGTTAGTTGGTGTTGAGTCCCGGAGCTTTGTCGAAACAGTGCAGTTGTACAAGGGCCAATCTGCGTCGTCGTAGAGCCAGCGGGGTCTTCTTGATGTACTAACCGGCTTGTCGTTGGTTGAGATGAGTATCGGGTTATGGTCACTGCCCATAGGATCATCATATTTTTTCCAACCTAGTCGATGGACGACACTGCTGCTTGCCAGAGACAGATCGATGGCGGTTCTCGTGGTGCCTCGTATGAATGTTTGGGATCCATCGTTAAGGACGGTAAGATTGGCATTTTCTATGGTATCAGCAATAATCGATCCTCTGTTGTTGGCCCTAACACAGCCCCAGCTGGGGTGGTGACTATTGAAATCACCCAGAACTAGCCTGGGTTCCGGTATCTGTTGGAGTGCCTTTCTCATCTTTCTTTGCAGACCTGGAATTTTCTGACATGGTAGATAGATACTTACTACTGACAGTGGAAAGGGACACAGGGTCCTCACTGCTACTACTGGGAGATCACTGTTTATGTGTAATATATCATACGAGGTACCTTTTTGGATACCCATTGCTACAGAGTGATAGATGTTCGTGAGACGTTTGGTAATTCAGTCAAATTGTCCTCCAAGGGTACGGTTCATCGCACTTGGGTCGGCTCTGTGAATTTCCTGTAGAGCGATGACTTGAGGTTGGTGTTGTTGGGCAAGGATTTCTAGATCTGGTAGATTGTTGAAGAAACCATTAATATTCCACTGCAGGGCAAGTATGCTATGTTCAATGGGTGCGGCGTTGGATGAATTAATTTCGTCAAACTCTCCGATGTTGTGATGGTCATTTGTTTGTGTTTCGCAGACTCCAAGGTTTCCGGTTTTTAACTGTGCGGATGTACTAATCCGCGGGGAGGTATCGTCAGGACTGTCCTTGACCTCGACCGTCGATGCTGCCATTTGGCGTTCACTCCGGTTCGCTCGTGTGGAAGTCAGATAGATGCTATTGTGTATGTCAGTAGTTGCATAATCTATAGCCTCATTGTTGTTGCGGGTAGTTGTGGATTTTTGTGTTGGTGGGAAAGTGCGCAAAGATGATTTGTGACGTTGGATACGTTAAGGGTAGGGCTCGAGGCTTTTACTTTTTAGCAAATTTCTACTGCTCCGATATCCATCTCCTCTTCAACGATTCCGCTAAGAGCCTCCTCTCCGGATTCCATAGAGCTGTCGCTGTATATTATCTCGGCGTGAGTCTTAGGGATCTTGCTCTTGAGGTGCTTGCTGTTACTTCCTGTAGGAGAGGGGTTCCGTTTGGGAGTGGACTGGTTGTTCGACTGTTCCTGTACTTTTTTTGGTCTGCGGTACCAAGTTTTTTGTTTTTACGTTCATTCAGTTTGGTTAGAAGTTGTGTGGCTTGTCCAGGTGTTGTGTTTCCCTTGGTAATTGCTTCGTCGTGCTGTGATTTTAGCATGTTTACGAGTTTCTTCAGAACATTATTTTCGTGATCCTTTTTCGTTGCCTGTTCCTTTAAGTTATTTATTTGTTTAACCAAATCCTCAATGGTCCCGTTTGCAGCAACTGTCCTGTTGTTTTTCTTTTCTTCCAGGATTTTTATCCTTTCGTCTCTATCGTTCAATTTTTCCGTCAGCTCCTTAATTTTCAGCGTTAGTTCAGTCAAAGCGGTTTCATTGCTGGCGTTAACTACGGTGGCATATTTCCTTGTGTTGTTATGACTGTTGAAAAGTCGACTGGCGGCCGGATAACTTAACCCGTGATCGACTCGAAGTCTTTGGATCTCCTTTTCCTTTTGGAAGGTTGGGCAACTCCTGCTGTTGAGTCCGTGTTCGTGACTGTTGCATCTGCGACAGAAGGATGCGTTCGGGCACGCCGCATTTTCCTCTTGGGAGTGGTCACCAGCACAGTTACCACAAATCGTTGTAGCTTGACATCTTACGCGAGTGTGTCCGAAATTCAGGCATTTGTAGCAGAGCATTGGGGACGGGTAGTATGGCCTCGTGTTTACCCGGATATATCCAAAATCGATGTAGGTAGGTGGAGTGGCGCCCATAGTTGTCAAAATCATTGATGGAGTATTGACTATCCGACTATCATCTCTTCTGGTGAAGCGTCGGATTCCGATGACTCCCTGGTTGGCCAAAGATGAGAGCAGCTCCTGATCGGGTATATCTATCACGTCGAAACAAGAGACAACGCACTTGCTGCAATTCAGCGTGGGGTGGTGGATGATGCGAATGCTGGTTTTGTCAACTAGTTCGGGCAATGACAGCAGTTTCCTTACGTGATTTGGGTTCCGCACTTTCAGTGTGTAGAACTCACCTCGACTCTCTGGAAAGGCACCGGTAATTTTGTCCCCCGTACATAACTCGATGGATGTACGGATGGTAAAGGGATTGCGAGGAAGTTTCCCGTTGATCGCTTCCATTCGCAGCAGTGTCAATTCACCGTAGTCGCAGTTGGGGTTCATCCATGTGGGCAACGTTCTTCCGGTTGGGGTTCCATTGACTGTTCCATCACTGGCAAAGCCGCTCCCACCTGTGCTAGGGTCGGGGTCACCCATGATGGAAGACGGTACTAGGCCGGTTCGGAGTGAGCTCAACGGACCGCCTTCTGGCTTCGGACCAGACGAATCGGAGCGAGTGTTTCAAGGTACAATTTAGTCACACGTGGTACAACCGGGAACAAAGCGATAGTCGTATAATGGCACAAAAAACAAAAGCCTATCGAAGGCGCTAACAAAGCAACGAGAATAACCACTCAAACAATAGCCCGAGAACAAAAGCGCGTTACGAAACGGAGTGAAGTACAAACCACAACCGTCAGCGACGAGCGATCAAACCGAACTGAAAATGGCCTTAGACATATAGGATCCGGAATAAGGGCTAGGAAAATTAAACTTTAAAGCTGATTTATGCGATTTGTAACATATTACGATTTGAATGTAAACGGGACGGGACGTAATGTAAATAATAGGGATGGGCGATGCTTGTATCGATACCAGCGGTATCGATACATGGAGCCAACGTATCGAGTATTTTGGCATCGATACTCGTTGCTAGCGATGAGTAACGGTATCGATACTTTGCCGACGATACTTTGAAACGACACCGATACCACCGATGCCTTCTATTGGGGATACGCGATACCAGTTTCGATGCCAACGGCATCGATACTTCGGCCAAAAGCGTCGAGTATTTTGGCATCGATACTTTCTATACCGATACCACGATACTTGGTATCGTTTTGTGCAAAAGTATTCGAGTACTCAGGTATCGATACTTCAGACAGTATCGCCCATCCCTAGTAAATAACACGTGCAATGAGACCTCTTTTGTGACAAGTAGGTTTAAATCCCTACGAATGATAAGTCCTAACTGCGAAAGCAAACAAATCTTACCAATTAAAATTTCAAATTTCTAACAGTGATGAGAAGTCACCATTTGTGATTGGACACACATACTCATTATTTACTAATATTTATCATAAATACTTGAGCTACTAACAACCCCCCACCCCCTTGAAAAAAAAACCTAAATTAATCCACCTAGCGGTGAGACCCAGCCTTTCTCATTCGAACTTATTATTCGTTAAAGTAGATTTACACAAATTTTTACAAACTTTTGATAGCCAACAGCACAACTATACCGAGCATTTAAAATAACATTCACACACATATAAACATACATTAACACATATACATGCAGATAACAATAAATTCTTTCAAATATATGATGCGATTTTGTTTTTGATTGTGGTATAATCGATTTGTACTCATATACTGCGTATATATATTTAGATTGTTTATGTCAACTTTAGTCAGTATATTTCAAATAATTTATAATAAAATCTTGTTCCTCATTCATTAATTTGAATGATCTTATAAGTGAAAATGAAATTCTTTAGCGCAGTTGATATTACTGATCGTTTCTGAGGGGCATTCAATGAATGGGCAAATACCAATAATTATGGGTTCTTGAAACCTGGATTATACCCAATGGCCAGAAACCGACCTCAAATCCCATTTTTAATCCAGATGATCACTTCTGGTTGTCTGATAATCATAAAATTCATCATAAAATTGCCGAATTGCCTGATCTGGGTATTTTGATGGCCAAGATGGCGACAGTTTCCGATCAACAGCCTAAAGTGACAAATATCATCCAATACAATTTGAGGTAGTGGTATGATTATATACCCGGAGGCCAGAAATTATCTTCAGACGCCATTTAAAATTATTAGACGGTAGCTTCCGGTTTCTGGAAACCAGTCTAATAGGAACAAACATTACGCAACGTGAGTTTTTCAGCATCCGGGATGATGCTCAGAGGAATCAACTCCATACATCATTTTAAGATCCGATTTCTGGAAAACATCCTTCAATTGCCAAATATAATCCAATGAAGGTATATCAATTTTTTGGATTTTAGAATATTGATGTTGTATTTGAAGTAATAATTGGAGCATAGTATTTGAAATTTGACGTAATATTTGTAATGAATAAATAGTTTTTCTATTATAATGTCTCCTAATTTCGAACTTTGATCAAAGCAGCTAGTTTTAAACAGTCTTTGGGTTTTGATTTTTTGTAAGTTTGAGGAACAACCTGTACCTGTTTTCTTCAAATAAATCGTGTAATCTTTGAGAGAATAGACTTTCAATATTTTTACAATTTAACACATAATGATTAAAATAAAAGTCCGATTACACTGGTCAACACAAGTGTGGTCCCAAAGGTCAAACTAAGAAAAAATGAAAAATTAGAGCTTTTCCTGTGAATTTTTATCTTTGTAGGGCAACTATTGTGAACTTTAGAGCAACATTTTATTCGATTTTGTCAACCAGTGTTATAATCAAATGAAATGGGTACCAATAAAGCAACTAAACCTTCAATTTAAAACTATAATTGTTGTAATTAGTGAGTTTAAAAACCTAAATTAATCCACCTAGCGGTCAGACCCAGCCTTTCTCATTCAACGCTTCAATCCAATAAAAGTATATTCACTCTTTAGGTTCTAAAATATTGATGTTGTAATTGATGTATAAAATATGAAATTTGACGTAATGTTAGTGCTTAAGAAATAACGAAATAACAGAAATGACTTTTAATTTCGAACAATTTCATCACGAGCGATACCGGGAACGTTCAAATAGTTCGAAACCACATTTAAATTATGTTGAGGCCATGTTTATTGATCAAAGCAGGTATAGTTTTAAATAGTCTTTAAATTTCTCTTCGTTCCATAACTTTTGAACCATATATCAAGTTGTTATGAAGTTAGTTATTAGTAAGTTTAAGAGATAACTCGTTCGTATGACGCAAGTTATGTTGAATAAGTCGTGTAATCTTTGAGATAATAGACTCGTTGTTTTAACAATTTAATATATATTGGTTGCTTAAGTTCGATTTTAATCAAATGAAATGGGAACGTATAGGGCAGCCAAACTTTGAAACCACGTGTTCAATCATAATTCGTCAGTTAACCCTTAACTAGCCCGTTCATCTGATATCAATATTGTTCAAATCTGTTGTGTAGTTTCTAAGATAATGAAGTTTCGTGATTTTCACATTTCGGTACATTACAGACGAAGTTACAGTCTGATTACAGTTAAATTCAATGGGGTGTTATGAGGCAGCTGGACCTCTCATTTGACACTAATTCACTAATTAATCGGTTCAGCCATCTCTGAGTGAAGTGAGTGAGTTTAAGTAGTCTTGTGAATATGTTTCTTTTCATAACTGGATTTCACATTTTTAAACATAACAGGTAAAGTAATAGTCCGATTGCAAAAAAAATCAATAGGGTCTTATAGGGCAACTAGATCTTCCATTTGACACCGATTTTATGAAAATCGGTCCAGCCATCTCTGAGAAACATGAGTGAGATTGAATAGTCTCGAGAACACGTTTCTTTGCATAACTTTTGAACCACATGTTAAATCCTCATGAAATTCAAAAGTTAAGGGTTTTTTAGGTAGCCCGATCATTTTAATTAATTTTGTTTAAATCGGTTGCGTAGTTTCTGAGATATTGATATATCGTGATTTTTACATTTTGATACATAACCTCTAAACTAAAAATCCGATTACAATAAAATTCAATAGGGTCTTATGGGGCAACTAGACCTTTCATTTGCAATTAATTTCATTGAAATCGGTCCAGCTATTTCTGAGAAAATCGAGTGAGATTGGGAGAGCGTCACACACACATACACACACACACATACGCACACACACACATACAGAAAATGCCTTTTGAGCACTTTTATACCTTTAGTTTTTGCAGTGATTGCTATGCCTTTCTAGGAGAAAGGCAAAAACGTGCAATGAGACATGTAATATGTAACGTGTAACATATAATGTATTATGTATAATGTGTAACATGTAATGTGTAACGTGTAACATGTTCCAAGCAACGATTCGCAAAACCTTCAACCAAATACATCAATCACAGCGCCCATCATGCTTGTCCTTACCTCACAGGTCAAAGCGAAGAAAATAACTTGCTTCGGTTCATCGTCATCATGCAGTTGACGATAAATTTAAAATCGTCAATTGAAGCAAAATTTGCTCGAATCTGCTTTCTTCGTTGCTGCTCTGAAGCCTCAGTTCTAGCAGTTCAATCTGAACCGACGATACAAATACGCCGAAAAAGAAACGACGAAATAAAAGGTACCGAGTGAAAGACGCTTGATTTGTGCTCAGTGAGAGGGGGGGGGGGGGGTGCGAAACAAAACGAAGTTGATATCAAGTCGGGTTGAAGACGAAGTTGAGTTGCGTCATCGTCGCTTGACGATGCACTCAACTTTTTGATTCAATGTATCTAACCGTGACAACGTATAAGATAAAGCTTAAATCGAATTTGTATTTGAAAGTTGAACAACGTGTTAGTAGTTTGGAGAACATTTTCTGTGGATAAGCAAAGCAAAGCCTTGGTGCTACATTCCGATTCGGAACATGACCTTCTGTTTACTATACACAGACTTCGCAGCCAACTGTTGAGTGTACAGGACAATTGCGGGGCTAGCGCTACGATCCTATTGACACTAACAGTCTCTCCCGAGCCGAGACTCGAACCTACGACAACTGGCTTGTTAGGCCAGCATCGTACCTCGAGACCAGCTGTGGATACTTTATTCTTTTATCAGCAACATATAGTGGTGTACAAGTGATTCGTTGCTTTTTTTGGATTTGCGAGGGGGTTATTTCTATTGCATCATTCGTTTGCCGGTACTTTTTGTCACCGATAGCACCAGCTTTCTCGTCTAATTTGTGTGCTCAATGAGTAGTGCTTGACGTTTGCAAAACCGCACACAAAACGAAATGGATAAAAAACAATGCTGCAAATGCAAAGGCGACATCAACGACCTCGAGCCCCTGCGCTGCGGTTTCTATGCAGCTTGCTTGCATATCAGCCAACAATGCTGCGGAATCAACGCCCGCGGTTTGAAAAAAGCGTTTGCTTGCGGGAAGATTTTGCTCATTTGTTCTTCCTGTAGAGATGAGCTTAAAGGCCGCAGTATAGGCTCATATATTTCGGAAATAAAACAACCGCAACTACCCGATGTATCAAATCTGAACACACAATGTAAACAGTTGTGCGGCGTTGTCGAAGCGTTGAGTAATAAGATAGATAATTTCGCACCTAAACCGAAACTGCCACCCGCTACCCCTTCCCTATGTGATACTCCAGTTTGGCCGAGACGCAGTGCGAAGCGCCGGCGTGATGAGCGCCAGCCATTCATTCATGCCACTGCAGAATCTGGAACAGAAGAAATAAATCTTAGCGACCTTTCTGTTCCATCACTTGTTCCTGCTGTCGCACCGAATAGATTTTGGCTATACATATCTGGACTGAACCCGCTAACAACGACTAGTGACATACAGAAAATTGTTTTCCGTTGCCTTGACTCAACCGATTCTGCTGAAATCATTTGGCTTGTTCCGAATGATAAAGACGTAACCAAACCAGCCTATCTTTCGTATCGTATGAAGTTGGATCGTATGAAGTGTTGCAGTGTACTGACAACGACAATGGTAGTGCTGTTTGGCTGTATTATCAAAACACGCGGGGATTAAGAACTAAAATCGACGAGCTTTTTTTGACGACCCGTGAGTGCAATTTTGATATCATTATACTAACAGAGACTGGCTTAGACGACCGAATCAACTCATTGCAACTAGCTAGGGTTTGCAATATTCCCGAGAAAAGATTTCCCGGGAAACGGGAATGAAAAATCTCATTTCCCGGGAATTCCCGGGAACGGAAAAAATCCTTAGCAAAAATGAGATTTCAAATAAAGTTTATTAATAAAAAGTTTTAAGCAATCGTTTACAATTTAATTATCAATTGAAAAACAAAATTTATTCAAGTTCACTCCGGAAATTCATGAACAATCGTCTATCAATCGCTTCACTCTCACTGACAATTTTTCGTTAGGCCCAAATAATGTAGTTCCCTTCTGTAAAACTTTGCTTAAGATCGCTGAATCACCGCTGGTGTCTGATTTCTAAAATACTTCTAAATCACCGATTCCAGCTCTTGCTACATTTCATTAGAAACTGAAGAGTCCAATACTTTTAGTTTGTTGAAGATAAAGCTGAGTGTTTGGCAGCCAGATTTAAGAGCATTTGAATGCCTTCGTAATTAATGTGAAATCGCGGCCACGACCCAAGTTACACTGACTGAGTTTTATTAAAATTTCATAATTTGAATAATAGTTTATTTTCTCAATTTTTCGATGTTATATTTCAACTAAACTCACAAAATCATGGAAAATGAACGTGATTAAAGAAAAAATCAATTAACAAAAACAATTGCTCATGAAAAAATACTAAAATACATAATATTTAGGAAAATACACGTTTTTGAGCATTGACGACTACACATATTGTTGGGTACAGGTCCGTTACCTTCCATTAATTCTTCGATAGCATTAAGGGCCTTCAACCCAACACTCGTAGGAATGGCTTCGGTGGAAGACGCGAAAAATTGTATCCAGTTTGAGCGAGATCCAAAGTCCCATTCGGAGAATGTCCAATAAAATCGCCAAACGCGCGTTATTTTATCACTACACCTTTATTAATTTAGTCTAGCTTCTAAGAAAATGCATGCCAATTAGATTTAAGAACACTTTTTTTTAGGGAAACTACTGCATGCTTATTTTAATTTTATTCTTAAGTTTAGATTAATACACTAGGTTTAAATTAATAATTCTTCAGCAATCCGTTCTGCTGGCGAGGTGGAATGCGACTCCACTAAAAGATTTATCCGATTAGCTTCATAGGTCCAACAGCAACTGAATTCTTCTCCGGAGATGTTTTTCGATCCGATTGGAGTTGAGAATGATCTCCTATCAGCTCCCATCCTCTCCTATCAACGATCGTTATCACTCCCACGGGCGACTAGCAGTTGATGATGATCGTTCTGCGATGAATCTCTTTTGGCCTGGCTGGGATGGTAATCGGCTACTTCGTTCTCGCGTACGGTTTCGGATGAGAGTTTGTGATATCTTTAGTATGTCATCAGGGTTGAAATTATGGGTGGCGTTACTACTTCCGAACATCCTCATCCACCCAGAAATTCCAGCAATTTCTGTAAATAAAAAAAGAAAACCGCTTCGACGGGATGGGAAGGGAAATCAGGATTGATGACTGTCGGCTGTCGCGTCTTGAAGCTCGGTGTTGTCCGCAAATGGTAAAATGCAGATCTTCTCCACTGGGCGCATTAGGGTTCCACTGGCGGTTTTCAATGTAACCACCCTTATCGTACCATCACCGCCAGGATGCATTTGAATTATCCTTCCCATTTTCCACCGCATGGGGGGTTGATTATCATCTTGGATGATGACTAACTGACCTACGCCGATCGGAACAGCTGGCTTCAAATGCTTAGTTCTCCCCTGTAGTTGACATAAAAATTCTCTGAGTCACCTCCTCCAGAAATCTTGCAATTTTCGTTGTATTAACTGCCAGTGATTCAATCGATTGGTTGGTAGATCCTCCAAATTTGGCTCTGGTAATGCTTGGAGTGATTCTCCTACCAGAAAGTGTGCAGGCGTTAAAGGTTGCAGATCGTTGGGATCATCGGACATGGGGGTGAGAGGGCGAGAATTTAGGCATGATTCCACCTGAGCTAATAGCGTCGTCATATCTTCAGGGGACACGGGATTCTCTCCAACCACCTTTAATAAGTGGGTTTTAGCTGAACGAACTGCTGCTTCCCACAAGCCTCCAAAGTGGAGTGCACTAGGTGGGTTAAAATGCCACTGAATTCCCTCCTCTGCCAGTTCTTTGGAAACGATGTCGTGATGCTTGCTTTTCCGAAGCAGTTCTAGAAACTCCTGCAGTTTGTTTCGTGCTCCGACAAAGTTGGTGCCGTTGTCGGAAAACATCTCTGCGCAGCGGCCTCTTCTCGACACAAATCGTCGCAGGGCTTGTAAGAACTTATCGGTTGACAAGTCTGTGACGAGTTCTAGGTGCACGGCCTTGGTACACATGCAAATGAAAATTGCCACATAGGCTTAACTACTGGACGTCTCGGAGCGGGTCTGACGTAAATGGGTCCAAAATAGTCCACACCTGTTCGCAAAAATGGACGGGAAACGGTAACCCGAGCTGTTGGTAAGTCCCCCATCATTTGCTGAACTGTGGTAGGTTTAGTCCGATAGCAGGTCATACAGCGGTGTATGATATGTCTCACAACAGTCCTTCCTCCCAATGGCCAAAATCTAAGTCTAACAACACTTAATAGCAATTGAGGCCCAGCGTGCAAAAGGCGTTCATGGTAATATCGTAAAAGCAGACGCGGGAAGTAATGGTTGGCTGGTAGAACTATTGGGTGCTTTACGTTCTCTGATTCTAATGCGTGCTTAAGACGCCCTCCCAAGCGGATTACCTGATTCTCCGACAGGTATGGATTGAACCATCGTAATGGTGACCTTCTGGAAACCGCTTCCTTTTCATCAATGCCTTACGCTTCTCAACAAATACTTCCTGTTGGACTAAACTGATCAGTGCGGTTTCCGCTTCCTTTAGTTCTTTGGTAGATAAGAAAGAGGAATCCTTCTTTTCCTTCGTGCGCAGAAGCCGTTTCAAACGCAACCAGTAGGCTGTTCGACGAATTGGGTCTGTGTACGACGAGAAGCGGGTTAGGTATGCGTTATTGAACTCGGTGCCGGCATATACGGTGCGACGTTTTTCCTCTGCTGCCAGTGAAGTTTCCGGAAAACGTGGCCATTCATCCTTTTCTTTGGCCAACCACTGCGGTCCCTGCCACCAAAACAGATTGTGTACGATGTCCTCCGGCGCAATCCCTCTGGAAATCAGATCGGCCGGGCTATGGACTCCAGGAACATGGTCCCACTGAGAAATCTCGGTAAGCGATTGAATTGTGGCCACCCGATTGGCCACGTAAGTTGTCCATGTAGCTGGAGTTGCTCGTATCCAACGCAGGAGGAGTCCGGTGGAGTCCGTCCAAAAATATACTGGTGCAGTGAATTTTATTGACCGAGAAACCTTCTCGAACAGCTGGGCAGCGAGACGAGCTCCGTATAATAACAACCTAGGAATGGTTTGCACTTGTAAAGGTGCAACCCGTGATTTGGAGGTTAGTAATCGTACCCATACATCTCCGTCTGAGTTCCAACTCTTCACGTAGAGACACGCGCCGTACGCTTTTTCCGAAGCGTCTGAAAAGCAGTGAAATTGAATAGACACTGCCTTGGGAATGACTACACAACGCTCGATGCGAATGGTATTAAGCAGAAACAGTTGTTGGTGGTACTTGATCCAAATCTCACCCACCGTTGAGGGTAGTGACTGATCCCAATTCAGTCTTTGACCGTTTTCATCACGAAGTGTCCACAACAGCTGCATATAAATTTTTGCCGAAGTAAATGCCGCTTCAAGCAGACCCAAAGGGTCATATAATGTAGCAATGACCGACAGCATGTTTCGCTTTGTAAGCGGTACGCTAGGGTTGAGAACTGGAATCTTAAATTGAAATTTAAGCGTGTCGGTAACTGGCATCCAAGTCAACCCCAATGTTTTTATCGAAGGATTAGGATCCAAATTGATCTCTTCCGATGATTGGATTGCTAGCTCCTCTTTCGGAATCCCACTCAATATATCAGAGCAGTTTGATGCCCATTTTCGTAACCAAAACCCTCCTTTCTTTGTCATCGAATCTAGTTGAACACGCAAAGTTCGTGCCGATTCCGGATCATCCGACCCTGTTATTACATCGTCCATGTATGTATCCTCCATAATAGCCCTTGCAGCGAACGAAAAACTATCCTCATCGTCTACCGCCAGTTGTTTCAGCGTCCTGGTCGCTAAGAATGGTGCAGGTTCAGTACCGTTTGGTGAAGAGTGCCACAGGATACATTGCAATGGGCGGTCTTCCCGACACATTTTGATTTGACGGAACATTTTTTCCACGTCGGACACCAGCTTTATATGCTTCGTTCGACTACGAAGGATTATGGATCGGAGATCTTCTTGGATCACTGGCCCCACCAGTAACAAATCGTTCAACGACTCCCCAGAAGTCGTTTTACAGGAACCGTCAAAGAGCACTCGAACCTTGGTGGTGATGCTGGACTCCTTGACCACCGGATGATGAGGTAGGTAGCATCGCTTAATTGTATCCACCTCAGCCTCTTCGACCTTCCGCATATGCCCGAGCGGCAAGTATTCCTGCATGAAGTTTGGTATTGTTCGTGTAGTGACTCGTCTCTGGCCAATCTACGCTCCGTCCCTTGAAGCCGCCGAAATGCGATGTCCCGTGACTCGCCTAACCTTGAGAGAATAGCTTCATGCTTTGGTAAGGAGACGGTGTACCTACCGTCAGGGTTTCGTTTGATCGTTTGCGGAACCAGCTCTTCGCAGCGCTTTTCCTCCAATGAAAGAGCCTTACCAAACTCTATTTTCTCGCAAGACCAAAACCGGGTTATCAATTTGTCCAAACTATCCACCGCAGAAAGATTGCAGTTGATTTGAAGAGACTGTATTTGATGTGTATACCCGCCGCAGGCAACCCAACCGAAAACGGATTCACTGAGTGTTGGCATATGTTGTCCCAGAGAAATCCTTCTACCAGCCTCGAAGAAATCGAGAAATGCCTCTATGCCCAGAACCAAATCCACCGCTTTAGGCTCGTCGAAAAATGTCGGATCTGCCAATTGCACTCCGTTCGGAAGTACTAAAAAGCTTAATTCCCTTGAAAATGATGGTATACGGGAACGTATCGCAGCTTGAATTTTTTGCTTAACCTTGGTAGTCGTATGTCCAATGCCAAGGACTGAGACATTCACTCGATCGCGGCTCACCTTCAGCCTTTGACTCAATCGTTCAGTGACGAAGTTGCTTTCCGATACAGAATCTAGTAAAGCGCGGGCAGGATACCGGTTACCGTCATCATCCTCGATTATGACGACAGCTGTAGCCAACAGAACTTTAGCAGAATATTGATGTGCTGCACCTGAAACGAACACTCGTAGGAATGGCTTCGGTGGAAGACGCGGAAAATTGTATCCAGTTTGAGCGAGATCCAAAGTCCCATTCGGAGAATGTCCAATAAAATCACCAAACGCGCGTTATTTTATCACTACACCTTTATTAATTTAGTCTAGCTTCTAAGAAAATGCATGCCAATTAGATTTAAGAACACTTTATTTTAGGGAAACTACTGCATGCTTATTTTAATTTTATTCTTAAGTTTAGATTAATACACTAGGTTTAAATTAATAATTCTTCAGCAATCCGTTCTGCTGGCGAGGTGGAATGCGACTCCACTAAAAGATTTATCCGATTAGCTTCATAGGTCCAACAGCAACTGAATTCTTCTCCGGAGATGTTTTCCGATCCGATTGGAGTTGAGAATGATCTCCTATCAGCTCCCATCCTCTCCTATCAACGATCGTTATCACTCCCACGGGCGACTAGCAGTTGATGATGATCGTTCTGCGATGAATCTCTTTTGGCCTGGCTGGGATGGTAATCGGCTACTTCGTTCTCGCGTACGGTTTCGGATGAGAGTTTGTGATATCTTTAGTATGTCATCAGGGTTGAAATTATGGGTGGCGTTACTACTTCCGAACATCCTCATCCACCCAGAAATTCCAGCAATTTCTGTAAATAAAAAAAGAAAACCGCTTCGACGGGATGGGAAGGAAAATCAGGATTGATGACTGTCGGCTGTCGCGTCTTGAAGCTCGGTGTTGTCCGCAAATGGTAAAATGCAGATCTTCTCCACTGGGCGCATTAGGGTTCCACTGGCGGTTTTCAATGTAACCACCCTTATCGTACCATCACCGCCAGGATGCATTTGAATTATCCTTCCCATTTTCCACCGCATGGGGGGTTGATTATCATCTTGGATGATGACTAACTGACCTACGCCGATCGGAACAGCTGGCTTCAAATGCTTAGTTCTCCCCTGTAGTTGACATAAAAATTCTCTGAGTCACCTCCTCCAGAAATCTTGCAATTTTCGTTGTTTTAACTGCCAGTGATTCAATCGATTGGTTGGTAGATCCTCCAAATTTGGCTCTGGTAATGCTTGGAGTGATTCTCCTACCAGAAAGTGTGCAGGCGTTAAAGGTTGCAGATCGTTGGGATCATCGGACATGGGGGTGAAAGGGCGAGAATTTAGGCATGATTCCACCTGAGCTAATAGCGTCGTCATATCTTCAGGGGACACGGGATTCTCTCCAACCACCTTTAATAAGTGGGTTTTAGCTGAACGAACTGCTGCTTCCCACAAGCCTCCAAAGTGGGGTGCACTAGGTGGGTTAAAATGCCACTGAATTCCCTCCTCTGCCAGTTCTTTGGAAACGATGTCGTGATGCTTGCTTTTCCGAAGCAGTTCTAGAAACTCCTGCAGTTTGTTTCGTGCTCCGACAAAGTTGGTGCCGTTGTCGGAAAACATCTCTGCGCAGCGGCCTCTTCTCGACACAAATCGTCGCAGGGCTTGTAAGAACTTATCGGTTGACAAGTCTGTGACGAGTTCTAGGTGCACGGCCTTGGTACACATGCAAATGAAAATTGCCACATAGGCTTAACTACTGGACGTCTCGGAGCGGGTCTGACGTAAATGGGTCCAAAATAGTCCACACCTGTTCGCAAAAATGGACGGGAAACGGTAACCCGAGCTGTTGGTAAGTCCCCCATCATTTGCTGAACTGTGGTAGGTTTAGTCCGATAGCAGGTCATACAGCGGTGTATGATATGTCTCACAACAGTCCTTCCTCCCAATGGCCAAAATCTAAGTCTAACAACACTTAATAGCAATTGAGGCCCAGCGTGCAAAAGGCGTTCATGGTAATATCGTAAAAGCAGACGCGGGAAGTAATGGTTGGCTGGTAGAACTATTGGGTGCTTTACGTTCTCTGATTCTAATGCGTGCTTAAGACGCCCTCCCAAGCGGATTACCTGATTCTCCGACAGGTATGGATTGAACCATCGTAATGGTGACCTTCTGGAAACCGCTTCCTTTTCATCAATGCCTTACGCTTCTCAACAAATACTTCCTGTTGGACTAAACTGATCAGTGCGGTTTCCGCTTCCTTTAGTTCTTTGGTAGATAAGAAAGAGGAATCCTTCTTTTCCTTCGTGCGCAGAAGCCGTTTCAAACGCAACCAGTAGGCTGTTCGACGAATTGGGTCTGTGTACGACGAGAAGCGGGTTAGGTATGCGTTATTGAACTCGGTGCCGGCATATACGGTGCGACGTTTTTCCTCTGCTGCCAGTGAAGTTTCCGGAAAACGTGGCCATTCATCCTTTTCTTTGGCCAACCACTGCGGTCCCTGCCACCAAAACACATTGTGTACGATGTCCTCCGGCGCAATCCCTCTGGAAATCAGATCGGCCGGGCTATGGACTCCAGGAACATGGTCCCACTGAGAAATCTCGGTAAGCGATTGAATTGTGGCCACCCGATTGGCCACGTAAGTTGTCCATGTAGCTGGAGTTGCTCGTATCCAACGCAGGAGGAGTCCGGTGGAGTCCGTCCAAAAATATACTGGTGCAGTGAATTTTATTGACCGAGAAACCTTCTCGAACAGCTGGGCAGCGAGACGAGCTCCGTATAATAACAACCTAGGAATGGTTTGCACTTGTAAAGGTGCAACCCGTGATTTGGAGGTTAGTAATCGTACCCATACATCTCCGTCTGAGTTCCAACTCTTCACGTAGAGACACGCGCCGTACGCTTTTTCCGAAGCGTCTGAAAAGCAGTGAAATTGAATAGACACTGCCTTTGGAATGACTACACAACGCTCGATGCGAATGGTATTAAGCAGAAACAGTTGTTGGTGGTACTTGATCCAAATCTCACCCACCGTTGAGGGTAGTGACTGATCCCAATTCAGTCTTTGACCGTTTTCATCACGAAGTGTCCACAACAGCTGCATATAAATTTTTGCCGAAGTAAATGCCGCTTCAAGCAGACCCAAAGGGTCATATAATGTAGCAATGACCGACAGCATGTTTCGCTTTGTAAGCGGTACGCTAGGGTTGAGAACTGGAATCTTAAATTGAAATTTAAGCGTGTCGGTAACTGGCATCCAAGTCAACCCCAATGTTTTTATCGAAGGATTAGGATCCAAATTGATCTCTTCCGATGATTGGATTGCTAGCTCCTCTTTCGGAATCCCACTCAATATATCAGAGCAGTTTGATGCCCATTTTCGTAACCAAAACCCTCCTTTCTTTGTCATCGAATCTAGTTGAACACGCAAAGTTCGTGCCGATTCCGGATCATCCGACCCTGTTATTACATCGTCCATGTATGTATCCTCCATAATAGCCCTTGCAGCGAACGAAAAACTATCCTCATCGTCTACCGCCAGTTGTTTCAGCGTCCTGGTCGCTAAGAATGGTGCAGGTTCAGTACCGTTTGGTGAAGAGTGCCACAGGATACATTGCAATGGGCGGTCTTCCTGACACATTTTGATTTGACGGAACATTTTTTCCACGTCGGACACCAGCTTTATATGCTTCGTTCGACTACGAAGGATTATGGATCGGAGATCTTCTTGGATCACTGGCCCCACCAGTAACAAATCGTTCAACGACTCCCCAGAAGTCGTTTCACAGGAACCGTCAAAGAGCACTCGAACCTTGGTGGTGGTGCTGGACTCCTTGACCACCGGATGATGAGGTAGGTAGCATCGCTTAATTGTATCCACCTCAGCCTCTTCGACCTTCCGCATATGCCCGAGCGGCAAGTATTCCTGCATGAAGTTTGGTATTGTTCGTGTAGTGACTCGTCTCTGGCCAATCTACGCTCCGTCCCTTGAAGCCGCCGAAATGCGATGTCCCGTGACTCGCCTAACCTTGAGAGAATAGCTTCATGCTTTGGTAAGGAGACGGTGTACCTACCGTCAGGGTTTCGTTTGATCGTTTGCGGAACCAGCTCTTCGCAGCGCTTTTCCTCCAATGAAAGAGCCTTACCAAACTCTATTTTCTCGCAAGACCAAAACCGGGTTATCAATTTGTCCAAACTATCCACCGCAGAAAGATTGCAGTTGATTTGAAGAGACTGTATTTGATGTGTATACCCGCCGCAGGCAACCCAACCGAAAACGGATTCACTGAGTGTTGGCATATGTTGTCCCAGAGAAATCCTTCTACCAGCCTCGAAGAAATCGAGAAATGCCTCTATGCCCAGAACCAAATCCACCGCTTTAGGCTCGAAAAATGTCGGATCTGCCAATTGCACTCCGTTCGGAAGTACTAAAAAGCTTAATTCCCTTGAAAATGATGGTATACGGGAACGTATCGCAGCTTGAATTTTTTGCTTAACCTTGGTAGTCGTATGTCCAATGCCAAGGACTGAGACATTCACTCGATCGCGGCTCACCTTCAGCCTTTGACTCAATCGTTCAGTGACGAAGTTGCTTTCCGATACAGAATCTAGTAAAGCGCGGGCAGGATACCGGTTACCGTCATCATCCTCGATTATGACGACAGCTGTAGCCAACAGAACTTTAGCAGAATATTGATGTGCTGCACCTGAAACGAACACGATTGTGGCAGCCAGGTTTGCCACTTGAGGTGATTCCTCCTGAATAGCTGGCTTGTCAGCACGAGAAGCAGCTGAAACCTTTGTATCACGATTCCTTTCCAGTTTGAAACAGACCAATGTGTGGTGGCGACTCTTGCAATTTCGGCAAGAATATTTGGATTGGCAATCTTTAGCCATGTGACCTGCCTTGAAGCAGTTTCGGCATAACGAGTTAGATTTCAGTAAAGCATCTCTGTCAGCCACATTCATGTGTTGGAAGGTATTACATTGGTAAAGAGGGTGGTTCGACGAGCAAGCTACACAGCGTCTTCAGACACTTGAGATGAATTGCAGTTTGTCCTGGTCATCAATGCTCTTTGTTTTTGCTGCGGTTGGTGCTGTTGAATTCCCTTGTTATCCACGGGCCGCTGTGGGAGGCACTGCAGAACCTGTATTTTACGGTGAAGGAAATCAAGCTGGTTTATCAAAGAATCCTCCTCACGTGATGCTGACATCTCCTCCCACCCCCTCCGAGTAACGGGATCGAGCCGTGCCGTAAGGATATTCACAAGTAAAAGGTCCTTGAAATCAGCTAACTGCACCACCTGATCGAGAGTCTGTATAATTCTCTCGAACCCTTTCATCAGGGCATTGAGCTCCATTGCGGATTCCTTGGAAAGCATTGGCAGCTTGAACAACGCGATAACCTGCCGCTTCTTTAACAATTTGCTGTTGTTATACCGTTTTAACAACAAATCCCACGCCACCTGATAATTGGCTTTTGTAATATGCAACGGATCGATCAGGCTCTTGGGTTCTCCTTGCAAACATCCCTTCAAATAATGGAATTTTTCCACCTCGGGTAGGTCTTCCTTCCAGTGAATGAGTGAGGTGAAAAGATCCCGGAAGCTTAACCATTCGTCGATGTTTCCATTGAATGTCTGCAGTTGAATTTGTGGTAGGCGAACATGGTCGATGCTATTCCGCATTGACGAATCTCCAGCACAGCTAGATTGCTCAAGGACTTGCGGCGCCTTCAGTTATCTAGTTTTATCCATTAGGAAAGATTTGGCTTCATAGTAACGGTCACTAAACACCAATCGCTCCTTTTCAAACGCGTTTCCTTCAGCATCGTAGTCATCGTGGCAAAAAATATTTCGACTAAGGTGCCACTAAACGCTTCTCAAAGCTCGTCCAAATTACCTAAGCGTATTTGGACCTCGGTAATTGTGTTGGACTCCTTAAACTTTTGCACAAATCGCCAAATATCGTTGAAAGAGAGCTGGCAGTTAGTGCTCTCATAGCTGGTGACTTCTTGACCGTGGTTGTTGCAGGGGTAGCCATTGTGTTGCCTCACACCGAACAATGAGTTGAGAAAAGAGGCTAATGCTGATTTGGTGTACGCGACTTGGATTGTATATACCTGGCGAAGCTAGGCTCGCTTGCATAAATTTACCCGAGAAAACTACAGGTGACGCTCCAAATAAAACACTAGTAGAGGTAGGTATAATTGATATTTTGACGTCACGGCAAATTATCCAAATGCAGCAATTACTCGGTCGACAAAGGAATCGAAGAGAAAAGAGTGGTGTAATATCCAAAAACCTTGGCTTCGGCTGGGCATATACTGTGGCAGCTCACCCAGAGAAACCAGCAGCTGAGCTATAATCCCGGCGAAGTTCAACTTTCGCAATCAAAATGATCTTCAGCCTAACAGGCTTGAGGGCTCAGAGGTTTTGTGGCCAAATTGAAGAGGAAATATTTCCAATCAAAATTGTGTATTTCTGTAATCCTAGCTTCGGTAGTATACTAAAATGTTCACTCACCCAGGAAAACAGCTAACCGCACTACCTCTTCAGGCCAGAATGTCGTAGCAAAGCAAATTACCTATTCGCTTGCCTCTGTCAGCGCTGATGGAAAAAGGTGCTACAGCGCAGCGTGGGGATGAGAATGGCGCCGAAATCCAAGTCGCGTACACCAAATCAGCATTAAACCGCCTCCGAAACAGTAGGACACAAGTCGCTAGTTCCATGACAGAAGTATTGTATAGCGTTAGTATTTAGCAAGATCGCTTCGACTGGACATACACTGAACTTTCTTAATTTACCTATGAAAAAAATCGTTGTGCCTGTCCAGCAGTCCAGTAAGCCAAATAAATTGAACGGTCTCAACCGTAAAACTCCAAATAGTTGCTCTAATGTCCCAGCATGCGAGATTCCAGCAACCAATCCGTTTGCAATCCAGTATCACAATAGTAAAAGCGCGATGGCGATCAAATCCCAAGCCACGCTAAGTCCAAAGATGGCAAAGTCCAGCTTCCAATTGTTGCGAAGCGCGATGGTGAATTTTAATAAAGGTGTAGAATCGCGATGGCGGAAAGTAGCGCCAATCCAAGCGTTCAAAGTCAGCCCAATGCCAACTGCGAACTGCAACCGAGTTTCCGAAGCACGCGGATGGTCCCACCATCCGGCTCGAAGGACCAAAATGTTGGGTACAGGTCCGTTACCTTCCGTTGATTCTTCGATAGCAGCCTCCAACCTAACACTCGTAGGAATGGCAGCTCACCCAGAGAAGCCAGCAGCTGAGCTATAATCCCGGCGAAGTTCAACTTTCGCAATCAAAATGATCTTCAGCCTAACAGGCTTGAGGGCTCAGAGGTTTTGTGGCCAAATTGAAGAGGAAATATTTCCAATCAAAATTGTGTATTTCTGTAATCCTAGCTTCGGTAGTATACTAAAATGTTCACTCACCCAGGAAAACAGCTAACCGCACTACCTCTTCAGGCCAGAATGTCGTAGCAAAGCAAATTACCTATTCGCTTGCCTCTGTCAGCGCTGATGGAAAAAGGTGCTCCAGCGCAGCGTGGGGATGAGAATGGCGCCGAAATCCAAGTCGCGTACACCAAATCAGCATTAAACCGCCTCCGAAACAGTAGGACACAAGTCGCTAGTTCCATGACAGAAGTATTGTATAGCGTTAGTATTTAGCAAGATCGCTTCGACTGGACATACACTGAACTTTCTTAATTTACCTATGAAAAAAATCGTTGCGCCTGTCCAGCAGTCCAGTAAGCCAAATAAATTGAACGGTCTCAACCGTAAAACTCCAAATAGTTGCTCTAATGTCCCAGCATGCGAGATTCCAGCAACCAATCCGTTTGCAATCCAGTATCACAATAGTAAAAGCGCGATGGCGATCAAATCCCAAGCCACGCTAAGTCCAAAGATGGCAAAGTCCAGCTTCCAATTGTTGCGAAGCGCGATGGTGAATTTTAATAAAGGTGTAGAATCGCGATGGCGGAAAGTAGCGCCAATCCAAGCGTTCAAAGTCAGCCCAATGCCAACTGCGAACTGCAACCGAGTTTCCGAAGCACGCGGATGGTCCCACCATCCGGCTCGAAGGACCAAAATGTTGGGTACAGGTCCGTTACCTTCCGTTGATTCTTCGATAGCGGCCTCCAACCTAACACTCGTAGGAATGGCTTCGGTGGAAGACGCGGAAAATTGTATCCAGTTTGAGCGAGATCCAAAGTCCCATTCGGAGAATGTCCAATAAAATCACCAAACGCGCGTTATTTTATCACTACATCTTTATTAATTTAGTCTAGCTTCTAAGAAAATGCATGCCGATTAGATTCAAGAACACTTTATTTTAGGGAAACTACTGCATGCTTATTTTAATTTTATTCTTAAGTTTAGATTAATACACTAGGTTTAATTTAATAATTTTTCAGCAATCCGTTCTGCTGGCGAGGTGGAATGCGACTCCACTAAAAGATTTATCCGATTAGCTTTATAGGTCCAACAGCAACTGAATTCTTCTCCGGCGATATTTTCCGATCCGATTGGAGTTGAGAATGATCTCCTATCAGCTCCCATCCTCTCCTATCAGCGATCGTTATCACTCCCACGGGCGACTAGCAGTTGATGATGATCGTTCTGCGATAAATCTCTTTTGGCCTGGCTGGGATGGTAATCGGCTACTTCGTTCTCGCGTACGGTTTCGGATGAGAGTTTGTGATATCTTTAGTATGTCATCAGGGTTGAAGTTATGGGTGGCGTTACTACTTTCGAACACATATCGTAGTTGCACCTCCGTGATTGACCTGAGCTAGTCAAGTTGCACAGAGAACCACATAGATAGCTGTTGGGATGTTATAGCATCTTCAATGTACAAGAATTCAGTAACTCTCACTTCAGAAAGATCAATAACGGCGCCGGCCACGTCATTACGGTCGTTGGGAAAAATAAGAAGAGGATTGTTATTTCGACAAACGTTATGAGACCGATCAGGATCTCTACGGATCAGGATTCGCCGTGGTAGGCAATACGATCAAATATTTCAAAATCCCGCGCGACGAATGAATTTCAAAACATCTAAAAAATCTACAGAAACAAAAGCTAAGCGCAACACCCAACGAGCTGATTTCGGTTGATACGCAGCCACTGATTTTGTTTCTTATGAGAGTTAACTACGCGATATGATTCTCCAGATCACCAGCCGCCGCAAACCGAACTCAAACGGTTGATCACTGTACTAAAAACAAAACCTAGGTATCTTTCTTTTTCTTATTCTAGAATTTATAAAGTTGATGTATTTGATACTAAAAAACGATACTGTGAACAATAATTATGTTTCGCGAAAACGTTGTTTCAAGCCGCCACTATACGGTATTCGGTAGTTATCTTCATCACATGTGACATGTGACTTATATTCGAACGCGAGTTGTAAGAATGTAAATTATTTCTAAACGCGGATAAGGTCGTATCGAGCCTTCTCTTGTGTTAAACTATATGAATATTTGCAGTCAATGTCAATCGTCAACGCAAAAATACTTAACAAAAGTAAAAAATGGCTAAGTTTAAGTCCAAAGATGGCAAAGTCCAGCTTCCAATTGTTGCGAAGCGCGATGGTGAATTTTAATAAATGTGTAGAATCGCGATGGTGGAAAGTAGCGCCAATCCAAGCGTTCAAAGTCAGCCCAATGCCAACTGCGAACTGCAACCGAGTTTCCGAAGCACGCGGATGGTCCCACCATCCGGCTCGAAGGACCAAAATGTTGGGTACAGGTCCGTTACCTTCCGTTGATTCTTCGATAGCGGCCTCCAACCTAACACTCGTAGGAATGGCAGCTCACCCAGAGAAACCAGCAGCTGAGCTATAATCCCGGCGAAGTTCAACTTTCGCAATCAAAATGATCTTCAGCCTAACAGGCTTGAGGGCTCAGAGGTTTTGTGGCCAAATTGAAGAGGAAATATTTCCAATCAAAATTGTGTATTTCTGTAATCCTAGCTTCGGTAGTATACTAAAATGTTCACTCACCCAGGAAAACAGCTAACCGCACTACCTCTTCAGGCCAGAATGTCGTAGCAAAGCAAATTACCTATTCGCTTGCCTCTGTCAGCGCTGATGGAAAAAGGTGCTCCAGCGCAGCGTGGGGATGAGAATGGCGCCGAAATCCAAGTCGCGTACACCAAATCAGCATTAAACCGCCTCCGAAACAGTAGGACACAAGTCGCTAGTTCCATGACAGAAGTATTGTATAGCGTTAGTATTTAGCAAGATCGCTTCGACTGGACATACACTGAACTTTCTTAATTTACCTATGAAAAAAATCGTTGCGCCTGTCCAGCAGTCCAGTAAGCCAAATAAATTGAACGGTCTCAACCGTAAAACTCCAAATAGTTGCTCTAATGTCCCAGCATGCGAGATTCCAGCAACCAATCCGTTTGCAATCCAGTATCACAATAGTAAAAGCGCGATGGCGATCAAATCCCAAGCCACGCTAAGTCCAAAGATGGCAAAGTCCAGCTTCCAATTGTTGCGAAGCGCGATGGTGAATTTTAATAAAGGTGTAGAATCGCGATGGCGGAAAGTAGCGCCAATCCAAGCGTTCAAAGTCAGCCCAATGCCAACTGCGAACTGCAACCGAGTTTCCGAAGCACGCGGATGGTCCCACCATCCGGCTCGAAGGACCAAAATGTTGGGTACAGGTCCGTTACCTTCCGTTGATTCTTCGATAGCGGCCTCCAACCTAACACTCGTAGAAATGGCTTCGGTGGAAGACGCGGAAAATTGTATCCAGTTTGAGCGAGATCCAAAGTCCCATTCGGAGAATGTCCAATAAAATCACCAAACGCGCGTTATTTTATCACTACACCTTTATTAATTTAGTCTAGCTTCTAAGAAAATGCATGCCGATTAGATTTAAGAACACTTTATTTTAGGGAAACTACTGCATGCTTATTTTAATTTTATTCTTAAGTTTAGATTAATACACTAGGTTTAATTTAATAATTTTTCAGCAATCCGTTCTGCTGGCGAGGTGGAATGCGACTCCACTAAAAGATTTATCCGATTAGCTTTATAGGTCCAACAGCAACTGAATTCTTCTCCGGCGATATTTTCCGATCCGATTGGAGTTGAGAATGATCTCCTATCAGCTCCCATCCTCTCCTATCAGCGATCGTTATCACTCCCACGGGCGACTATCAGTTGATGATGATCGTTCTGCGATAAATCTCTTTTGGCCTGGCTGGGATGGTAATCGGCTACTTCGTTCTCGCGTACGGTTTCGGATGAGAGTTTGTGATATCTTTAGTATGTCATCAGGGTTGAAGTTATGGGTGGCGTTACTACTTCCGAACACATATCGTAGTTGCACCTCCGTGATTGACCTGAGCTAGTCAAGTTGCACAGAGAACCACATAGATAGCTTTTGGGATGTTATAGCATCTTCAATGTACAAGAATTCAGTAACTCTCACTTCAGAAAGATCAATAACGGCGCCGGCCACGTCATTACGGTCGTTGGGAAAAATAAGAAGAGGATTGTTATTTCGACAAACGTTATGAGACCGATCAGGATCTCTACGGATCAGGATTCGCCGTGGTAGGCAATACGATCAAATATTTCAAAATCCCGCGCGACGAATGAATTTCAAAACATCTAAAAAATCTACAGAAACAAAAGCTAAGCGCAACACCCAACGAGCTGATTTCGGTTGATACGCAGCCACTGATTTTGTTTCTTATGAGAGTTAACTACGCGATATGATTCTCCAGATCACCAGCCGCCGCAAACCGAACTCAAACGGTTGATCACTGTACTAAAAACAAAACCTAGGTATCTTTCTTTTTCTTATTCTAGAATTTATAAAGTTGATGTATTTGATACTGAAAAACGATACTGTGAACAATAATTATGTTTCGCGAAAACGTTGTTTCAAGCCGCCACTATACGGTATCCGGTAGTTATCTTCATCACATGTGACATGTGACTTATATTCGAACGCGAGTTGTAAGAATGTAAATTATTTCTAAACGCGGATAAGGTCGTATCGAGCCTTCTCTCGTGTTAAACTATATGAATATTTGCAGTCAATGTCAATCGTCAACGCAAAAATACTTAACAAAAGTAAAAAATGGCTAAGTTTTAGACACTCAAAGCTGAATTAAAACTAGACTAAATTAAACTAAATTTAAGAAAAAAAATCCAAACACACACATAAGCCAAAAAGGTCCTAAATTAGGTGTGTTGCTTCATAAGCATAACTATCAAAAATTCAGCTTGAAGCAAAAATGATCATTCAAAAGCTAGAGAAGTCATGAATACCAGAACAAAAACAATGCATATGGAAACTATGCATTGAATGGCGAAATTGACTCACCGAGAACCCTATCTTTGCTGAATTTTCGCGCTCCGCAACGCTCACTAACGTCCGCAGAGTGCATCGCACAATGTTCGGTTACAATGAACCTGTCACTGCATGTGTTCGAGCATTCACTTCAGTTGAAGAGATCTTCGAATTCGGTGAACCATCAAACAAATTCCTCCGAAAAGTGACCATGTCTAATATCTTTTAATTGACCATATAGAATAATATTAGGACCTATGTTTTATATGCTGACTCGGGGCAACCCAATGTAATATTTATTGAATTTAATGTTAGTTCGTAATGTTTGCAGTTTTATTATTGACAAACTGTATATGTGTAAAATTGTAAATGTATTCTTAACAAAAGATGATGGGGTGTATTCTTAACAAAAGATGATGGGGTGTTTATGCCTCCATGAGGATGGCCTCAAAAGGCATTTCCCCATCCACTAACTTTCATGGAGACCATTATGGCCAGATGAAAATAGATAATATAGTATCACTAGAGATAATAAAGTATTGCTCAATTGCCAACCAGCACTAGGTTATAAATTGTAAGGCCACAGTGACACCTTTTTTTATATTTTGTTTCCACTGCTTTCCGCATTCCGCATGGGCAATTGCTTTGCATACGCTGCATTGCCCATGCCAAACATTTGGCCAACACATTGACAGTTTATCAATAACGCGCTTGAGTTTGGGTCTAGGAAATAAGCATAGGTCGTAAGCTATTTGGTAAGAGAAATACAATTCATTCGATGTTGAACACTTATATAAAATGGTCCGTTTCTCTCGAACTAAAAGAACTCCACGACAGCGGGTCTAAATGGCGACCTGTGCCAGTGAAAAAACCTCCCTGGATAAAAGAACAAGTGTTTTGTACGCGAAGTGGTTCGTTTTTGTTTTTTGAAGTGCTAACCAGCAGCGAAAGTCACAGTTGACATAGTTGAAGCCAATTGTTTGTTATCAGTGTCACAACCGAGAGCAGAATATGACGCTATGTACGTAGCGATACTCAGTGCAAATTAACGAATTTTAAGTGAAGTGAAAAATGGGCAAGTCCCATTCCAAAGCTGTGACTAACAATTGAGATCCACAGGTTAGCGTCCAAAACACCTTGGATCTCCATACGGATTATCATACGGATCACGAACTAAAGATAACACTGATCCTGTGCCTAGTAGCGGTTCAACTAACGATTACTTTATACCAAATATATACACGTCACTCTAGGGCGCAAACCATAAACATTGCCAGATCGGTGGCAAATATGAATCAAGTTTGATTCTCAACTAACACCAGATGAGACTGTGGACATTAACAAGAACCTTGTGATAGTTGATGGACAAATATAAAATGAAACAGTGCAGATATTGTGGATTCGTGTCAACCCAATGTTAACCACAGCAGCGTCAACCCGCGGCAGCAACAAAGCTGAGCAGAGCAACCCCACAGCAGCGGCAGCAGCGTCAACCCACAGCAGCGACACGCTGATCGGCGGCAATTGTCGAGAAATGTTCACGATTTGACTTAAAGTATGTATTAGAGTGGCCATATTTTATATGGCTGAAAAAGTTTCCTTTTGACCTCTACAATAAGCCACGGTGGTGGCCAATCAGCCCTAGAATGTGCAAGTTGAGGATCAAAGGCCGTTTCTTCAACATTAGTATTATCAACGTGCATAGCCCACACCTCGGAAGTACCGATGACGACAAGGACGAATTCTACGCGCAGTTGGAGAGTGAATATGACCGCTGCCCAAAACATGATGTCAAGATCATCATCGGGGATTACAACGCTCAGGTTGGCCAGGAGGAGGAGTACAGACCGGTGATTGGACGATTCAGTGCACACCAGCTGACGAATGAAAATGGCCTCAGACTAATCGACTTCGCCACCTCCAAGAACATGGCCATACGTAGCACTTTCTTTCAGCATAGCCTCCACCATAGACTCACCTGGAGATCACCGAATAGAACAGAAACACAAATCGACCACGTTTTGATAGATGGTCGGCACTTCTCGGACATTATCGATGTCAGATCACATCGAGGCGCTAACATCGATTCGGATCACTACCTAGTGATGGTTAAGATACGCCAAAAACTATCCGTTGTGAATAACATACGGTACCGTCGCCCGCCACGGTATAATCTCGCGCGACTGAAGCAACACGACATCGCAACACAGTACGCGTCATCGCTCGAAGCTGCACTGCCAGAAGAGGGAGAGCTTGAAGAAGCCCCTCTAGGGGATCGCTGGAATGCCGTGAAAACAGCTATCAGCAGTGCTGCGGAGGAAGTCCTGGGACACGTGCAACCGAATCGACGTAACGAGTGGTTTGACGAAGAATGTCGGCAGATTTTGGACGAGAAGAACGCAGCGCGGGCAACAATGCTGCGTAGAGCCACCCGTCAGAATGTGGAGCGATATAGACTGAAACGGAGGCAACAAGTCCAACTCTTCAAGGAAAAAAAGCGTCGCCAAGAAGAGGAGGAATGTGAAGAATTCGAGCAGCTGCACCGCATACACGAAACACGAAAGTTCTACCAAAAACTCAACGGATCCCGCAGAGGCTTTGTCCCACGAGCCGAAATGTGTAGGGATAAGAATGGAGACATTTTGACGGATGATCGTGAGGTGATCGAAAGGTGGAAGCAGCACTACGATGAACACCTGAATGGCGTGCAAGCAGGAGACCACAACAGGAGCGGAGAAGACGTGGTAGGTGCAACGAACGACGAAGATGTGCCACCCCCAACAATAAGCGAAGTTAAGGATGCGATCCGGCAGCAGATTACAACTCGTATAACTTGCTCATTATCGACCTGAACAGGTTCAACTAAAACAGGAAGTCTTAAAATTTAAAGTTTTCACGGAAATGAAAACGAAACTGTGAGTTTTGAGTTTTTTTTTTTGTTCATCTATAATTTATTTGACACGACACAAATACAATTTAATGTTTAACGGCGCCAATTATATCTGGTAGCTTACTTTCTAAAGTATCTTAATAACTAAAAGCAAGTTTTTTATCCTCGCTGCCGACTACGAGCTGAACTAAATGTAACTTAAAGCTATAATATTTTGCATTAAAAGCACTGGTTTACTGTATGATGGTTTTCATTGACATAGGTAAGCACATAAGTTTTGAGTTGTTGAGTCCATAAAAATATACAAAATATATTTTGTTGATTTCATACTGACATTATTGAAGTCTTTCTATATGCAGGGAATACCGCGTAAAAACACATAAATTCCGAAATCCGCGTAAAAAAGCGTAGAAAAACGGCGTAAGGGGAGACATTAGGCCTCTGTCATGCTGGATGCTGACCCGGGCGGTCGGTCGGGATTCTTGCCGCGGGTAAATAAACAGCCATAGGTAGAGCTGTTCATTGGCCTACGACAGGAGTTTCGCCCGATCGCTCGCGTTGGCGTTCGGCCTGGCAGAGGCCTTAGTGTTCCATTATTTATTATATCCTTTTTTCTCTTTTCTCTTCTATACAATAATAAGTCAGACATTATAGTTATTATTATTGTTATTTTGATATCATTATTATTTTTATCAAATTTTTTAAATGCATTACAAGTGCATCCCAACCAATGTCTTATTATGTATAGCTAGTGATTTACTCGAAATGCGATAGTAGAAGTGCTTAAGGGTTGCACGATATCATGCTCAATTACAATGATTCGTGCAAAAATCTAGTATTGCCGTTCTGTCTCAAATCAGTAAGTTGGACAATACTATTTTGATCCGCCTGATCGCTTTATTGTTCCATCTCCACTATTCTAATAGTATAGCATGGACGGTGTATACACTGGAGACCTGGCCCTAGGCCCCCTTCTATACTACACGATTACAATTACAATAACTACCAACAGGGACATGTCTTGAATGCAATTTAAGGTCAATGATCAGAACTTTTGGATCATTGAAGCTGTGAGTGAGTTGAATGGCTGTGAATGAGTTGATTTCGTTTGATGCTCTTGTAAAACAGTTAAAGAAAAGTGTTTAAGGTCCGATGCCTTTGCCATGTAATATATTTTGCATAAAAGTTCATAGAAATGAAGAGAACAAGTAATGTTGGTTAATTTTCGAAACTTTTCCGAAATATTTCAATCCACTAGCGTGTTATGAACTTCTTAGGCGATATTTTTGCCGTAGCTTGAATCAATTTTAAGCGCGCTCAAGAACTTTGCTTTGCACTTTCATCGAAACTCATGAGAATTGCTAGTCGATCAACAGGAGATCTACCGATCGTATTTGATAAAATTCACCGTCTTAGTGCATTCAGATCACTAGTGCTGAACTGTTTCATAGAAAATAATAACAATAATAATACTCAAAATCTAGATAAACATTTTAAAAGGTCCTATCTGCTTTCATCGTTTTTCTGGAGCGTCTTTTCATTTTGGTAATGGTTCAGCTTCAGTAATTCTCCCAAGCGTGGTTTTCGTTCAGAAGGCTAGAGTGATCCCTCCGCTATGAACTTGTGCAAATAACCTGCCATAAAAGGTGTTTCAAAAATGGTGGTGGTTGAATGAAAGTGATCAATCAAAAAATCGATCAAAGCAGATAGGACCTTTTGAAATGTTTCTCTAGAAATTACATTGTACATTGAATCCATACAAAAAGTTTTTAATAATTTCAATAATTTTGCTTCATCAATCCGATTGTGGCGGTTCACTTCACGCAGTTGCTGCAATGAAATATGATTAAGGATATAATCACTGAATGGCAGTTTCAAAACCTCTAACGAATATGAGAGGTCATTCATTCATTACGTAACGTACTGAGAAGAAGGGGATTTTCAACGAATAGTTCCATTACGTGAGGCCCCCAAGCGAAATTGTGTTATTTAGGGGTGGGAGGTGCTCAAAATTGCTATAATTTAGCGTGAAGTATTATGTGAATGTCCCTGATGATATGATTTTATAATTAAAGAGTATTTCGTCGCAAAATATACAACTATTTTAAGAAACTAAGGCAAAAAACTTCAGAACGAGATAAAAAACAACAGTTCTTGTGAGAATCTATTTTGTTTTAAATATAAGCGTTTTGTGGGTCCATTTAATGAACTCGAATCAACTTCAAATTTTTATAGCTTATTTTTGGAGTAAAAAGGAAACTTTTTCCGCCCGGCGCTCATCGAAATCGCATGATGTTACAAAAATGGCCACTCTAGTATGTATGCATTAATTATTTACTAAGCTGGTGACACGCTAGATTGTTTATTATTAATAAATGCGAAGAAATATTATAATTAAATGGGCATAGACGATGTTCGATCTATAATCGACGCGCCTATTGGTAGATTAACAACAATTTTAAGTAATTTTCAAAAGGCACCGAATAGAACGTATAGTAAAAGGTTCTTATCAAAAAAAAAAAAAAAAAAAAAGAGCAAGCCCAAACAATATTCAATTTCATAAACGATAATTCAGCAAAATATGAAAAGTGGTTCTCAGAAGAGGAACACTATTTTTTTAATAAAGGTGCCAGAAAGAAGTACAACGATATCCTAACAACCATAAACGACAGACTAGAATTCGTAGCTAAATTAATAATACAAGGCCGACGACTATCACAGGCGGCCAGAATGACATCCTTAATAGAAGTCATCAAAATGGTCACGGCACTTTTGCCGACTTACGACGGCACGCCCGAAAAAATGGGTAATTTCTTGGACGCACTTAGCGTGGTTAAACAGGTGACCACGGAGCCCGAATATTTACCCACCGTCATCACCATAGTAATGACGAAACTAGAGGGGAAAGTAAGGCATGTTTTTTCAACGCCACCCGCGACAATCGACGCGGTGACTAATAAACTAGAAGAAATACAACACACACCCCGGGAAGCAATGATCGCCAAGCTTACAAGCTGCAAGCAAAGGTCAAATATTGCCGGGTTTACTAAGGAAATGGAAGAGCTGACCATGCAGTAAGAAACCGCGTACATTGTGACAAAAATACCAGCGGAGGTAGCAAAAACAATGGCTAATAGACTAATAGACGATAAAACGGCTAAAATTCTCAAAGCCTGCAAATATACTAATATTTGCGAGGCTGTAAATAAGGTTTTGGAAGGAGCATCCCAAAATTCAAACCAGGCGACAGTAAATTTTGTTAGAAACCAAAGTAGCGATCAAAGGTCTAGATGGCAAACATCTGGAAAATTCCAAAATAAACAAAATTATAGAGGCTATAATAGAGGCCAATATAATAACAATGGTAATCGATACTACCAGAACTACCGCGCTTACGATTCAAGTCGTGACCTCCGGCCAAATAACGGTGACTACCAGCAGAGACGTGTCAATTTTCAGCAAAGAAACGACAACAATCTGCCACGAAATAATTATAACCAATCACGGGGCAGAAATAACTATAGAAACGCTTACGTTGCGGAAAACGGAAGGGGGCCTCTGGAAAATCCCCGCTCCGAGGCGCAACAAAACGACGGAGAGACAGCATACCCCAATATAGAGTAAATGTGTATAATCTTAACCTGACATACACGAACTTCGTAAAATTAAAGTTCGATATGTGCGAAAGACCTGTCAACCTTATGTGGATACAGGAGCGGACATATCGATAATTGAGGGAAATCTGCTAAAAAGATTTCAAGAAATATTTATAAAGCAAAATTGTACCATTAATGGAGTGACTGATGGGAAAGTTGAAACCATTGGTCGCACTTCCACCAATATTATATTAGATAACACATTAATACCGCATGTGGTCCCCGTGGTTCTGTAGTTAGCGATGTCGCTCGGCTAGCTCTCCCACACGGTTGTGATATCGGGTTCGATTCCCGATCGAGTCGAGGATCTTTTCGAGCTGGAAATTTTCTCGACTCAGCACTGGGGCACGGTGTATCGTTGTACTTATCCTACACATGCAAAATGTGCCAAAAACAATATCGATAACGAATTCTCTCAACTAATCTAGTTGATCGAGACCGCTAATAGCCCCAAGGCTAAGCGTGCGATATCGTTTTATTAATACCGCATCATTTCCAAGTAGTAACCAAAAATTTTCCAATTCAAACTGACGGATTACTTGGGAGAGATTTTTTGGCAAAATACGAATATAATATTTGCCTAAAAACATGGTTACTATCATTCTAATAAGAAAAAAGAATTTTTGAATTACCGATAGAAGATAAATATAACGGCAACCTAATTATACCACCTGGATGCCAGATAATTAAGCAAGTAAAATTTACAAATATTAAGGAAGATAGCGTAATCTTATCTAAAGAAATAAAACCTGGAGTTTTCTGCGCTAACACGCTAGTAAGCCCAGGAGCACAGTATGTAAAATTCGTTAATGTAAATAATAATGCTGAGGTCGTTCCATTAAACTTCGACCCATAAATATGTCCAGCTAGTGATTTCGTAATGCTACCCACTGACAACGCATACAATAAGGAGGACAAAAGATGGGAGAAATTGCAACACGAAATCAAAACACCAGGCTTGTCAGTCGAAATAAAAAATAAGCTTATAACCTTAGTAGTAAATACAGCGACATTTTCACGCTAAGCGATGACCCGCTAACGGCAAATAATTTCTACAAGCAGGCAATCAATTTAGAGAGCAACGCTCCGTATATGAAAAATTATAGGTTACCAGAGGTACATAGAGAGGAAATAAAAAGCCAAATTGACAAAATGCTTCGTGAGAAAATAATACAACCCTCTACGTCACCCTTCAATTCACCAATTTTGCTCGTTTCGAAAAAATCATCCACAAAAAAAAAGAAATGGCGATTAGCCGTTGACTTCCGTCAATTAAACAAAAAAAAACGCCGGATAAATTTCCGCGTATAGATGAAATTTTGGACAACATTGGACGAGCGACATACTTTTCAACATTAGATTTAACGTCCGGGTTTCATCAGATTGAACTGGACAGAAATTCAAAAAAATACACAGCTTTTTCCAGCCCCGACGGACATTATGAGTTTAACCGACTGCCGTTCGAGCTAAATATATCGCCCAACAGTTTTCAGCGGATGATGACGATAGCACTCAGCGGACTACCACCAGAATGCGCATTCCTGTATATAGACGATATTATAGTCATGGGATGCTCCGTTAATCATCACCTGAAAAACTTTGAGTGCGTATTTTTAAAACTTCGAGAACACAATCTGAAATGAAATGGCCAGTAAATTGAAAATAAACACCTTAGCTCTAGCGCTTACAAGTGAAATATTCAGAATTACAAATTAAGCAACTTTAAAACAAGCTTGCAATAAAGGATTAAATCAAACGAAAATTTTACTATCTTAACCGGTCGAGATCGTTGAAGATAAAAACGATATCATTAACATTATAAAGCAATATCACGACCTGCCCACGGGAGGTCATGTAGGAGCTGATAGATTCAGGGTTGTTACAGAAACCTTAATTTTGAATCCGCAAAATCTGCGCCACGGGTTTTTGGATCCGCGCCGTGAAAACTAAATCCGCGCCGAAAAAAACTAATAAAAACTAATGATTCAACATGGTAAAATTAATACCATCTTTAAAATGTCATGCTGATATGTATAACTTGTTTGTATTTAGCTTCAAACGCAGGACAGTTGACTTACTGCGGCCATGTTTAGGAATGATGCTGACCAAAAATGTTGTTTGGAAATTCTTATAAACAGCACTGATTTTTTCTCTCGCGATTTTCTCTCGTTGAAAAGAGTATGATTATGACGAGTGAAACTCCTGTGAGACATAAGTTAGACCTAAAAAGTGAGAATTGATTGACGAGATTTGGAAAGTGATGGATAAACATTTAAACCCGTATATTGTCGGAACATTTCCTTGCGAGAACAGTGTTATTAAAACTACGAAAAATATTTCTCCTTCAAAAATTTTTCCTCCTTCAACTGTTTATCGACTTTAGCGAGTACCTTCGTGGAAACCTGCGCCCTTTTTATCTAAAAATCGTTGACAATCTTCCTTCTGCTTTTACTCTTTGTCAACCCGCTCTTGAATGCCAATGGAATGTATGGAAAAAAATTAAACATCGATCGTTTCAAATTATAGCTTAGAAGTTTTGTCTTCTCATGCAAAATTTGTTCTCAAGAGAACATCGATCGGGAAGAAAAGCCTCAAAGTGACCAATGAAAAAATTCACATGGAACTGTTAAAATTATTTTTTTTTTGGTAAATGTGTTGGAAAATCATAAAACGTTGAGATCTGTCATCTTGAGACTTTTTTTTTTTAAAAGTTTCGATCTTGGGACCAATTAAACGTTTGAGAAATTCTTTAAAATCCGTAAAATAAATTCAACCGACACTCTGAATTAGCAATTTGAGAAGAATATTATTTGAAACAATCGGCGTAAAACGCGACTTTTCCTGGAAATCCGCATGATAAACCACGGAAATTCCGAAATTCGCATTAAAAAAAGACGTGAAAAACCAAACCTAAAACTGCATAAAAAGCAATTTTAATACATTTCTGAACGAAAGCTTGACAGTTTTTCAAGAATTCGATAAATTTGAGCTCCTTTTTTAAACAGTATACAATACATCCTAACGAAATCGTCTTGAAAATTCTAAGATATATCAAAAAATTGTATTGCCAAAATAGTTTTTCAGTGACATCAATTTTAGATCGTTATAATTTGGAAAAAAAAAGAATAATAATTAAAAAATAAATAATTTTCTATTTTAATCCAATGTATATATTTTCCAGATCTAGGAATTAGTTTGCTGCAACTCGTTCATTGGCAACATTAGAAGAAGACATGCAGGAGGATGATTTTCCTGATGTGAAGCCTAATTTCCCGCTTTTCCCGTCTTTTTCCGGTGATTTGAAATTCCCGTCTTTTTCCCGCTTTTCCCGGTAGAGTGGCCACCCTGATTATTAATGTACGTAAACATTTTTGTAAACAAAGCTTCAAACGACGATTTGATGCAACTGCTAAGTAAGCGTCTTAAGGTACGATGATGGCCTACCAAGCCAGTTGTTGTAGGCTCGAGTCTCGGCACGGGAAAGACTGTTAGTATCAGTAGGATCGTAACGCTAGCCCCGCAATTGTCCTGTACACTTAACAGTCGGCTGCGAAGTCTGTGTATAATAAACAGAAGATCAAGTTCCGAATCGGATTGTAGCACCAAGGCTTTGCTTTGCTTTGCGTTGGTAGCTTTGTTTACTTTTGTACCTAAACGAACAGTTTGAAATTAAGAAAAAATAAAACATCAAGAATATTGGATATTTCCATTTTGAACAAATTTGAGATTTTCAAATAGAGAAGTTTTTGTTACAAAAACTTTTTTTTTCTTAAGAGTGACCATTAGGGTGGGGCAAAAAATAAATGTTAGCTCTCATGCACTTTTCGTGTTCCTTATGGGTCCCATAACAACTGTGTAACTTTTTAGATCGATCGGTGAAACGCCCGATTTTTAAAGTTTCCATACGATTTTGTATGGGAAAATCCAATTTTTCAATACTTATTCTCTAGAGATGTCAAGTTGGCTAGTAAAAAAATATCAATACATGATATTAGTAAGGAATTTTTCTGGGAAAAACTCTTCTGAAGACCGTAAGGCGGTACGATGCTTGTCTGACGGACGGCTCACCATTGAAATTTTTCCAGCAACACTGCTACAGCATGCTGCTATTGCAAACTTGCTTAAGTATGAGAAATAATTTCGCGTGGAATTAATTTTCAAAGCGTGATTTTTGCTCATAGTATCTTCGAGGAAGCCTCCAAGATAAATTTAACCCTTTATAAGGTAGTGGCAACTATATTGCCACCAACAAAATTTATTTTTTTCGCTGCACTTAGAATATTGTGTTCAAATTTGACTTAACCAAAGACTTCTACTAGTGTCTTAGAACACTTCAGTTTTTTTCTAGGACTGCTAGAAGTGTACAATATTGATTTCGGGATCATTTTTATGTCAACAAACCGCAATTTTAGACCGTCTTCAGGAAATTCATTTTTAATTTGGAGAAAATCCAACAAATTGGTAAGTTTTCCACCAGGAACTTTCTATTCAGGACCTACTGTGTTAGACTATGCAGTTTTGTCGTTAAAATACATGATGGATTGGACGACAAATTTATATTTTTTTCTGGATACCACTCGAAAAACCCGTTACTTTGATCTTTTCCATGCAAAATAAATGAAGTCCTACTGTTACATTCAAATAACTATAATTTTTCATTTTTTATGATTACAAAAAATCAAGTTTACAATGCAGATGCAAAAAAAAATGCTTCCATCGTTTTTGGCGTTAACGGGCAGTGGCAACTATATTGCCACCATTTTTTTCAATTGATTCAATAGTTGATTTTTTAACAAAGGTACATTTGTGTTGTTCCTTCTGTAAGGAATACGTTTTATTGATGTTTTTGTAGATTCCTTGCGTAGTTTTTACGGCCTTATAAAGGGTTAAGCGATATCATTTCTCATCACATGATTGAATTTGGAACAGCAGCATGCTGCAGCAGTATTGCTAGTAAAATTCAATGGTGAGCCCTTCGCCAGATATTCAATCAGTCTGGGGTGAATATCTTATTTCACAAGCAATGTAGCGCCTTGCGGTCTTCAGATGAGTTTTTCCAAGGAAAATTTCCTATAATTATCATGTATTTATATATTTTTAAGAGCCAACTGGACATCTCTATAAAAAAAGTTTTGAAAAAGTGGTTTTTCCCTTATAAAATCGTATGGAAGCTTTAAAAATCGGGCGTTTCACCGATCGATCTGAAAAGTTACACAGTTGTTATAGGACCCATAAGGAAAACGGAAAGTGCATGGGAGCGAGAAAAAAACACCATCTCTATTTCCCCATATAACCGTGTCCCAGTCTAGTGACCATGTGGAAATGTTCAGAAGAGTTTCAATGAATAATCAATGAATTTCAGACGGTTTTCTATACGCCAGCCCTTGACAACTTTTCTCTAATTCTTGTCATTACTGACGTCGATGAGACACATGTGATTTCAGAACTGGTTAACAAGTAATATATACGGTTATGGGTATTTCCGAAATCAGGATGATCTGAAATCGACCCTAGGCGTCGTTTTGAAATCCAAGGTGGCAACTTCCGGTTCATGAAAATCAGCCAGTTGCCATTTTGAATCTATTCAGGACCACCACATAACATCCAACGAGTTATGTTATTAGTGAAGCACCAGTAGAATCTTTTCGGGAAGGACCATTTTGGGGGCCGTAAGGGTGTTTTATTGTCGAGCACATAACGGTTACGATAAAATTTTGTTTTTGTAGTATCTCAATTATTTATTTTTCTCAATATTTTTAAATGGAAATTCAGACAACTTTCTCAAAGTCATTCTTTGACAACTTTTCTTTCTTGTCATTATTCAGATATATCGATTTACAAAAAAAAAACTTCAGTCCTCTTTGAATGAAGGTCTAGATAATTTTTGAAAAATAGTATTAAAAAATAGGATGCCAACCAAAATGGTAATTTTAAGAAACCATATACAAAATTTTCACCTTCCCGAAAAAACACCTAGTGAAAAATCGGAGGGGTTGGCTGCATGAAATTTCGATTTTCGAAAAATTTTTGGTGTCAGATAGCTTATAATTGCATGAAACGTCGAGATCTGGTATTATCTGAAAATAATCATGATTTTCATCATTTTTCGGATTTCTCAAGGTCTAACTTCGTTTTGCGCCACCCCATTTTGAATCCAACTGACCTGAAATTTCACACAGGGTGTTTTTCGGGCAGGTAAACATTTTGTAGTTTTTTTTCCTAAATTTTTTTAATCCTTTTTTCTAATAAAAGTTATTGGCACCCTACTACACACTAGAGTGGCCATATTTTATATGGCCGTTTTTGAAACTATCGATCTTAATGAGCGCCGGGCTGAAAAAGTTTCCTTTTGACCTCTACAATAAGCCATGAAAATTTGAAGTTCATCGGAGTTTATTTAATGGACCCACAAAGCACTTATATTTGAGAAATCGATTTACATGAAATTTGTATGGAGTTTTTTCTTTTTTTAACATATACCTCTCGATAAACTCATTCAAATACACATGTATTTTCATAAAACAGTAATATTATCACCCTAATTCAAGTTCAAAACAATCTATAACTTTTGGTGTTCGTATTTTGAATGAGGTGTGTATTTTTTCAGTATAAATCAACAACATGCAATATAAACTGAAATTCGTCTTAATAATGTGTTGAAACACGGTTAGAATTTTTCATAAATTCAACATTAAGTATTGAAACCAAAAATGGCCGACTTCCAGCCACCATTTTGAATTTTCAAAGGCCCAAGACTCGGAAACAGTTAATGCGTCATCTGTGAAAACGCTATTTCATGTTTGCTGCGGTGAAGCAAACATAAAATAGCGTTTTCACAGGGAAAGCATTATCTATTTCCGAGTCTTGTGCTTCTTAAAATTCGAAGTGGTGATTCGAAATTGGCTGTTTGTGGTTTCAATACCGTTTCACCTTAAGGACCATTCGCTTTTAATCACTTGACCATTTTTTGTTTAATTTCAAACGGGATATCAGGCCAATCCATCTTATTCTAGGCTTAACTACCACAAGTGATTCTTCATCTTTTGAGACGACTTTAAATTTCGGCATAAGCGAAAGAATCACGTAGAGAATTCATAAATTTATTAATACATTAAACAGCACTCGTACATTCGAAAAACACATGAATGTGAAGTTTGACTACCAACAGGGCCATGTCTTGAAAGCAATTGATGATCAATGATCAGAACTTTTGGATCATTGAAGCTGATCAGAACTTTTGGATCATTGAAGTTGATTGGCTGTGAATGAGTTGATTTTGTTTGATGCTCTTGTAAAACGGATAAAGAAAAGTGTTTCAGGTCCGATGCTTTTGACATATAATAGGGTAACGGGGGTATTTTGGCCCACATACATATTTTAGCCCACCCGGTAACATTTCACGCATTTTATCTGATAGATTCAATGAATATTAGAAAACTACGCATGCAACATTGAATAACACACCTAAGAATCATACTACACTATAATTTTCGGCGAAACACTGGCTCTAGGTAGTGTTATTTTGGAATTAGTTCATACATATTCAAAATCATGGCTGAGTCAACCCAAAGTCAAGAGGAAGTGGTAATATACAAGTCAACGTCCGGGAGCTATTGTAACAAATATGTATGCTTTTGAAACAATTCGTTGTTGTAGAAACATCAACAAAATGTCATAGAAACAGTTTGTATACTCTAACATGTTGGAAAAAGTTGAAAAAGTGGGTAAACGCATGGCCGTAATATGTTGCCTCTTTCTGAAGCAAACATATTTTGGCCATGCCAAGTTTTGACATCTCTTTGATTACCGTTCGGCCGATGCACGTGAACAAAGACGCAGCTTGTGACAATTTACAGGTAATTACTTCTTAATTTATCACATTTAACGATATGAAATTTGATGAAAATGCCTGTCAAACCGCTATAAGCCAAATCATTTCATTTTAAATGCCTAAAATTTACAAAAATTCACAGTAGCAGGATGTTCTCCCAAACCCACTATTTTGAAGTAGAATACTTCTCTCAGGAAGTTCGGCTACATAGGGATGTGAAATGAAAATCTAAAACCGAAAAAAGTGAAAAATATGTCCAATTTCAAATGCTAATAAATCGGTTAGTATTCGATGGATTTCCTTCGTTCTTGCAGCAATAGATTGGAAAATCTTCTAAGATTCTTCCCAAAGTAAGATAATTGTAATTTTATTATTCACACTATTGTACTATTGAAAATAGTCAAGCCTAGTCAAAACGAAAAATTCGACCTCTGATTGGTCGTTATATGCTTGCTTCCCAAGCACGGTCGACAGGATCATATACCTTGCAATTGAAAACATGCTATTTGGCCTATATAAGAGCCTGTTTCAGCCGGAGCCGCTCATAATAGTTCTAGACAGCGACAACAGCAGTCGTCCTTCCTTAGCAGCAGCACTAGCCCTGTGAATGGTCACCATGTCTCAGGAGCAGCGCGGTTTTTCTCAGCGTGTGTCGCCAGACAGCCATTATTCCCCCCGTGTTGGGGCAGCATGAAGATTGCCATCAGGAAATCCAATTTCGGAAATCAAAATGCCTTTTTCAAGGCAAATAAACAAGTCATTGAAAGTTAATAATTTTTGTCAACGCAAGCAAGCATTCTGTGTTGCATCCTAGCAATTTAAATTTGTCGCACCCGTCTAATTTACTGAATGTGAAATAGCTTCCACAGTGCATGTTGTCCGTGTATCTTAATTCCCTCACTGTTAGGGCAGCTCAAAGGGTGTAATTAGCAACCGATTTTGAACCGCAACGTGCTTTTTTCAAGGCAAATAAAAAAATAATTGAAGGTTAATAATTTTCTGGCATCAACACAAGCAGACATTCTGTGCGGGATGCAATCAAATTCTGTTGTAGTTGTCTAATTTTTACTTTATTTAGTAAACTCCCCACTGTAGGGGCAGCGCAAAGGCTGCGATCAGCATGACCGACATTAGATAATAAATTGCCCTGTTAGAACGCATTCACAAAAGCAGTTAGTTCGACTATGCAGAGCTAATATGAAGTCGATTCAATCAATCAGCATAAACGTAATTTCGTCTCCCAGCTGCCAAGTTGCAACATGATGCAACACGCAACAGCGAGCAAACGAAATCGCTTGATGTTACAAACCGCAATGAGATACGGGTTAAAACCGTTGCGTGTGTGAGAGCACAATCGGTGTTTATTCGCTGGATACACTATCTACTGTCTACTGAACGCAATAATATGCTTACATGCGACACGGGGACGGGAACATTTTCTTCAACCAAGCTGCACAACACGACACAAAACATGTTATTTTGTTGCTATCGGTCCGGCTCGACAAGAAATCATTTTTGTGCATCCGTGCTACGAAACTGAGGAAAAACTTTAGAAACTGAAAAAAGAGGTGGAGCTTATCAAATGATCGCTCTGAGCCGGAATGGAGTCACACATATTTTTCAAGTTATATCATTCCACCACGTACGAAAAATAATTCATTCCTATTTTCATCCCTATATAAGAGCCTGTTTTAGTCGAAGCCGCTCATAACAGTTCAGAACAGCGATGACAGCAGTCCTCCCTTAGCAGCAGCGGGAGCGAGCAGTGGGTACCATCGATAGCGGATAGCGGCCACAACTGTGGCATGGCTGCGAATAAGCGTAGTAGTTTCAGCGGATCTCACCATCGATAGCAGCAGGGCCAGCAGATGGCGGCCACAACTGTGGCATGGCTACGGATAGCGTTGCAGGTGCTCAGCAGTTGGGCCAGCGTATAGCGGCCACAAATGTGGCATGGCTATGCATAGCGTAGCTGTTGCAGCGGGTATATTAGCATCGATAGTAGCAGGGTCAGCTGATGCAACGACACTCCCTTCACTAAAATGCTGTTTCAGTGTGGTAGCGGAAGCAGCAGGCTTGCATGAAGTGCCAGCAACTTTCTCTAAGGCCTCTGCCATAGTAGACGCGAAAACCGGCGCGAACCGATTCGCACGGCCGTAGGTTAATGTACAGCTCTACTGATGGCTGAACAGCAACCTACAGCCGAGCGAATCGGTTCGCGTCGCTTTTCGCGTCTATTATGGCAGAGGCCTAATGGGAAAGTTGTATCATTTTGTTCAGAAGAATATTATTGTCGGTAATATTGCATAGATGCGATTGCGTAAACCCGATTTTGAATTGAACAATTGTTCTTTTGAGAACAAATAAAACACTTATTTGAAGAGTTAATAGCTTTTGGTACTAATAGCAGTATAGTGACAGCCTCAGCGGTAGATGCAGATGCAGCCGGTACTTCCCTGAGGCCGATGTAAAGGTAAATGGGAGCAGCACGGCGAAACAGTTCGGGTTATGCTTAGACGCGCGTCATTTTTCGTTGTTGATATTCCCCACATGAAACGACGCGCTTTCGTATGATAGCGGTGGTATCAGCGGTAGATGCATTTGCCAACACTTCCTCCAGTAAAGCCGTGTCTAGTTTTCAATGTGAAAACACCTTTCTCATTGTGTTGACCGTGCGCCTTAGTCCTCACTATCAAGGTAACACAGAGATGTAAGATAAACACTACATCCTATGATAAATTGAACAATTGTCCTTATAAGGACAACAAATGAATAAATGAAGATTTAATTTTGAATTAGAATACTTCTCTCAGGAAGTTCGGCTACATAGGGATGTAAAATGAAAATATAAAACTGAAAAAAGTGAGAAAATTTTCAAATGCTAATAAATCGGTTAGTTTTCGATGGATTTCCTTCGTTTTTGCAGCAATCGATTAGAAAATCTTCTAAGATTCCTACCAAATGCATAAAATGGCAATTTTATCATTCGAACTATTGTGCTATTGAAAACTCTCAAGCCTCTCAAAACAAAATTCGACCTCTGATTGGTCGTTATACCGCGCTTTCCCAAGCACGGTCGGCAGAGTTATGGACCTAGTAAATTGGGAATGCATCATTTGGCCTATATAAGAGCTTCATCAGATAAAAAACAAACATTTCATCGAATATTAAATTGAACAACTGAAATTTGAAGAACACAAATGATTATTTGAAGAGTTAATATTTTCTCGTTTTGCGCTATAATCCAAAGTTAATTATCTTCATCTACATGCATACTCTGACTATTATTACGTGTTTGCGTCGCTTAGTGTTTGGCTACGGTCATGCAGAACGCAAATAACGGCGCGATACGATTCGGCAAGACGAAATCTGTTGAAATGTATAGCTCTACTTCGCCTTAAAAAGAGCTGTACATTTCACCACGGTAAGGCGAATCGCATCGCGCCGGCATTCGCGTTCTGCATAACCGTAACCTTTGTTCCGTTCCCGTTTAATGATGTAGTATTAAATGTGCATATTACAATTCGGCAGCACTTCAACTTCTCATTTGCACAAAATTTAAAAATATTCAATGAGCTTCATTCAAAATATCAGACAAAAAGAAATTACAATACTGCCAATGAACGGTCAACGTTTAATTACTAGAAAAAATGACTGACACGCAAGCAGCCAGGTTATCTTTCTTGTAAAAGTATTCTACTTCAACCTTGCGGTCGTGGCTTTGCATACAACCTTCTTGTGATTTTTGCTCTAAAAATACCGATGATGATCTTAAATATAATTAGTTCAAACTTTTTCCATTCACGTCTGTAGATATAAAGGTGGGCCAAAGTAAAAATTTGGTGGACCAAAATATGTTTTAAGTACTTCGTAGAAATTTTGATATTTCTAGGATATTTTTCAATATATTGCATTGTTGAACGGTGTATATTAAAATAGACACTTAGGTTTTAACAATGGTATAATAGAGTAGGTATTTATGTTGAAAAATTGTGTTTGTTTTTAATGAACTGTGCGAACACTTCCCAAAGCTGGCCAAAATACCCCCGTTACCCTATATTTTGCAATAAAGTTCATAAAAATGAAGAGGACAAGTAATATTGGTTAGTTTTCAAAATTTTTCCGAAATGTTTCAATCCACTAGCGTATTATGAACTTCTTAGGCGATATTTTTGCCGCAGCATGAATCAATTTTAAGCGCGCCTAAGAATTTTGCACTTCCATCGAAACTCATGAGAATTGCTATTCGATCAACAGGAGATCTACCGACCGTATTTGATAAAATTCACCGTCTTAGTGCATTCAGATCACTAGTGCTTCATAGTGTTTCATAGAAAATAATAGTAATAATAATGATAATACTCTAAATAACATTAAATCCATACAAAAAGTTCTTAAAATTTTAATAATGTTGCTTCACCAGTCCGATTGTGGCAGTTCACTTCACGCAGTTGCTGCAATTAAGTACGATTAAGGATATAATCACTGAATGACATTTTTAAAACCTTTAACGAATATGAGAGGTCATTTATTTATTACGTAACGTACTTAGAAGAAGGGGATATTCAACGAAGATTTTCATTACGCAAGGCCCCCATGTTAAATTGCTTTATTTAGGGGTGGGAGGTGTTCAAAATTGCTATAATTTAGCGTTACGTAATATGTGAATGTCCCTGATGATATGATTTTATAATTGAAGAATATTTCAACGCAAAATATACAACTATTCTGAGAAACTAAGGCAAAAAACTCAAAAAAGAGATAAAAAACAACAGTTCTTATGAGAATCAATTCTTTTTAAATATAAGCGTTTTGTGGGTCCATTAAATGAACTCTATTCAACTTCAAATTTTCATGGCTTATTTTTGGAGTAAAAAGGAAACTTTTTCCGCCCGGCGCTCATCGAAATCGCATGATGTTACAAAAATGGCCACTCTACTACACACCCACCATATTTCATAGAACTCTGAAAGGGTGTTGCCAGCCCATCAGTCGATATCCTGATTTTTAGGTAATTGAAAGCAAGGTTGCAAGGCTTTGAGCCGACCTGATTTTAGGCGGTTACAATTAATTTCCATTCTCTTCCAAAGAAGGATTAAGAAAAATCCTAAATGGAAAAAACATCTTTGGAAAAACTTGTCATTAATATGCATGGACAAGATGATGAAATCATTTCTCTTGTCAATTTGTTTCAACATCGCAAGTGTTGAAACTTGAAATTCCATCCACCACTCATGTTATGAAAATATGAAAAGTGGATCATAATCAAAGAAGGTATTGTTTTGATTATGGAGGCAAAAACAATACCTCAGTTATTAAATCGAACGCAAGTTCGAATGTTTTAAGTTTATATTTACAGCAAAAAACTCCAATTCGCGGATGTTTAATCAAAACATGCAACCGAGCGGATTTACGAAAAAGTCAACAACGATTGCATCAGCCGTGCACGGGCACGTTCGCGAGGAAAGAGACGGAAGAGCGGCCCGCTCTCGTGAGAAGACGACGCCGCGGGAAAATTCGGAGTGACCGGAGTAGCGGCGAATACTTAAGCTGGGACTTCAAGGAAGTCCGAGGTCGTTATAGTGATACCCCTCGTGAGGCAGGTGCCTACGTCGTTATAGATAGTCCGCGGTTCGTTTAGGTGTTAACTCTTAAGTTTTATTCCGCGAGGCAGAAGTGATGCCCGTTGTTTAAGTTTCGGTTTAGTGTTTAAGTGATTTAATATTTTTTCAACTTAACTGATAGATTAAAAGTAATTAAAATCGAGCAGATGTAGTGCAGTTAATCAAAGGACATATCACATCCAGCAGTAATAGTGTCTAACCACTCGGTACGTATTCCGCTTCAGCTTTCCGCAAAATCCGCGCCATAGAGTAGTAAAAACGCGCCAAATCCGCAAAAAACGCAAAATCCGCAAAAAACGCGAAATCCGCGCCGACTGTAACAACCCTGTAGATTATACCAAAAACTAAGATGTCAATTTAGTTGGCAAAACATGAAAAAACTATGTGATCGCGCACCGCCCTACGTTGTGTGCAATTTCGCCCTTTGGCATCACGATGGGCGATTAAGGCCCAGGGAGAAGTTTTCTTTCGGACTGCAACGCAAACGCAAGTCTTCACTCAACTACATTTATTCGAGACGGTACAATATTTACAACGGGGCAGCGTGCCGGCGCTGCCGCCATACGATTATCGACTCACTGAAATGGCTAACGATAATGAATCCTAGCGCTGCTGTGAAGAGCGCTTTTATAGGCTGCCTCTCGGACGGCAGCATTGTGAAGCAGTAGCTTGAAAGCGCGCGCAAACTAACGTCGCTTGGTCCTCAGCTGGTCACTCACGGATGACAGTAATGCGGGAGTTTCGGCGCGAACATACTCCCCCCCTTGAAACCCCATGGGTTTCAACGTTTTCCGAATGAAGGGGTACGGCAGGTGGAGGCACGGCTCCGAATATCAATACAAGGAGGCAGGGCTACTGGAGGCATCGCTCCGAAGGGTGGAGACACGGCTCCGACTATCTATACGAGGAGGCAGGGCTCCGAAGGGTGGAGGTATGACTCCGAATATTTACACAAAGGAGGCTAGGCTCCTGGAGGCATCGCTCCGAAAGGGTGGAGAGGCACGGCTCCGACAACAGCGTGGACGCACAGGTCCGTTAATGGAGGCACTGTTCCATAAACATCACTTTAAACAGACGCGTGGGTCTGGGATGAATACACAGCTCCATCGAAAGCAGGCACGGCTGCTAATCATTCCATGGCGAGGACGCATGGATCCAAGTCGAGGCACAGCTCCAAACACACATAATGACGCAGAGTTCCAGGCGGAGGTTCGACTTCGAAAACTCGTGGACGCAGCGGTCCAGGTGGATGTTTGATTCCGTCGAAAACAGTCAGGTAACTGACGTGAACTAAAAATTGTCACAGCGTAAACGTACTGCATTGTTGCATATAAAAATAAGTACTTAACTAAGCAGGATTGTGGGGCAGCAGTTTTCGGTCGCCGCGGTTGACCTAAACGCGCTACCCCTAGAGGCATCGATTACTGGAACCGCCTGGCCACTTCTAGCTTGTGTGTGCCCATGATGAAACGGATGAATGGCGATTCCTCCCGTTGATCAGCATTCTTTGAAACTAGCGGACGGCACGATAACGGAAAATTCCTACAGCTTTTGCGTCGCTGCTCCCGCACTGTGTGGCGCACAGGAATCATTGTCCGAAGATGTTTCACACTAATAATTTTCATGTTGTCGGTTGCAAATTGGTAAAATTCGTTCGTTTGACCTTCACACAACCTTGTAGTCCGAAATCCACTCACTTTTTTACGTACAAATGGCTATTGTTTTCACTCACCGCACATTTCTATTTGTTCCTTCTCGCCATTGCGATGCGGCAAAGACTAGCGATTTATTTCACTGCCGACTACTGTGCACTGTCGGCTGGCTTTCATCGCGTGAGGGATTAATCGTAGACGTAGAAAACTTCAACACTTTACCTAGCTGTGTAGGTTTAGCTCTATGAGGGTGACGTCCCGTTAGTAAAATTGGCACTCGAAGTGCCCCAGCAGGCGGTTGCGACAATCTGCAGGTTGCACTTGCACGGCGGAATTGAAAACGTCGTTGGTGGCGTCTGATAGCGAAACGTGGTACCAAATTGGCGCGCTCCTGGTCACGGCACCAAATATGATCACGCACGGCCCTACGTTGTGTGGAATTTCGCCCTTTGGCATCACGTCGCTTGGTCCTCAGCTGGTCATTCACGGATGACAGTAATGCCCAGCTGAGGCGGGAGTTTTGGCGCGAACACTATGTTTGATTATGTTAGAAAGTACATGAGCTGTCGTAAAAACAAACATACTATTAAGACTAATGAGAAATTTGTCTTAAGGCCGACACCACAAAAACCCTTCGATTCAATAGCTATGGACACGATAGGTCCGTTTACCAAATCGAATTCAGGAAACAGATACGCATTGACGGTACAGTGCGATCTATCAAAATACATTATCATTAAAGCACTGCCAGATAAACAGGCAGATACATTAGCAAAAGCATTTGTAGAAAGTGTCATTCTAATATACGGAACACAATCGATAATTAGAACTGATCAAGGTACTGAGTATAAGAATGAAGTTTTCGATAAAATAGCTCAACTATTAGGTATGAACCAAAAGTTTTCCACTCCATATCACCCCCAGACGAAAGGTATGAAGTCTGGAGCGAAATCATCGTTGTCTGAACGAGTATGTAAGACAATTCGTCAACGAATCACAAAGTGATTGGGATGAATGGTTGCCTTACTACTCATTTTGCTATAATACTACTCCACGTCTTGACTTCCAGTATACTTCTTTTGAATTAATTTTTGGACACCAGGCAGTATTACCACAGAAATTAATAAACCCAAAAACAATTGATACAAACTACAATATCACACAGTATTATTTTGAACTCAGGCGAAAACTACAGACAGCAAGGATAAAAATTAGACAACTATTGGAGAGTCAAAAAATTAAACAGAATAAAAATCAGGAGTTTCACGCAAAACCAATAGAAATAAAAGTAAATGATAATGTTCTGATAACGAATGAAAATAGGCACAAACTGGATTCTGTGTATAAAGGACCATATTCCGTCATAGAGATAAATCATACTAACGTAACAATAACTGACGGCAAAACCAATTAAGTCGTGCACAAAAACAGAATTATCAGAGTATAATGATGAAAAAAAAACACAACCAACTAATTGTAAACCCAACTTCAAGTAGCACCACGAGTAAGGCTGTGCGAGATTTCGAATGATTTCGTATAATTTCGCAAAACTCGAAATATCCCGAAATTTCGGTTTCGCGAAATTGTCGAAAAATTTCGTTGAATTTCGCTAAATTCCGCCTAAAATTTCGCGAAATTAACTTCCAATTTTGACGATTACGAAATTTCGGACCAAATTTCCGATGCACATTATTACATTATTTTGGTTTGTACTCATTGCGACTATGAATTAAATTGAATATATCTCAACAGATATCTGGTATACTAAAGCAGGTATTAGACGGAGCAAACATTTGCTATTTTTGGTACGAATTTTATTTGCACAAAATAAAATATGTACCAAAAATAGCAAATATTTGCTTCGTCTAATACCTGCTTAAGTCAGACATAAAAAAATAAACTCTCAGCCGGTAATTTTGGTTTTTAAAGACAAAACCGTAACATCATGCGGGAGGTATTTTTTTTTCACGCAGAGCATAAAATTCATGTCATCACTGAAGTCATATTCGAGGAATATGAAGCCGTCCAAATGCGCTACAAGGTATCTAGTAATTTGTTTGTAGGAATAAATTTTACGCATCTTTTACGTACATCAGAATGTGGTTATATTTGCAGCGCACAAGGTTAAAGAGGTCACTTTTTGTCTTTCGTTTAGGAGGGCTTAGAAATTTCTGTCAAAACTAAAGCTCTGAATCTCTATCTTACAGGCTAAATGTTCTATGCTACTCGACTTGTAAAAATTTTTAAGCGTTTTTTCGGATTTCTCTGTGTTAGAGGACTCCTCTTCGCACACCATAGTGTATTTAAATGTGTTTTTTTTTCAGATAGTTCATTGCTATCACTAGGCTGACCAGATATCATGCCTTATAGTGTGCAGACAGAGTGATCGATGTGTCAAGCAGAAAAAGTTGTAATTGCCTGAATTTTTAGTATTGTTTCAAAACACTCTGACTTCAAAGTACAGGTTTCATAGCATAGGTTTCAAAATTGCCAGGTATCTTATCAAAAATATTTTAAACGTGTTACCAAAAAGGTATACTTTATCAATGGATGAATAAAAAGTACATGGTTCGCTCTCGTTGAACACATAACTGAGAAATGTTACTCTTGTTTTAGGGGACACAAAATTTTACAATGTCAAAAACAAGTTCAGATTATAGCATAAAAGTGATTCTGACTTTGCACTTGACGAATATACAAGGTAGATGAAAAAAAAGGTTAGAAAGAACGAGAAATAAGAGAACGAGGATGATTACGAATAACTTAATTGAGTAAAAAGTAAACTATTTGTTTGTTGCATTACAACATTCCATTCTAACTGTTGATTGGTTGAAAGAAAAATAATTTTTGGTTTGTTTTAAAGGGGCCGTTCCCAAACCACGTAGTCATATATAGGGAGACGCGGGGGGTGTGGGGTTTAACGAATAGACCACGTAGTCTTTTTTCTGACTTATAATTTATTATTGCCACTAAATCAAGACGAAGCTTTCGCAATTTTTTAATTAATATATTTATCTGACACGACTTGCTAATAAATAAGGGTCACGGAAAGTTTGAAGTAGTCAGCAATTAACTGTAATCAAATTTTTGAAACATATTTCAAATTTATCCGAACGAAGAAATTTTTTTTGTTTTAAACAGGCATTGCCTTATATGGCATTTATTTCTTTAGAAGAATAGTTCTATTTTGCAATGCGTCGGGATTTATGACATATTTCCTGTAGGTATATTTCAATACTCAACGACCACCTGGCAGTCAGACTCAGCCTTTCTCATTCGAACTTAATATTTATTAAAATAGATTTACATGAATGCTTAAATCCAATAAAGGTATATTCACTCTTTGGGTTCTGAAATATTGATGTTGTAATTGAAGTATAAAATATGAAATTTGACGTAATGTTAGTGCTTAAGAAATAGCGAAATAAAAGAAATGTTTTTTAATTTCGAACAATTTAATCACGAGCGATACCTGGAACGTTCAAATAGTACGATACCACATTTGAATCATGTTGAGGCCATATATATTGATCAAAGCAGGTATAGTGTTGAATAGTCTTTGAATTTTTTTTCTCTCCATAACTTTTGAACAGCATATCGAATTGTTATGAAGTTTGTTATTTGTAAGTTTGAGAGATGACTCGTTTGTATGACACTAGTTATGTTCAAACAAGTCGTGTAATACTTGAGATAATAGACTTTCGTTGTTTTAACAATTTAATACATAACGGTTGCTTAAGTTTGATTAAAATCAAATGAAAAGGAAACGTATAGGGCAGCCAAACTTTGAAACCACGTGTTCAATTATAATTCATCAGTTAACCCTTAACTAGCTCGTTCATCTGATATCAACATTGTTCAAATCGGTTGTGTAGTTTCTAAGATAATGAAGTTTCGTGATTTTCACATTTCGGTACATTACAGACGAAGTTACAGTCCAATTACAGCAAAATTCAATAGGGTGTTATTAGGCAGCTGGGCCTTTCATTTGACACTAATTTTGTGGAAATCGGTTCAGCCATCTCTTAGAAAAGCGAGTGAATTTAAGTAGTCTTCGGAATATGTTTCTTTTCAAAGCTGGTTTTCACATTTTTAAACATAACAGGCAAAGTAAAAGTCCGATTGAAAAAAAATCAATAGGGTCTTATGGCAACTAGACCTGACACTGATTTTGTGGAAATCGGTCTAGCCATCTCTGAGAAACATGAGTGATATTAAACAATTTCCAGAACACGTTTCTGTAAGCAACTTTTGATCCACATGTCTAATCTTTTTGAAATTCAAAAGTTAAGGTTTTTTTTAGGTCGCCAGTTCATTTAAAACCAATTTTGTTAAAATCGGTTGAGTAGTTTCTGAGATAATGATGTTTCGTGATTTTCACATTTTCAAACATAACCTCTGAACCAAAAATCCGATTACAATAAAATTCAATAGGGTCTTTTGGGGCAACTAGACCTTTCATTTGCAATTAATTTCATTGAAATCTGTCCAGCCATCTCTGAGAAAATCGAGTGAGATTGGGAGAGCGTTACACGCACACATACAAATACACACACACATACAGAAAATGCTCAGCTCGTCGAACTGAGCCGAGTGATATACGACATGCGGCCCTTTTGAGCACTTTTATACCTTTAGTTTTTGCAGTGATTGCTATACCTTTCTAGGAGAAAGGCAAAAGATACCCGAAAAATGGTTGGCCATTAGGTTTTGCGAGAATTTTTGTTCAGGACAAAACCATATTATCACTATGCCATGGCAATAACGAAAATCAACTGGAAAAGTTATAAAACGTTAAAAACCAACCCTTGATATTTCCCGCCCTTCTGAGATTCTGAATGGTTTTCTGTGAGTTTTAGTGAGTAACGATTTTCTGTTGCCTTTGATCGGAAAAATTCGAAACAAGTTTTCATCACCGGGGCGTACTTAAACGATAGCCTTCATTTTTTTTGAATATTTTATGAAACAGTTCTATGCGATTTTCGTATTGGTTTCTGTTGATGTCACTTAAAGCCAACGTCGGTTTCTGTGAATTTGTGCTGTGACTGTTTTTCAAGAAAAAAGAAGACACTGTCGGTACGTAATAAACATAATAGATTAAAAATAATAATGTGTTTTTGCAAGAATTCTGAGGAGTATTCATACTGGTTTCAGTTGGTTTCGATTAATTTTCTTCCACATGTATTGCGAATGCTTCCTAACGAAGGTGCCGCTGGGGGTATGTTATAAAAGAAATGTTCCCTAATCTACATGATCAAACTGATTCTTGCATATCTTTCAGTTGACTTTGACAAATTTCTGCTGTGGTCGAAATGTTTTTTCTTCAGATGAAGTTGTTGTAAGTGGAATGTTCAAATACTTAACATGCCGTTGAATTAAAATTAAATTCATTGTTTTTGTTCCAGTTTTGCGAGTTAAGACACGAGTAGTAGCAGGTCAATAAAAGTGTCAGGCTCCGCAACACTGAAGATAGAATATTAAAAAGTCAGGAAATATATGAGTCCCGAAGGAAAGTTGATCGGTTAAGAACAAGACGAGCTGGAATGCGCCGACGTTCGACACTTCATATATCTCAAAATCGTCAGTTATACACTTAGTTTCCAAAAAAAAAAAAAAAACGAGTCTAGTCTAGTCTAGTCTACACTAACATAGCCAGTACTTGAAAGGATCCTGGAAAATGATATCCACCATTTAAAAAAGAAGGTTTCCATACATTTTTCTTGTCAACGGCCAGGCCTTCTGTGTAGCGCAATATGATACAATATAATCTAAGATCGGGGACAATCCGTACCGTAAGAAGTAATATACCTAATTCGCTGGGAGTGATAAAGCTGAGAAAGTACACTCCTTTGTTGACCAATCTCCTGGGATGGAACATAGGTATTTCTTCCTTATGTTCGGGTTTCAAAACCAAGGATATAGCGCCTTTACTCGCTTCAACTGTTACGGTTGGAACTTGAGTACTAACTCTAGTCCTAGCATTTTTGCTTATGGTTATAGCGCCATTACTCGCTCTCTGAAAGGAATATGAATTAGGAAATATATTTGAAAGCAATATATACTAAGAGTGTGTGTATATCACTTCTGGAGGGCAACCGGTAGTATACCGAAAGTTGAACCTGGGTCCAGTTTTGAGCAGATGGACAAATATTCAGCTGAAAATTTATTGTATATTTTAAACTCGGTTTTCTATATACATTATTCGCTACAAGGAATCCAGCAAAGGTAAAACAAAACACAACCCTACACTTATTCCTATATTCTACATTCCTATAACTATACTTTAAAACTAGAAAAATAGTTAACCAAAAGATTCAAAAGACTACAGTGTCTGAAAGATATTGAATCTGAAAAAATTGCAAAAAAAATGCAAAATGTCGCCATCCTTCACTGAGTAGCTCCACCGTTTTGCTCCTCTATCCGAAGGTAGATGGCGCTCAGGAGCTCTTCAATCAACCCAAGACACAACCCAGAAAACGACCTTTTTCGATCTTTCTTCTCTGTAGTGCGACTTGAAAACAAATAAAACACAACGAAAAAAAATGCTACTTATCTGTTACACGAAGATACACTGCCACATTCCTTCACTTTTCCGGGTAGCAGTAGGACCTAAACTCAACACTTTGACCAATCACACTATTTTTCGCGAAAAAAAACAACTTTTTACTAAAATCATAGCATCCTGGTGCCCTTGTTGCTAGTCATCCTGCTAGCCTAAACATCCATTAGCCAAATATACAAGCGCACTGCGCCCCTATCACTGTGGATGTCTTTTCTACGATCTTCTTAGCACTACACTGGACCTGAGGAACCCTAAACTGAGCGCTGGAATTGAACTAATCTTCCCGTTGCTCGTACAAACTAATTCACTCGCAAGTACACCTTTTATCCTGACCGCAATAATACCGATATATTAAAAACAAGCTGCCAATAGAACTCCAGACTACCATTCCGATAAAATACTGCTGCACCCCGATTAGAAACCGTACCAAGGAAAACGAAACTTTACAACACTACGGCCACTTGGTAGCTGCTGCCTTGTTATTTCTATTTCTATAAGTATGAACCGAATTCACTCTGTGAACCAGCAATCGCGCATAGAATACGGACCACAAGAACCGCTTTTTAATGTCGTTGGTTGTTTTTCTCCTGTTAGTAGCTTCTTCAATAAACAATTAACACCAAAACTTGTGCAAATAGCCGGACAAATTTATGAGAACACGCTTTATATAATACTATTAACTAACAAGTTTTACCAAATTGTTTAACCAAAATAGAAAAAAAATAAAAAAAAACGAGTCTTGAACAAAAGAAAAATTAAGTAAATAACTTAAACACTAGGGTGTCCCAAAAAAAATTGATGTTGAAAAAGTCAAGGTGCTCAGCCCTAAATTGAAAGATAATGTTGTTTATAGCATTTTTGTAGAACATTTCGACTTTCTAAAAAATCGTTTTCAGGTTGCACAAACGTGATTTATGAAAAAATGATTTTTTCAAGCTACAAACCCACTCTTTTGCACATTTTTCAAATCTGATCGATTCCTACATTTTTCCATACATTTTTTTATTTTTGTGGAGTTGTTTTTTAATATTTTGCATGGTTTGGTTCAGCATCGCATTCAATTATTTGACTCACAGAACCCATTGAACATCACAAAAAAGTGAATTTTTCTCATAATTCTTAGATAAAACCCTTCAAAATACATACAAAAAAATTTTTTGATCAAGAACTGAAATTTTTACTGCTATGCGGGATTTAAGACGAAAATTTACATGAGGAAAGATCCTTGATATCTTATCGGGGGGCTGAGATATTGACGATTTAACGTGTGATGGAAAACTATGCATTTTGTAAAAAATGCCACTAAAGCTCAATATCTCCTTTGCACAGTGTTTTATTTTGCCGTTTGTGCGTATAATTTCCAAAATAGTGACTCAAATGTTGATTTTAGCCATAAGGTATATTCGGAGAAGTTTCAGGATATTCAAAAAAGCATCTTTTGATGTAGAAAGATGGGTGATCAATCCATCAATGAGTGAGATAAAAAATTTACTTTTTAATCAGAATGAGATAGACGCAAGGTGTCTTCGACAAAGTTTCAGGTTATTTTAAAACAAGAAACTTTACCGAAGACATCATGTTTCTGTCTCTTACATATTACGAGCAACATTGAGTTTTCTATTAGAAGGCACTAAAAATCACAATTTTCGTTCTAACTGTTTTCGCAGATTTTTACGAATTTTTAAACCTTCTACTAAGTTATTAACCATCTAAAAACGCATTTGTTTTCTGAACATTGTTATTTTCTATCTTTCAATATAAAACAGTTATTTAACATATTTGTTAAAATACGTAGTTTTCCATCATATATAAAAATGCCAATATCACAGCTCCCCGATAAAATATCAAGTATCTTTTTTCATGTAAATTTTCGTCTTCAATCCCGCTTTACAATGAAAATTTCAGTTCTTGATCAAATTTTTTTTTATTTGTGTTTTGAAGGGTTTTATCTAAAAATTATTAAAAAAAATAATTTTTCTGTGTTGTTTAATGGGCTCTTGGAGTCAAAAAACTAAATGCAATGATGAACTGAACCATGCAAAATATTCAAAAACAACCCCACAAAAATAAAAAAAATATATGGAAAAATGTAGGAATCGAACAGCACGGTGTCTCTGGTTGAAGAACTCATCCAAAAAATTAGTATCGCTCTAATACTCGTCATTCGAAGGCTTGAGCTGTCCCCTTTAATATCCTACCAAAATTGAAATGTTCTATCGGGGGGTCTAGAGCAATATGTTTTCGAACATATATTTGTAATTGAAAAACTAGTGCAATGGAAATAAGTAATATGTTTCAGAAATACAAAAAGTTATCAGGATTCTCTGATCGTACTGAAATATTCAGGGTTGTTTTTATTTATATAACAAAACAAAGCTTTACATAATATCAGATTTTTTGAAAAGGGTTAAAAAAGACCCTTGAAAATTTGGAGTCGAAAATCAGCTGAAAACAAATAAAATGTTGTGACTTTGAATACATTGATTTTGATTGATGATTGATTTCTTAAAATCCTATAAAAAAATATAAAATGCCGGTTGTTAAGAGTTGCTGTCGTGGTTTCATTATAGGATATTTGCATTTTTCTTCAAAAATGGTGATTATTACAGCTCTCTTTTGCTTGTCAACAAAACTGGACCCTGCATCTAAGCTATACGTTTTATAGAGCAACTCAAGAGCTTTCATTTGATGTTATTAAAAACTGCGCCGTTTTAGTAACGACCGAGAAAATTTCATTATTCATACATGTTTCAAAACATTATTTAAACCCATTGTGTCAGGAGCGCAACTACGTTTTGTATCGATGTCCCCCAATCGAGCTTAAATTTCCAGGGTTTGTTCTTTCATGAAATAATTTGTACATATAAGTTTTTTGGGAAAAGTGTTAGTGGAGTGAAAAGGTCTCCAACCTGTATTCACGTCTGGTCTAGAACCAGGGGGACCCCTGGTGTCGAAAGGCCCGGGACATTTTCCCTCCCCACTTAAATCCGGCCTGGTGAAATGGCATTTTGAACTCTAATGTCCAGGTGCTGCTAAAATCATAATGTTACTGTAACTTTGAGTAGAATGCATCGATTTTTCTGCAGTTCGGTATGCTTACTGAACCATTGTACCAGAGATGGTCGAGTTTGGCTTTTTTCAAACCCGTACCCGAATTTTGTTTTTCGGTTGAAACCCGAACCCGACCCGAAACTTTTTTTCCGACCATACCCGAACCCGAAAATTTTATTTTTGGGAAACCCGAAGCTGTGAAACCCGAGCCAGACCCGAACCCGAGATTTTTTTGGAGGTCAATTTTTTAAACCAATTTGAGACTGGGATGTTATAGAGCTATAGCCTGCTATAGCCAGCATTTTAAATGTAGGTACAAAATGGAGTTGCGCTCCATGTGTAACAGGTTCAAATGATGGCCCAAACCTTGTTATAAAAAAATCGATTTATTTTTAAACGGTAAACTTTTTGAATACGTCCAATAAAAACTCTTGAGTTGATTTATAAAACGTATTGTTTAATTGTAGAAACTAGTTCTGACAAAAAAACTCCAAAAATCACCATGTTTTTGAAGAAAAATGTAAATATCTAATTATGCAACCTCGACAGCAACTTTCAAAAACCGACATTGTATATTTTTATAGGATAGAATTACCATATCAATTTTCAGAGAAATCGATTAGTTATAGCTTTTTTTGTCTTTTCAGCAGTTTGTACACTCACAATTTTCGAGTCTTTTTTACCCCACTTTACCCTTATCAAAAAATCTAAGATTATGCCAAACATTGTTTTATTATATGAAAAAACGAAACTTGAAGGTTTCATCACTATCGGGCTCCCAGCACCTAAATCCACAAAAAAACTCTATTTTGTCGTGTTCAACGTAAAGATAGGACATCGCAGTATTCAGCAATTGTTTTTCTTTTAAAATTTTCCACAACTTTGCTGAAGGAAGCAATCCGGTATATTGGAAATTAGGAAAAATATTTTTTTATCTAACTGTTAGGTGGATTGATCGAAAAACCAAAACGCCAAAAGTAAGGCCATGATCTATGAAACAATTTTGCTGAAGACATTGAGTACATAAAATCAATTTTTCATAGTCAAATCTAGAACGATCACGATTTTTCGAATTTAGACCACTGTGCACTGTGGGATTTTCAAATAAATCTCTCCACCAATTGTAAATGTCTTGAAATATAATACTTGGAATGTGTAGAAACTATTTTGGAATTTGTTTCATAAAATTATGGCTGAAAAACGTGCTTTACATTGAGTATTTCGTCGTTTTAATATCACTTTTTTTGTACTTACGACCTTCAAAAGGGCAAAAATGTACCGTACGATGATTTTGAAATTTTGACCAGAGATTCTGGACGTCATAACGAATCGAATGGCGTACTCAGATTCTTTGGTGCATTTTTTTCATAATAACGGTCTGTGGGAGCACCGTGGGTACCATTGCGCTTATGCGATATAGCTATAACTGGAGCACTTGCCATAACTGGCTCACCTACCCTACTACTACTTTATAGATTCAAGGTCAAACCACCACCACCGCCACCGAACAGATGCATTGCTGCCATTGGCAAATGTCCTTGAAGCGACAATTCTGACAGGAAACTACAAAGGAGAAGTCGTAATAATCCCGCTGTTAGGGAAAATTAACGACAATCAATTAGGCGGCGAATTTAGAATTTTTTACGATATGATTTATAAGTTTAAGTTTAATACGTTTCTAAACATACGCCGGCCTCCGTTGAAAAAGTAATTTTCAACCTACTCGATTGCCTAACCTTTCTATTCTACTACTTCTAAAAAACAACAGAGTTCCGAGTATTCTTCGTTTCATGCACGTGAGCAATCGGGTTAATGTTTATGTCTGCAAATTCCGATTTTTAAAATCAGCTGTTCCAGTCGTTTGTCGTCGGTCAGCGGTCTCTTCCCATCAATGGTCAGTGCACATCAGCTGTTTATCGGTTTCTTTGATGATGCTGCTCGTTCCACAAGATGAATGATTCAGTTCGTCCCGTATAACCGTATGGTGTCCTCTGAAGTTGTGATTGACGTCCTCTGCACTAGTGAGTGAACTCCGAGTGTCTTCAGTTGTGGGTTGTGCTCATGGTTGAGGGTCGAAGCACTTGTGCTCATGGTTGTGGGTTGAAGCACGCCGCCACATCAACAGCCGCAATAGGGGATGAAACATTCTATTAATTTTTTGAAAATTCATTAGCTCACAGATTCCGAGGGCCCGTAAGCCCTCGGTCGTTGCGCAGTGCGAACACCGCGATTGTAAAAAAACTGGGTTATTCATCCTCATCACAGGGTTGCGATGGTGGAAGCATTGGTAGCACGCATATTTTGGAGATAGCGCGTCTGAATTCCCCGTCTTGAGTTCTAACTACTACCACCCGTATGCAGCCATCATCTGCTCTGAAAATATGAACCGGACAGATATTCTGTGCTCCAGCGTTTCCAAAGTCGACGAACAAATTCTTGGACCACCTGCCAGCGATCTAATCGATTAGGCGGTACAATTTCTAAAGATGGTTAAACCACGGCTGTCAAGGGGCGATGAATCAGGAAATGACCCGGTGTTAAAACTTCCAGGTCTTCAGGATCGGTTGTAAGTTGAGTTAACGGTCGTGAGTTGAGACAGCTTTCAATTTGAGTCAGAAGTGTTGTCAGTTGTTGAGCAGTTAAAGTTGCATTTCCGATTGTTTTCCGTAAATGTGCTTTCAGAGACTTAACGGCCGCCTCCCACAGCCCGCCAAAGTTGGAAGACCCCGGAGGGATACATTTAAACTCTATGCCGTCTTCGGCACATGAGCGCGTAACTGAATACTGCATTTGCTGGGAATTGAATTGCCTTGCAAGTTCGGCTAATTCTCGAGACGTTCCTCTAAAATTTGTTGCATTATCGCACTCGATCAGACGCGGGTTTCCGCGACGAGCGATAGATCTTTTCAGTGGCGCAATGAAGGAACCTGTGGTTAGATCACCCACCAGCTCGATATGCATTGCCTTCACTCATAGGCAGATAAAAATCGCAACATAGTATTTTGTCAATGCCGCTCGGCGATGGGGATGACGGTAGTTTAACGGACCATACAGGTCTACTCCTGTGTTCACGAATGGTAGCGTAGGAGAGACTCGTTCTGGTGGTAAGTCACCCATTAGTTGAACTTCAATGCGGGGACGGCACCTGAAGCAGCTAATACATGAATGAACAATTCGTCGTGCGAGATTTCTCACTCTAAGTGGCCAGAATTTCTCTCTTATATTAGCAATTAAAAACTGGGGTCCAGCATGACACAGTTTCTCATGATAATAACGAGCTATCAGATCGGTAAGTGGATGCCTTCCTGGTAGCAGCATCGGATGTTTGCGATCGTGTGGTAGATTGGCATGATGGAGCCTGCCGCGAACCCGAAGGATACCATCAGAAACAAAAGGTGTAAGTGATTTTAATGGAGAATTCATTTTGACCTGGCCTGTGTTAGCTTGTGAGGTAAAGTCTTCCGAAAATACTTCATTCTGTGCGATTTGAATAAACGTACGTACAGCTGCATCAATTTCTGTGACCTGCAAGAATCCAAGTCGTTTAAGAGCCGCGTTTTTACGTTGAGCATTATGGAAAAATCGTTGCATCCAAGCTACTAGTCGAACGAGAGCGATATACGATGAGCGTAAAGTAAAAATAGGATTGGGCTGTACTGCCAACGTAAGCGGACGTTCTTCTAATTCGTGTTGGTAAAATGATTCGTTAGATACTGGTGTCAAAGTGGGCCAAAATCTAGCAGGTTTACTCAGCCACTCTGGTCCGTGCCACCATATCCCATGTTTCAGCTGACCGGGATTCATCCCGCGCAATATTATATCTGCTGGATTCTCTAATCCGGAAACATGTGCCCATATACCGGAAGCTGTAGCATGTTGTATTTTAGATACCCTAATTGCGACGAAAGTCTTCCAGCGATGGATTTGCGGCTAACCAATGAAGGACAATCGTTGAGTCTGTCCAGAAAAACTGTTTTGTTGTTATTCGAATAGCCTGTTGGACCTTCTGGAAAAGGTGAGCCAGCACCAGCGCTGACGATAGTTCCAGGCGAGGTAATCAGACGCGTTTCTGCTTTTTTGTGTCGCCGAGAGGAGCTACTTTCGATTTCGCAGTGAGAAGGTTGACTACGGCGGATCCGTCTGCCGCGAATGCTCGCAAGTAAATACAGGCCCCGTAGGCTCTTTCTGACGCGTCACAAAATCCGTGTATTTCGATGGAACTAGGAGATTTCATTTGAACTACCCAGCGGGGAATGACCAAATTTTGGAGACAGTTTAAACCCGTTTTAAATTCACGCCATCTGTCTTGAAAGTGAAATCTGTCTTGAAAGTGGCTCATCCCAGGCCTTGTGATCTTTCCAGAGATCTTGTAACAATATCTTGGCTTGCAGGATTACGGGTCCGACAAGGCCAAGAGGGTCAAGGTGAGCCAGCACCAGCGCTGACGATAGTTCCAGGCGAGGTAAACAGACGCGTTTCTGCTTTTTTGTGTCGCCGAGAGGAGCTACTTTCGATTTCGCAGTGAGAAGGTTGACTACGGCGGATCCGTCTGCCGCGAATGCTCGCAAGTAAATGCAGGCCCCGTAGGCTCTTTCTGACGCGTCACAAAATCCGTGTATTTCGATGGAACTAGGAGATTTCATTTGAACTACCCAGCGGGGAATGACCAAATTTTGGAGACAGTTTAAACCCGTTTTAAATTCACGCCATCTGTCTTGAAAGTGAAATCTGTCTTGAAAGTGGCTCATCCCAGGCCTTGTGATCTTTCCAGAGATCTTGTAACAATATCTTGGCTTGCAGGATTACGGGTCCGACAAGGCCAAGAGGGTCAAACAGTTTAGCCGCGTCGGACAATATAGTTCGCTTGGTGATCGCGGTAGTCTCATTCCATTTGGAACCACTAAAAACGAATTGATCCGTGGTTGTCTGCCACTGTAGGCCGAGTGTTTTTATGAGGTTAGAACTAGAGTCGAGTTCGAACAGTTGTCTTTCGTCTTGAAGATCGGGTGCGAGATGTTCGAAAATCTTCGAACAATTAGATGACCACTTTCTCAAAGGGAACCCAGCTGAAGAGAGCACCGTCAGCAGCTGTGAGCAAAGTTCCTGCCCATCCCGAATCTCGTCAACTCCCGTCAAAAGATCGTCCATATAAAAGTCTGTACCGATTATTCTGGCCGCTTCTGGGTGGGTCGTAGCTGCATATTTCGACAATTCTTGTAAACATTTGGTAGCGAGATAAGGTGCACATGCTGTGCCGTATGTCACTGTTGTTAACTGGTAGGTTTGTAGAGGTTCTTGTGGCGAGTTTCGCCAGAGAATTTGTTGCAAGGGTTGATCAGACGGATGTACGACAATTTGTCGATACATTTTCTCGACGTCGGCTGTAATCGCATAACGATGCATTCGGAATCGAAGAATAATCGATAGCAGATCCTCTTGGACGATAGGACCTACCATCAGAACATCGTTTAGCGACACACCGGTGTCTGTTGCGCAGGACGCATCGAACACTACTCTGAGTTTGGTAGTAAGACTATCTGGTTTGATTACACAATGATGAGGTAACATGTATGATGCTAAGTTGGATGGATTCGGCTGATCGATCATGTGGCCTAAGCGATAATATTCGTGGATAAAATTGCTGTATGATTCCTTCAACGGAAGGTTTGAAGATAATCGACGTTCCAACGCAAGAAAGCGACGCGTTGCGATTTCTTTCGAATTTCCCAAGGTTGCCAAAACTGAATTCCGTTTAGGAAGTTGAACTACGAAACGACCTGTTTCGTTTCGGAAAGTCGTAGCCGCAAAGTGAGCTTCGCAAAGCGTCTCTTCGATCGAAAAAGTGCTGTTAGAATTGCAAGATTCTAGCTCCCAGAAACGAGCCAACTGCTTTTCAATAGCATCTGCTGTGCAAAGGTGAGTTACATGAAATGAGGCGGATGGCGAGCTGCCGACCTTACCAGAAACTACCCATCCTAGAGTAGTTTTTTGTAGCACCGGCAGATTGGGGCCAAGTCGAATCAGCCCTTCCTGAATCAGTTCATAGTATACTTCCATACCCAAAATCATATCGATTCGACCGGGCTGATGAAAGGTGGGATCGGCGAGCACAATTTCACTGGGAATAGTCCATTCTGAGATGGCAAGAGCCTTGGCGGGAAGTTCGCGAGTTATTCCAGGTAGTACATGATAGGACAATTCAGCCATGACGTTTGTGCAATGAGAGTTGATTTTAGCGACAACAATATGAGATGAAATAACTGTACTGTTTCCGACTCCACCGATTTCTTCTTTACTCGTCGTAATGATAGCTTCTGCGATAGTTCCTCCGTCATAAGGTTGATTTGCGAGGCGGGATCCAAAAGTGCTCGGGCCCATATGGTGTATCCATTGATGTCGGAAATCTTTACGATTGCTGTTTGCAAAAGAACCGTTACTGGAACTGAGCTTATCTTTCCGAGAAGAGAGGTTGAAATGTGGTTAGCAGGTGGCACTGAAGACGAGGCGCTACTCGAAGATGGTGTTTGATGCGATAAGGGCAGAGGAGGAACATTACTATTTCGAATTGCTTGAGCTGAATTCAAAGTTGGAGCGTCGGACAGTTTCAATTTTGCCACAGTTTCTGGAGAACGAGTGGCGGTATGCTGGTGTAGCATTGTATGGTGTTTCTGATTGCAGACTTTGCTAGAGCTTGACGGGCATTGCATAACGATGTGCGAAGGTGAAAAACAGTTGATACAGAGCGAATTTCGTTTGACGGTTTCGAATCGCTGAGATATATTGATCGAAATGTATCACAATGAAAGGGAGAGTGCGACGCTAGCTTGCAGAATATGCATTTCTTCGACAGTTGATTTGTGGTAATTGCGTGGACAAATTCCGATTTTCGTAAACGTACAAGTTACGGGTTGGCTGATTCTGTACAGCGCGGTTTCAGAGACGATATCGATTGCAAGACAGCACAATGTTCCCGCAAAAACTCAATCACTTCCGCATAGTGTGCTACTTCAGTCGAATTGTGGTGTTGTTCCCATTGTTTGATAGTAGCGGGATCTAAACGCGCGCACACCATGTGCGCCAATAGTACACTCCATCCCTCGATGTCAATTCCTATCTTTTTTATCATATTGAGGTTTCGTTCGTAATCGTCAATCAATCGAGACACGGAATCGTAGCATTCCTTACGCATGAACTCAATTGTTAGCAAAGATTCTATGTAACTTTTTACAACTAACTTCTTGTTATCATACCGCTTTTTTAGTAACGACCAAGCTACCGAATAATTGGCTGCTGTGAGTTCGATTGCATCTACAACTCTCCGGCATCTTTCGAGAGAACAGAAATCAGATAAGTAAATTTTTCGATTGGTTTCAATTGGGTATTGGAATCTATTAGGCTGACAAATGTGTCACGAAAAGTAAGCCAGTTCACTAATGATCCATCAAAGGAAGGAAGTTTTACTTTAGGCAGTTTAACACGCGACGCTATGACCTTGGGGAATCACACTTTGCAATGACGGAGCGTTTTGTTTGCGGAGCTCAGTGACTAAAAACCCGTATATCGTCATGTAGTCCTTTTCGAATGTATCACGTACCTTACGATTTTCGTCGTCCGACGGAGGTAACACCTCGCCAATCTGTTCATCTATCTCGCTGATTAGTTCCAGTTCCAATCTAATTTTATGAAATTCTGTGAATATACCTTCCAAACGCTGTTTCCAACATTCCAGAGAAAAACCCCAGACATGGTACGGTAAACAATCGACCACATAATTCCCTACCTAACTCCAATTAAGGGTGCTAAATTTTCATTTTTACCTACTACAAATAAAAAAACAGGATTTACGCTTTGCTCTTTACCAGTCCACATAAGCACTGAGGAAGACTGTTTATCACAGTCGAAATATATATTTGCGGACTGAATTTCAATATTTATTTCCAAAAAATTTAGTAGAGTATAACGGAAACCGATAACTATTTCTTAGATTGATCTCAATCACTCTGCTAAGACGCTCGTTGTAGATTTTCTAAATTTGACAATGGCATCCAAGCCAAATGAGCCAAATAGGTTTTTAAAGTTAAAAAAGAGCATTGCGGGTATCCACAAATCTATTTCCTTTCTTAAAAATTGTTCGAAATATCATGTCACTCCCACGAGTCATAGAGTAAAAGTTAAAAGTCCTATAGCCCCCTCCATTACGAAACATATGGAACGGGAGTGTTTGAAAAGTAGCATCAAGTTTCTTTATAGTAAACTTAGCTCCACAACTCTGGAATGTTATTCACTTCATTTAAAACTTGCCAAAGAGCTTCCTTTTGAATATCAAAATTTTCTAACTGCAGTTAAAGTAGCCGAAAAGTGTGAAGGGGAAAGAAAACAAAAATTGGGATTGAAAAGGTTAAATCAACTGCTTCTACGAAATAACAGTAGTAGAAAGACAGCCAAAGTACACCTCATTGACGACTTTGTGGTCAATAGGTCTTCGTACGAGTTTTCACAACCCCAGCAAAATCTTCTAAAAATGGGCCTAAACTTCGCAATTCCTTCACGACCCAATATTGAACAATCGATCATCGATATAGAAGCTGGGATGGACAGTTGTAAACTTTCCACAGAACAAACTGGTAAAGTACGCCAAATTTTTTCAAAAATTACTAAGACACTGCCACGTCATGAAAATTTGTCTGATATAAAGACAGTTGAGGAATTACGTAAAAAACCTGTTTTCTATTTAAAAGCAGATAAGGGGAACAAAACCGTCATCATGGACAAGTCTGACTATGATGAACAAATAACCCAAAAAATTGATAAAGGTCCATATTGGCAACTGCGACTTAATCCTCTTGCTGATATGGTAAAACGTGTAGAAAATACAATAAAAGAATGCAAACCCGTTTTGGGTAATGCGTTACAAAATCTTCGTGTTTCAAATCCAGTTCTTCCAAGAATAAAGGGTCTCCCCAAAATTCACAAACCTGGAAATGAAATGAGAGAAATTATCTCAACGGTAGGGGCTCCCACAGAAAAATTGGCTAAATGGCTGGTAAAAGAATTTCATGCCATGCCCCATAAATTTCCAAGTCGATCAGTAAAGAGCACCGGAGATTTCGTTGAAAATTTAAGATCCTCGGGTAACATCCAATCTGATGAGATAATGGTTTCATTTGACGTTACGGCCTTATTTCCTAGCGTCCCAGTGAATGAAACCTTAAACCTTTTAGAGGACTGGCTTCTTTCCCAATATTTTGATAATACTTGGAAAAAGAAAGTTGACAGTTTGTTGAAACTTTCACGCCTTTGCATGAAAGAAAACTACTTCACATTTCGTGGTAAATTTTACAAACAGACTAAAGGGGCACCAATGGGGAATCATCTTTCTCCCTTTCTATGTGAGCTCTTCATGGCAAATATAGAAAGTACATTAGAGAAGAGGAACATCTTACCGATTCGATGGTGGAGGTATGTGGATGATATTTTTTGTATTTTGAAAAGGGCGGATCTTGAAACTTTTTTCATATCCCTTAATAATACCCATAAAAATATAAACTTCACAATTGAAAAAGAGCTTAACAACAGACTCCCTTTCTTGGACGTCGTTGTAGTTAGAAAGTCTACGGACTTGGAATTTGAAGTTTATCGGAAACCCACGAATACAAAACGGGTAATACCTAACACTTCAAACCATCCCTTCCAGCATAAAATGGCATCCTTCCATCATATGATCCACCGCATGGAAACTTTACCTCTAAGTGAAGTAGCCAAGCAAAAGGAACTGGAATATATTTTCGAAATTGCTAAACTTAATGGCTACAATGAAAGTATCATTCAAGCCATTGTTGATAAAATGAAGCGTGCTCAAATTCGGAAATCTTTTACAACACTCACCCCAATAACAGAAGATCTGAAAAGGGTAGCCGTTGAATATGACGTTAACTTGACACGCCCACTTCGTTCAAAATTTAGAAAATTTGGGATGGATATTGTCTACACTAGTGGAAATACCCAACTCAAAACAAAATTAGGGTCTACCAAAGACCCTATTGATACCCTGAACAAAGCTGGAATTTATAAAATTGCATGCAATCACTGTGACATGGTTTACATTGGACAAACTAAACGTAACCTAGGGATACGTTTCAAAGAGCATTTCGCAGAAGTGACAAAAGCAAGTAAAGTTTCAACAAATGCCCTACCACACCTTTTCAAATCAAAAGTGGCTGAACAGATCTTTAACGAGGAACATCCACTAACTTCGGATAACATTCACCTCCTCCGCCCCGTTAATAATTTATGGAAATTAGACGTAGCTGAAAGTTTAGAAATTTATAAACATCACTCATGCACGCTTCTCAATAAAGACGCAGGTAATCACCCCTCATGGCTATTCAATCTGCTTCCCAAAAACCCCAGACATGGTACGGTAAACAATCGACCGCATAATTCCCTACCTAACTCCAATTAAGGGTGCTAAACTTTCATTTTTACCTACTACAAATAAAAAAACAGGATTTACGCTTTGCTCTTTACCAGTCCACATAAGCACTGAGGAAGACTGTATGTCACAGTCGAAATATATATTTGCGGACTGAATTTCAATATTTATTTCCAAAAAATTAAGTAGAGTATAACGGAAACCGATAACTATTTCTTTGATTGATCACTCGACGATCATTTAGTTGTGCGCAGGAATACGCAAATAATTGAAAATGCAAATAATCAATTTGGGTGTTCGTTCTATGAGACTTTATTAATATCTGAAAGTACCATGCACGTGTACTTACAATGCGGTTGCAATGCCAGCTCAATTGTTCCTACCTTTTTTGTAGAGCCCAACAGTAGGCATGCCAAACTTACATCAGCCTCGTCCCCGGTAGAATAGAATCTCCGCTCGAAATCCAACGACGATGTTTTATTTCATTCTTCACATATTTTGCCGAACTAAGCGGTAGCACTTTTTGTTTTCTCCGATCGAGGCGGCAACTGTTCAATGGAACCACTAGTGTTCGAGTTTTTGCACCCACAACAATATCACCACCAGATTCACTATACTTCAGAAATTAAAACGACGAATATCACAAGCGTAACTGATCCGGCTCGAAGAACCAATTTCATGTTAGGGAAAATTAACGACAATCAATTACGCGGCGAATTTAGAATTTTTCACGATACGATTTATTTGTAAGCGATAACGACAAGTCGTATGGTGTATGTCTTCTCGTGGTATATTCCACACTGAATAATAAGAGAGCGAAACGTGTGTTCTATAGCTATTTATATGATCTCTTTAATCCGAAACAGGAAACGAATCAAAAGGCTTTTTTCGTGTAAATTGATCAAGATACGAGAGCTAGAATTCTATTGAATTCTAAGTTTAATACGTTTCTTATACACCCGCGTATCTCGATTTTTTTTTGTCGCACGCTTAGCCTTGGGGCTAATAGCGGTCTCGATCAACTAGATTAGTTGAGAGAATTCGTTATCGATATTGTTTTTTGGCACATTTTGCATGTGTGGGATAAGTACAACGATACACCGTGCCCCAGTGCTGAATCGAGAAAAATTTCAGCTCGAAAAGATCCTCGACTCGGTCGGGAATCGAACCCGATATCACAACCGTGTGGGAGAGCTAGCCGACCTACATCGCTAACCACAGAGTCACGGGGACCACCAAAACGTATCTCGATTACTCCTACCGATTTGCCGTTAAATTTTAAACGTCTGCAATTTCCCGTGCGTCGCGCATTCACGATGATTATTGATAAAACCCAAGGACAGTCACTGAACATTTGTGGCATAAACTCCGAGTATTCATGCTTCTCACATGGACAGCTCTATGTAGCATATTCACGTAACCCTGACCCCGACATTGGGGAATATATAGAATTGAGTGGCTAGGACCGCCTTGACCACTTTCACATATTTCGTATATTCCGAATTTTAAGCTTGAATTATTTAGAATTCTGAAGTTTTTTATAAATCTGTTCCAGTGAGATTGGCCAGGCAGAAGGGTATTACTATATTTGCATTAAGCCAAGCTTTTGAATAATTGAAAAAATAATGTAATAATTTCCTTCAGAATATTTAAAAGAATGACTGTTTATTTTCAGAAATGTATTGGAATGATTTGATTATGGTTGAAAGGTGCTTCATAATGTTCAATGAAATAAAAACGTAGAATTTTATGAGCGCAGGATTGAAAAAAAAACTAAAAACAAATCAAAGCCAAAACATATCGTAGGTATGTTTTTTGGCAGCAGTTAGATATTTCAGTTTTTGCAATACAACAGTCAATAAAACTCAAGGCGGCGCACCGTGGGGCAGAACCCAGAAAAGTCGCGACAAAACTCAAAAAAAAAACCAAATTCAGTTTTCATGCCTCATTTTATTTTCTACTTGCAGTAGACATGTTATCGACTGGAAATCATGATAATTTACTTTGAAAAATAATTTCGAAAATGTGCTATAATATTGTGAAAGTGAGGATTTACAAGGCTTGTAAAATGGAAGAAAAAAATTTCACAGATATTTTCCAGTAGGGCATGCAAATACTTAGAAATTAATTAGCTAACTCATATGATCCTGATAAAATAGAGTATAAACTAAAAGGAAATATTATATTAAGATAGTTTTGTTAAAAATAGGTTCGAAGGAGGCATAGTATGTAAAACAAGTTTTTTTTTGTATTTTTTTCTCATTTCGGCAATATGAAAAACATAAAGTTCTACGTTGTTCAGCTATGACACTATTATTGTACTAAATACAATGTATTGGCTAGTGCTAAACAAATAATTAGCTGCTACTAGTTGCGACTTACTGAGTAATTCGAGTTTTCGCAACGATTGTTTTTATGTCAATTCATGTAAAAAATCGTTAATCAGCAGGGTCCGTATCGATGTTTTTCCTACAATAGGCTTTGCTGAATGCCGGTGTATGCAACATGACCATAATTCTGTTCGGGGGTCTTTCAAAACTGACGTCCAGTAGTATGAAGACCCCTCAGAAATAATTATTAGTACTAGGAAACAGTTTGTTATCGGATGAAGAGTGTCTTAAACAGAAGTAAGCGTTTAGTACCTATGCCAAATGGAATAAAATATAACACGAGGAGCTCTTAGAAAGGAAACATGACCAACTAATCTTTAATTGAACAATGTTCCTATTTGAATTATTTTGTCACAAACAATAACATTAAAATTATATTTTATATTCTTTCTCAAAAATGATGACACATCATAGGTTGGCAAAAAACTATACAAAGGCAACTACAAACTGCCAATAATTCATTTCATGATGAATCGGAAAGTCGAATATATCTGAAATTGAAACATATGTACTTAAGTCCCAGCTATGATTCGTTACTGAAATTTTGGGTTTATGAATAATGAAAATAAAATTATCTCGTTAACGGTCCGTCATGTTCGACAACTTTATGTCAATTGATGATATAAACAACTTTCCCGAAGAAACAAAATGGCTAGCACCATTTATTCAGAAGATAGATGTCAGCACCATCTGTAGAAAAAAATCAAAGCTGCCCGAATACATTTTTCAAAAAGATGTTTTTATGGTGAACAACATTGCCGAAGACATGATCACTGTGGAAACAACTGCTAAGGAATTATGAGGTTTTGTCGCGCCAACGGACCAATCTACCCCACTGTGCGGCGGTACGAAGTTTGCCGGGTCAGCTAGTTTATTTTATAATTTATAGCATTTATTTTTTTAATTTTTCAATTCACGACTTAAGAACAATGAAAAGCGTGTGGGCGTGCCTGTTTTTGATATTTAGAGTGACATAGCTGCTTTCCCGGTAAATTTGAAGTTTTGCTCACAAAGATACTGTTTGTACAGTGCCTCCACAGTTATGGGTCAGCTACAATTATGGGTCACTTTTACGCAAATACGCCTGTTCTCACGAAACTGAACAAATTTCATTATCAGTGATATTTTTGCCTTTCTCCTAGAAAGGTATAGCAATCACTTGCTAAACCGAAAGTATAAAAGTGCTCCAAAGGGCCGAATGGCATATATCACTCGACTCAGTTCGACAAGCTGAGCATTTTCTGTATGTATGTGTGTGTATGTGTGTGTGTATGTGTGTGTGTATGTGCAGATTTTTATTCTCACTCACTTTTCTCAGAGATGGCTGGACCGATTTTCATGAAATTTATTGCAAATGAAAGGTCTAGTTGCCCCATAAGACCCTATTAAATTTCATTATAATCGGATTTTTAGTTTAGAGGTTATGTATCAAAACGTAAAAATCATGAAACATCATTATCTCAAAAACTACAGAACCGATTTGAACAAAATTGGTTTCACATGAACGGGCAACCTGAAAAACCCTTAACTTTTGAATTTCATAAAGATTGGACATATGGTTCAAAAGTTATGAAAAGAAACGTGTTCTGAAGACTGTTCAATCTCATTCATGTTTCTCAGAGATGGCTGGACCGATCTTCATAAAATCAGTGTCAAATGGAAGGTCTAGTTGCCCCATGAGGCCCTATTGATTTGTTTTGCGAACGGACTGTTACTTTGCCTGTTATGTTCAAAAATGTGAAATTCAGCTATGAAAAGGAACATATTCCGAAGACTACTTAAACTCGGCCATTTTTGGCTGTTTTTTCTGCCAAAAATGGCTGATTTCCGTCTAACATGAGTATCTCCGGATCTAGAATGATACACAGCAGCTGAAATCGACCACAGACCCAATTTTGGATTCTAGGTTGGCGACCTCCGGTTCTTGGGAAACCGCCAAAATGATCGAATAACACCCAATATGGGTGTTTCTCCAACCAGAAACCAGAAGTTGCCATCCTGCAACTCATGATGGTGTCTGAGGTCAATTTTTAGCTTCTTGCAACATTGTGGCTCCGGAGATATTCATGTTGGGTGGTATTTGGTCACTTTGGGCTGTTTTTCAGAAACCGAAAGTCGTGATTTTGGACTTTAAAATTGCCTTTGAAATCAATTTCTATCATCTGGGAGTTATTCTGGTTCCGAAAACATTCATATTACATGCTATTTGGTCATTTCCGGATGTTTGCCAGACATCGGAAGCCACCATCTTAAAATTCACGATTGTGTCTGTGATCAATTTTTAGCTTCTGTGCATCTTTCTGGTACCGCAGATACTCATATTTAATGGCAATCGTCCATTTCAGGCTGTTTTTCAGAAACTGGAAGTTGCAATCTTACAATTCAAAATGTTGTCTGAAGTCGATTTGTAGTTCCAGTGCATCATTCCGATTTCGGAAATACCCATATTGGTATTTGGTCGTTTTCGCTGTTTTTCCGAAACCGGAAGTTGCCATTTTGGATTACATAATGGCATTTGGAGACAATTTCTGGATTGAACGTCATACTGGTTAATGAAACACTCAGATTGGGTGGTATTTGGTATTTTTCAGCTGTTTTTCAGAAAAAAAATATTGCCTGAGGTCGATTATGGAACATATTTGTTGCCACTAAAACATTCACCTGCCAAATATGGTTCCATTTAGTTGATTAGTTCGCAAGATGTGCAGAAATTCGTGCACCACTATGGACAGATTTGTATTTTCTTGATTGGTTATTGAGATGTGCGAAATTTGCGTTCCATTTGTATGTGACCCCTCACTTATAGAAGAAGGAGAGGTGCAAACCATTATGCACATATTTGTTACTTCTAAAAACATTTACCTGCCAAATTTGGTTTCATTTAGTTGGTTAACTCTCGAGATGTGCAGCAGTTTGTGTTTCATTTGTATGCAACCCCTCCCTTCCAGAAAATGGAGGGGTATTAAACCATTATGCACATATTTGTTACCTCCAAAAACATTCACATGCTAAATTTGGTTCCATTTTCTCGGTTAGTTTTCGAGATATGCAGAAATTGGTGTTTGACTTGTATGGCACTCGCCCTTCAAAAAGACGGAGGGGTCAAAACATTATGGACATATTTTCAACCACTTAAAAAATTTACCTGCCAAATTTGGTTCCATTTAGTTGATTAGTTCTCGAGATGTGCAGAAATTTGTGTTTCATTTGTATGGAACCCCTCCCTTCCAGAAGAGGGAGGGGCGTCCAACTATTATGGACATATTTTTTACCCCTTAAAACATCCACATGCCAAATTCGGTTTCACTTGCTTGGTTTGTTCTTGAGTTGTGCAGAAATTTATGTTTCATTTGTATGGGACTCCTTCCTTCCAGAAGAGGGAGGGGTCTCAAACTATCATAAGAACCTTTATAGGCACCAAAAACCCCTACATACAAATTTTCACGTCGATCGGTTCGGTAGTTTTCAAGCCTATATGGATCAAACAGACAGACAGACCGGACTGCATTTTTATATGTATAGATTACAGCATCAATTTTTTAGGACCTAAAGAGTGAATATACATTTACTGAATTGAAGCGTTCATGTAAATCTATTTTTACAAATAATAAGTTTAAATGAGAAAAGCTGGGTCTGACCGCTAGGTGGATTAATTTAGGTTTTTATAACTCACTTGTAACCTCATTTATACGATTGAAATGATTTAAAGTTGAAAATATCCCTAAGTGACCCATAATTGTAGCAATGTTACATTCGGCAGTGCACAATTGTGGGTCAGCCCATATTTTGGCTATTTTTATTACTTTTACATGATGATGCATCAGGACTGAATAAAATAACTTGTGTTATGTATTTTGACGATATTATAGACTAAATGATTTTGAATGCCAAAATTGACCCATAATTGTGTCTTTTGCTATGTAAGGGATATTTACCGTTCCAACCGATTTACACGCATCAACTGCAGTGAAACTAATTGTTGATCGAAAATACACATCAGAACACAGAGATAGATAGTAAAACATTCGTAGTTGATAATTTTTCCGATTTTATATCCATTTTTGAACATTCAGACAACACGTTGACTGACCCATAATTGTAGAGGGACTGTATGACTCAATTGGCTTTGGTCTGCAACATCACAACTAAGTAACACTCGTGTGCATCTTTCATTGATTTGTAAAAATGCATACAAGTCTTGGGAACTAGAATGCAATCAAGCATCCTCAAGGTTTTACTTTTGCCCAGGGATAAATTAAATGTTTGATTGAAGAGTTAATATTTTCTCTTTCATTTATTACACCTAATTTTAAATGTTGGACCAGTTATAAATCTGACTTCATCTCCATGCCTCAGAATGAACTGAATTATGTTTTCCTTCTGTAATATGCAACACCCAAACAGCCTTTGTTATCTGCATAACCAAACCTCAAAAATTGTCAAGATTAAGTTATTGCATAATTAAATCTTCAAAAATGTCAAACCTTAATATGCAAGTAGCTATAGTATTAAAAAAAAATCCTTGTTAAAACGCAGTTTTCAAATGATCTAATTGATTGTTATATGTTTGCACGGTCAACAGGATTATAGAACTAGTAATTTTGAATGTACTATATGGCCTATATAAGAGCCTGTTTCAGCCGAAACTGTTCATATTCATTCTAGACAGCGACTACAATCCTTACTTAGCAGCAGCAGCAGTGATATTAGCAGCGATAGTGGTAAAGCCAGCTGTTTTAGCGGCACTTCCTTTAGTAAAAAGCTGCCCTGTAATAAGACCCGTAAATGTCCTCAGGTCTTTCTTATTTAACCTGAGCAGCACGAGGCTCTTCTCGCGATTTGGCTCTATGAATCTTTTCGATTGTCGTAATCCGCTTATGACACCCCAGTTTGCTTTGAGGGTCGCTTTCTCCCATTCACCGAGTTCAGCTTTTAGAGCGCTCGGGGAGACTCCACAGAAAGGTTCTAGGCCAACAAAGTTAGTGGATGACCCTTGTCTGGCTAGTAAGTTAGCCTTCTCGTTTCCTTCGGTTCCACAATGACCAGGAACCCAGTATAAGTTAACCTGTTTTTTCATGGCTAACTGTCAGAGCGACAGGATGCATTCCCAAACTAGTTTAGAGTGGCAGAAAGGAAAATTCAGGGCTTTAAGTGCTGCCTGACTATCACAAAAAATGCAATTATTTGCGTGTCGATAATTTATTTTCAGACACGTATTCGTGCATTTTAGAATCGCGTATATTTCCGCTCAGTGCTTCTCAAAGGATCGCAAGTTGACTGTTGAAACACGAATGCGAACGCCTTCCGCAGTCAACTTGACTGCTGGATATAGTCAAGCGATCGCCCAGAGAAAAAACAGTCAAAGTAAAATTGATCCTTTTTTTAGTTTCTATGTGGCGGTCATTCGCTATGGCAGCGCTCGTTCATTACGTTCAATCTTCGATTATGTGTACGTGCAAGACACGAAGTGAATGAGGACGGTTGGTATCATTCTTACTGTTTCGTTTTGTGTTTGTTTTCGTACTCGTTTTTGTATGCCGGATTGGATTGGAATAGAACTAAATCGGTACTTAGGGTAAATCGGTACTTAGGGTAGAGCATGGAAAGTTGGTAATTTTTGGTAAAAATGTTTCATAACTTTATACCGGTAATACAGTCATACCTCGATATAAGGCAACTTTATTTTCAATTTCGTTACGGTATATCGAGTTACGATGCAAAACATATTTTTTTAAATTTATACAACAATGTGATTACTCAAAGATGCGCGAAAACCTATTTTCCATCACCTATCAGTATTTTTAAACCTTTCTGATGCCCATTTAAAAATATTTTAAGAAGCAAAAAAAAACCTTTTTTTAAATTGATACAAGAGGTTACTCAAAGATGCGTGATAACCTATTTCCCTGCACCTATCAGTAATTTTAAACCATTCTTAAGCCCATTTAGGACAATTTTTCAACAAGCAAAAAAAAATTTTTAATTGACGCAAAACTGTTGATGGTTACTCAAAAATGCGCGAAAACCTATTTTCCATCTCCTATTAGTAATTTGTAACCTTTTTGATGCCTATTTAAAGAAAATTTCAATAAACAAAAAAAAATTTTTTTTGTTGATGCAATACTGTGAATTGTACTGAAGGATGCGTGAAAACCTAATCCCATTACCTATTAGTATTTTGAAACCTTTCTTATGCCCATTCGGGACAACTTTCGCATTGGTTTCATTGGTTTCAAAACTTAGTACAAATATTTTTTTAAGCAGTTCATATCCCAAAAACAGTTGCTATATCATTTATTTTCAATATCAAAACATCTTAAAAAGTTACGTTACATCGAGGTAACCTCCTTCTACCGAGGTATGACTGCATTATGCGAAAATATGAACTACATCAAACAGCTCGCAGTTCTGCGGATACACTAAAGTTTTATTTTTACTAGGGGATCCGAAAAACGGGTGTTTTTTATTCTTTATTTAAAAATCGAAGGACAACGATAAACATTTTTTTAGAATCACAATTTGCACAACTGCACTTTATTGTCATTTTTTTCCTGTATGGGCTTCCTCACTGCGACCAGAATCGTAGATCTATTGTGAGATATGCCCTGGTGTCTGCTGTATCCCGCACTTCGGTTAATAGCAATACCTCTATTGAGAAGTGCATGCTTATTATTATTGTTCATCAGTGTTTGTGTGTAATGTGCTGCTCTTCTTTACACGCTTACTGTTCTACTATACCGATACTCGTTCCTCTTGCCAAATATCACCAATTATAATTCCCTGGAGAAGTTTCGTCGTGCGTACTTCTGGCCAGTTTATTGATAAGAGGGACTTATTTTTTGTTAAGAGGAAGTCACGCAAAGGTATTTGTAGATTTCAGCGTAAAGGAAGGGTAACTGGTGGGGAGCCTGAGAATAAACCCATGCTTAAGTCCTTTTTGACATCGGATGGCCTGATTCTACTAAGATTCGAACCCATGACCATCCGCTTGACAAAGCGGACTCTGTAACCTTGCGGCTACGCAGCTCCCCTTATTGTCATTTAGTTTCTTTGCTTATCTGATTATATCACCCATATAACACAATTATTTTAAATAAATGATCTGTGAAAAAACACAATTTTTTCGATGCGTAGGTTTGAAGATATCCTCATTGACCTACTAACCCCGTAACCAGAGTTGCCAATGTTCCAGTTTAAACTGGATTTCTCCAGTTTTTTTCAAGTGATCCAGTCAAACAGTTTATTCCCAAAATCTTCCAGTTTTGCCAGATATTTGCCAGTTTTAACCAGTTTTTTAATCACCCAAGCTCCGATTGGTTTTCGGAAATATTTTTAAAACGTAAATTTTGTAGATTGATGAATTATGTTGACAATTTTTAACAGCATTTTCAGCATTCTATCTTCTCGCACGAAACACGGCATGACTGCATGACATGGTTGAGATGAAAACAAAAATAGAAAAATTCATATTGAGCGTCTTAGTAGAGTGATTTTAGAATTCAGAAGACAGAATTATAAGTTTCCGTTAGACTCTACTAGAAATCTATCAATATTTCTAGTAGAGTCTAACGGAAACATATAATTCTTTCTTCTGATTTCTTAGATTTTACTAGACCATGAAAAAAAATCCTTTATTTATTTGCTGTTGCGTAGCAGTTAAAATTGTTAGAAGAATTAGATACCAAAAGATAGCGAAGTCAGAGATAATTGACATTTTAACCTCACTGATGTAACTGAAGAAAATGTTGCGTCAATACTTTTGTTAAAGATAAAAGTAAATGAAAAAGCTCTATTTTTTTAATTTTGAGATAGATTGATTGCGTAATTTTAAATTTTGCTGCTGTTAGAGGATTATTTTCAGTCCATAATTTTAACAAAATGTAAGCCCGAAGCATAACAGTTTTTATTAAAATGAGTATTTTTTGCGAAGAGTTATCTCTTTAATTGTTGTATACAAAACTATGGGGATTCAGTCCCCACAACAGAAAAGTTCTCAAAAAATCTTTTTTTTTTTTGCTTTTTTAAAATTTTTTTGGAATCCAGTTTTTTCCTCAGCCTTTTTCCAGTTAAATCGAAAATTTAATTGGAAACTCTGCCCGTAACCAACTAGCCCTGTTCTACCCTATGTTCTTCCCCTCCGATGTTGCGAGAAATAATATCTTACTCATAAAGCCATTACCACGTGGCTTGAATGATGAATATTGAATATCACTCACAAACTCTACTGCTGAGCGATTTCCGACGCAGATAATTGAAGTAAGCGTTGGTTAATTCATTACGAATGAGGTCCCGGTTAGTAAAAATTTACACTGTAGGTGCAATAGCATACCACCAGCACATGAGCCTCAAACGTAAGAATGCTTCAAATCAGTGTTGGAATAATCATGATGAAAAAAAAGTTCACTCACCGCTCAATGCAATGAAAAATCGCCAAAGAACTTCGCACAAGAAGATCATCCAGGATATGCGATCTAAAAGTTCACGAAAACACCATACGAGAATCAGTTTCAGCTGGCCTCGTAGAGGATATTTTTGTCTCCATCTCACATGCGAGCGAAACGTACTCGAGACTCGAATCATTCGACCATCGTGTCACCTTCATGCTTTTTCTACGGTGATAATAGGTAGCCCATATCAACGAACGCGCGAACTCATATTGATATTCGGTTTTGATATTTTTCCTTTCACTCAATCGCCCGGCCCGAGCGGCTCGGGTGAGGATTTTGTTAGTAACTTTTGGAAGTCTTGCAGATTCGACGTGCATTTACGGCTGTGACAGCAATTGGATGCGAGTTTTTGAGGAATGGATAATAATCGAAACCAATTAACGGTTTAAAATCGAAAAAGCTGTAGAAAAGAATGATAACTGATGCCATTGAATTGCCGTGCGTTTTATTAACCTTTTTAAGCTGCTGTTGTTATAGCATATAAATGCTTTGCTAGAAAAAAAACATTTATTCTTTTCATCTGTTTGATAGATAATTAACCCTATTCCAGCGGACAGAAATGACTCTCGAACTTTTATTACTATATGCACATTTGACACCATTGATTAGGTAATTCCCAGAATAGCATTTTTAAAATAGCTTCTTAAAAATGAGTCGTGTTTATTCTACCAGCTCACCTTGTTTTGATCTGAAAACAACCTAACTGCTTTCAAAACCCTTCTTTTTTCGTTCAATTTTGACCCAGTATTGATCTGGCGTGCTGCCCGAAGTGCATTGTAAAATTTGTCAGCTTCAAGCTTGTACCGCACGTGCTTAATTCGTAAACAATTATTTGCAATCTTTTTCATACTTGCGTCGTAAATCGCAATGTCGTTTCTTCATTCCTCGACATATTTGCCCTGATGCAGTGGGATAAAGAGGCTGTTAATGCAACTACTAGAAAGCCCTATATTAGAACCACCCATCAGCACCTTCATTGCACTTGTCGTAATTGAAATGTGTGGCATAATTAAAAACTATATTAACTTTCCTTTCCTAGTTTACGATCCCATAAATAATCCTGAAAATAAACAATTTTCTATTTCCCAAGTTTATGAGTCTATAACTCAAAACTTTATAACCGTCCCAAACACTTAATCCAAATATCCAGTTTCATTACGTAAACACTTTCCCACAGTCAGATTTCTTAATACCATGCCAACATTTCAACAAACCGATTCCCACAATCGAAATCGATTGTTCTTAGTATCAATTTCCATAGACGCAATCCTCATTAATTCACAGTTCGGCAATAACCTCAAGTGCACGCCAGTGGACCAAACAAAATTATAATTTCACACGATTCTTGCGGCGCTGCGTTTTAATGCTGACGCGCGCACTGAGCAATGTGCGATTATGCACCAATATTTTTTCAGCTATCATTGCGATCATTTTTCGTGGTCCGCTTTGATGACTCTCTTTCAATCATCGTGGATGCACTTGTCGCACAGATGACGCTAGCTATCTCGATCATGCAAGCGCGCTATTGCGGGCAATGCATTGATCGATGTTCTGATTGGTTACGGTATGCGTAGTCTTACGGGCTGTGTATGCTTGCTTTTAATGTATGCATGTTCAGGCTCCTCCCTGAATTGTATTATAGACTTAAGCAGGGCCTAGGCTTAAGTCAAGACGAGAAATAAAGAACACTCTTATCATGACTACAGAAGTGACATGTTCTTATTTAATGTTTTCACGCTTTTATCGTATGTTTCATAATGTTTTCATTTTTATAATTTTTCAAATGTATAATCAGTTATCTGGCTGAAGAGCGGGTAAAGATCGATATTTCGTCGAACAATATCCCGAATCATTTCATGATATTTCATTTAAGATATGTGCTTTCGGTGTATCATGAGCGAATGTGATGTAAAGAGATAGAGAGAAAAAACGATCTGATTGTTTCCGTATCCGTGCATCAGTGAGTTGCGGCAAATCGAATTCATGCAAGTTCGTTTTCATGCACCTCGAAGTTCAATCGGGATTTATCAGCGTGTGAAACGAGCGACAGAAAGTTCAGAGGCGAAAACGTATCGCATTTGAAATTGATATTTTGCTGACAATTCCAACACTGCTTCAAACTGATTGACTGTTTTTTCGGTCGATCATGAACGCAAACGAAAAATGGTACGTGATTGCCGACAGAAGATTGTACGGCGGACTTGAACGCCGAAGCGGTGGTCCTTCTGCGGAAAGCAACGTTGCACGCAGCTCGTTTCATATTCGCTATGCTTTGAACCGTTGGTTGAAATTGAACGTGCTTCAGGTACAAGTTGAAATTGAGCGAAGGATCGCTCAAAAAGGAGGGCTTGTAACTGAACGAGGAAACGTTCAGGCTTCTTTTTAGAGAAGGATTTTTCGAAGCACTGCCTCTGACAAACGTTGACTTGAGATTTTATAGCTTTGATCGAGGAACTTGCATTTTTGTGACCAAAAGCTTTTCTTCTACAGTTCGTCTTAAGAATGGCTTGACTAGAAGGTCTTCAACAAGATCTGGCTCCATGTTTATTTTAACGTACTGCATTTGCCTCTTGAAAAGTACTGAAAGAAAATCATTTCATTCTACCACCCAGGCAATACAACATCGCGTGTGTGTTACATACAATGCCACCGAGCGTATTTTCAGTAGCCAATACTAACACCGGCCTTAGGCCCTTGTCATGAGGAATGCGGCGAGACGTGAATAGCGTCAAAACAGTTCGGGATGTGCCTGGACGCGCGTATTCGTTTTCATTGTTAATATTATTCCTCACCGTGAAAAAAGACACTTGTCGCGCCTTGCCGCATACTGCATGGCGAGGGCCTCACTCAGTTTTCCACCTACCTCTTCTCGAATTAAGCTGCATTCAATGCTTGAATGAAGCAGCATGCGACTTGCGGAGTGTGTACAACGATGTTAAATTTCAACGCTCTCCTCTCATCTCTTCAAGTTCACTGACGGGAGTGCACGGAATCAACACTAACACATCGGTCTTGCAAACCAAATCCACTGGCCACACGCGTACACGCTCTGTATATAGATACATAACAATATTGTGTACATTGATAAGTGCACTGCACAGAGAGGTTTTTGGTCTGTTTTATGCCTCTCGTTCGCATCACTTATTGATTTCCAGAGTTAACTTATGGTAGAGTGGGTCACATGTATTTCTTCATTTTGTGCACTAGTAATAATACACAGCGAGCAATACTAGTTGATCATTGATACTGTTTGATAGATTTTATTAGCTTTTGATTTTTGTTAGTTATTCATGAAATTGGTATGAAGCCCCCACCAACAACACCCGGTGTAGTGCACGTAGTGCACAATAGGACGAGACACCACTGAAGTTTGTGAATTTAAATCGAAACAGATGTTGGTATTTTATTTATAGCCGCAGAGTATTTACTTTTTCAATGCATTGGTGAAGAGAAAAATCATTTCAAGGGAGATTTACAAAAACTCACGAGAAATAAATCTAAGTTTTTTATCATCGATGATTTTAATGCAAATCATCGACATAACTTTTTCCATATCCCGTGAAACTGTTTTAAATTCCCTTAGGTCTGTGTTTAATTATCACAAGGCCAATTGGAATCGATATCGTACCACGATCGAAGAAAGCTTGAATTGTGATATTGTTTTGCAAAATAGTGCTGACATTGACGGAGCATTGGATGATTTGTGCAGTTTAATACTCAATGACCGAAACCTGTCAGTTCCTGAGGCTAGAGTGAAATTCAAAACACCAATCATTGACAATGAGCTTCAACTTCTTATACGTTTGAAGAACATACGGAGACGTCAATATCAAAGAACTCGTGATCCTGCTTTGAAAGTTATTTTTAAAAATTTTCAAACGGAAATCAAACATAGATTCACTTTTTTACGAAATGAAAATTTCATGAGAGAAGTTGAACAATTAATACCATATTCCAAACCTTCCTGGAAGCGTTCTTAAGAAACCTTCAAAGCCCATTTCGGTCCTCAAAGATGGTGACCACATATTTCTTACGAATGAACAAAAAGCTCAAAAACTTGCTCAGCAGTTCGAGAGTGTTCATTATTTCAATTTGAACGTAATGAGTCCTATTGAAAATGAAGTATTACAAAAGTATGACCAGATCACCACTCAAGAATTTCTTCCTGAAGAGTTACTAGAATCAAACTTGATAGAAATACGAACTATTATCAAGAATTTTAAAACATGAAAGCGCCAGGAGATGATGGAATTATTTATATTCTTCTCAAAAGACTTCGCGAAAGCTCTTTAAATTTCTTGGTGAAGATTTTTAACAGATGCTTTGAATTAGCATATTTTCCCTCAAAATGGAAAAATGCCGAAGTCACTCTAATTTTAAAATATGAAAAAAAATCCAGCTGAAGCATCAAGTTATCGTCCAATTAGTTTACTTAGCAATCTTCAATTTCAACGATTAGCTCACTTTATAGTCAGTAAGACAGGTGTTTACAATTTTCCTACAATTATATTCACTTAACTGCGGAAGCAGTTACAATCTTTCAATGGAATAAAGCTTAAAATATGTAATAGTGTTTATATGTCACCGTTTATGGCAGAACACATAATAAAAATTCTGAATAAATATTAGTAAATAATCAATTCATCACAAAACATCTCCCCTATATTGAAAAATAACTTCAATTGCAGTACTCCTGAAATATATGCTGAATTATTACCTCATCTTTTACTTGAGAAAGTTCCTCTTCTAATTCAGTATTTTTCTCCAGCGCAATCCGAAGATGTTCACGAACCTGAAATATAGAATTAGTTAGATTTCTTTATGTTAATAGAAAATGACAAGCGAAATCCGACAAGCGCCCTCCGTCTCCAAACGAAAAGTTCAAATGGCTACAAAATTATTGCTTATCTCGATAACATAGCTCTCCGACAGATCAGACGTGTTTTCGGTTGCTAGTGGATTGGTCTTTGGCTACATATAGCTTCAAAGTTTGGGACGTGTAGCAGTCATTCTCAAGACCTATTTGCAATATGATATTATTTTTCAACTATTTTTGTATCACCTGAAATGGCGAAAAAAGAAACCACTCATCGTTACGAAGAGGAAAAGGAAGACATCTCTTCCTGACACTAGTATATGCAGTGAGAATCTATTTGAGATTCCGTGAAACTGAAATACTTGAATATAAAACCATTCAAAATGAAATTTTTCGTGCAAAAATGTTAAATTTAGAAGCAATAGTTACCACCTATCGTTGTAACTATTGCTTCTAAATTTAACATTTTCCGAATATTTTCGGAAACCTAATTTTTCTGAAGGCGCAAGAAAATTTTAAGGGGCTGGCGATACACTTTCACCATAAAAATGAAATTGTTTATGAAAAAAACTTTTGGCATTTATCGCAATTCCAACTTCATGTTTGTTATCACTTTATATGTATACATTTAATCAATTATAATGTCCATCAGCGAAATTAAAAGAATCTAAAATTTACATCAGTCTTTCATAAGGCCTATTTGCAATTTGATATTATTTTGACGTTGACTAACGTCTATATTGAAGTTAGGCCCCTGAATTTGAATATCTAGTAATTCAACCAGGGAAAACCAGGGAAAAGTGGTCAGGTTTTGAGCGCTTATTTTGCAGTCATCTATAATCAGGTTTTCGAGGTTTTGGCATCAATCGATCAGAAATTTTTTTACGGTTAAATTTATGTAACAAAAACAAACTATTTTTTTAAATACACTATTGAAAAATTTGTAATCAATATTGATTGTCTAAATCATGCCGCGCAGCCAATCACTACCTCTCTTCCCAAGCACAGTCGACACTAACGGATACAATCGATCTGACTTTGTTGTTATTGTTGTTGTCACTTTCTCTTTCTTATGTTTATGCTGCTGCTAGCGGAAAAAACCTTGCAAATATGCATCTTTTTGTTGGTGTTAATTTTACGACAGCGGCCGGCACCCCATCATTTTAATTCCAAAACCGCACCAGTGACATGCGGACGCTAGGTGATAGCAGCTGAAAGGAGGAAAGACAAAAGAGTACCGGTCATCTCGTGCCGGTTTCACCCGTAATGCTGGTGGCTTTTAGTAGTAAATGGCTACTGCAAAACACTTAAATGGCTGGAATTCTGGACGGCATAACCAGAAAACAACAATATAATCGGCAACTGGCACCTTTTGGTGCCTCGAAATTGTGTAATAGAAGCGGCTAATTGAATTTTCTGTTTTACAAAATGCTGTTGCTGGCGGATAAAACCTTGCAAAAATGCATGTTTGTGTTGGTGTTAATATTACGACAAGCGGCCGGCGCAGTTTTCAAGAAACATTTGCTCTACCATTTCATCATCTATGTAGCCTCTCCTTCTTTCTAATTATCTGACGAAGCCTTGGTATAAAACGTATCTTTCGAACATTTCACCCCATCAGTTTCATTACTTAACCGTACCGGTTACATACGGACGCTATCTTGAAAGAATTCTGGACGGACTAACCAGAAAACAAGGATATATTCGGCAACTGGCACCTTTCGGTGCCTCGAAATTGTGTAATAGAAGCGGCTAATTGAATTTTCTGTTTTACAAAATGCTGCTGCTGGCGTATAAAACCTTGCAAATATGCATCTTTTTGTTGGTGTTAATTTTACGACAGCGGTCGGCGCCCCATCATTTTGATTCCAAAACCGCACCAGTGACATGTGGACGCTAGGTGTTAGCAGCTGAAAGGAGGAAAGACAAAAGAGTACCGGTCATCTCGTGCCGGTTTCACCCGTAATGCTGGTGGCTGTAAGAAATACATGGCTACTGCAATATACTAAAATGACTGGAATTCTGGACGGAATAACCAGTAAACGAGAATAATCGGCAACTGGCACCTTTTGGTGCCTCGAAGTTTTATAATAGAAGCGGTTAATTGAATTTTCTGTTTTACAAAATGCTGTTGCTAGCGGAAAAAACCTTGCATAAATGCATGTTTGTGCTGGTGTAAATATTACGACAGCAGCCGGCGCAGCTTTCAAGAAAAATTTTTCCTTACCATTCCATCATCTTCTTAGCTCCTCCTTCTTTCTAATTATCTGACGAAGCCTTGGTATAAAACGTACCGTTCGAACATTTCACCCCATCATTTTGATTCCAAAACCGCACCTGTGACATACGGACGATACGGATTTTTGTAATAAAGGTTTACAGCTATAGTAATTTGCTAGCAGTTTCGTCTAGTGCTAAAACGAATATATTGAGAATCTTCGCAATGTCTCGACACATGAACATGATCTATAAGCGCAATTCTCGGAATACATCGAATTTGTTAATTCTAATGTTTGTCTTGTCATTTCAAACTACGAACAAATGCTTTTCTAATTCGAATACCTGGGAAGCGGGGATGCTAATATAAATAAGGTTTCATCCATATATGTCATTTATATTATTTATTAATTATCCTTCAAAGCGCTCTAATGTCAGCAAATAAGAAAGCACTGTTAGATGAAAAATATAGAGTCCTACGTCATGCGGTCGGGTCTTTAATACCACCCTCCTACTATTTTAAATACATGAAGTTATATGCTGGGCTGGACCTAACCTAGCATGAGCTTTATCTATTTAATGTCAAACAATTTTTAAATTTAAAATTTTTGCTCGAATCGTCCTGGTCTCCAATTTCAGATAGTTTCGTTGAGTTTGCTTTTTCCTTAGATAGGAAAGCTTTACCCAATTCGCTAAATTAAATGATTGTCTTGGTAGTGCAGTTACGAACAAAGGTTTGATTCGAATATGTATGAAATGACAGCGATTAAATAAGAGAGATCCATTCTTCTAGTATATATTATTATTTATAACGTTTTAACGTCTCAGCATTCAGAAATGCACTGTTAGATAAAATTGCAACGAATACTGGAGTTGCAAATTCCCTCTACTATTTGTTTTAATGGAATATAAGAATACGGTAGTCAACGTCATGCGGTCGTGTCTTGAATACCACCCTACTACTATTTCAACTTTCTTCGTATCACCTGAAATGGCGAATGGCGAAATGGCGCATCGTTACGAAGAGGAAAAGGAAGACATCTCTTCCTGTCACTAGTATATGCAGTGAGAATCTATTTGAGATTCCGTGAATTTGAAATACTTGAATATAAAACCATTCAAAATGAAATTTCTCTTGCAAAAATGTTAAATTTAGAAGCAATAGTTACCACCTATTGTGGTAACTATTGCTTCTAAATTTAACATTTTTAAACGAGAAATTTCATGGTTTGTTTCCGACGTTTAAGTTACATTGGCCGAAGAGGCTCAAATATTGAAGGATTAGAATCGTCTAATTCAGTGTTTAACTGAAAAGATGTATAATTTTTTTTAATATGACACTAAGAACGCCAAGCCTCGTATTGAAAAGTCTAACGATTGATGATGATGTGATCAAACTTACTCAACCAGAATTATTTGGCATAGCCTCTGCCCAAGTAAAGCCGTTACAAATTTCATTCTCATTTTATGTCACCCCCTCCCCTTGAGAAATGCCGAAATGGGAAGAAAAAAAAACAAACCGTTTTGTTAATAGGGGAACTGCTCCATTATTCATCTCATTGAGCCGATATTCATGAAGAACGCACGGATTAAACACCAATTTTTTTATGAAATCATTGAACCAATAAACTAAATATGCTTACGTGCTCTTATGGAATCGTTCAGCATTGTATATTTAGTAAAATTAGCTAGATTCATCCTGAATGTTGTAAAACAAACCCTTTTTCACAACGCTTCCATATCCATCTCAAAACTTGAAATACTGCTCAATTATTCATCTCACGACGCCCCCATATTCACCACACTGTTAATCATGAATGAATCACATTATCATGAATGAACATAGCCGCTGCTTGTCGTAGTAGGTTACCTAGATATCCGCTGTAGTGGCAGAGCTGCATGCCATCACGGGTCGACGTGTGGCGATCGTCGAGGGTGCACAATACAGGTGTGACCACTGATAGTACCGAACAGTCCCGGACCACCAGCGGGAGGTCGCCAAGGGGTGGTGAGCGTCGGACCAGGGACATTCGACTCCTCGCAAAAGCCACAAGCACCCGGAAGCACCTCTGACGGAGCGAATAGAGCACCTGCATCGAGCTCCCTTAATGAAGTAGACTGACAACGGCGTGAAATGGCGAGGTGGTACCCGGTGCAGGGTTCTCCGTCCCATAAAACCTGGCAGGCCTTCCAGTACGTTCCGAGTCTATTGCCTGGTGGGAATCAGGCAGGAGTAGGATCAGATGGTTGTTCCTGACTTGCGCCAGTCGGTGGAGTCATAGTTGCCCATAAGGCGCTATGACTGCTTACCCTAGCTATGACCTCACTGCTTCGGCATAGACCACCATGGGACCACATAGGCGACTACTCTACCAAGGACAAGGATAGCGGCTGAAAGGGGGACCCATTTAAACCAAAATGTTGAACTCAAAAACAAAAGAGACGGGTGCGGAGGGGTTACCAAATCCCTTCGCACGAGGTGGCATCCAGCGGTCTCCGCAGAAGAAGGCGGAGATGGATGCGGCGAAGTTTGGAGGTGGAAAAACGGCGAATCAGTCGGTGTCCACACCAGACATCTCGGTAGACGGTCCCTTGCTAGTCAAGGCCGTCGAAAGGTGTATGGACACGCGGCCAAGAGTGGCGGCGCTGTCTGAACGACTTGATGCCATAATCGAGTTCGCGGCGAACAGGCGAAACATCGCTGGCGACCTGAAGCAGAGCCTCCTCCTGCTTCGGAGCACCATTGATGAAGCCAGAAAGGAGCACGAAGAACTCGTAGCTCGGGTGAAGACGGCCGAGAAAGCGGCCAGGACCGGGAGGGCGACTGCATCTAAAGAGGTGCAGACAGACGCCCCCTCGTTCGCGTCGGTTTGCTCCACGGGGCAGGTCACTAAGCGAGTGAGGCAGTCCCCGGGGGAAACGGCCCCCGGGAACACCAAGAAACGATTGGTCGTGCTACTCCCACGGGAGAACACGCCAACCGGTTCGAGGTCCACCGCGGAAAAGGCACAGGTGGAGGCTACTGGCAACCCTCGGACTACCGTAGAGGGTAGGAAGCGTCGGAAAGGTGCGACGCGCCAAGATGGCGGAGCGACCAGAGGACCAAAAAAGGTCAAAAAGGCGCGGAGTAGGGGTGATGCCCTCATACTCAAGACGGATGGGTCAAAGTACTCAGAAGTCTTAAAGAAGATGAGGGGGGAAACCCAGCTCAAGGATCTGCGGGCGGATGTGCGGAGTATCCGCCGATCTCGCACTGGCGAGATGATAATTGAGCTCCGTAAGGACGCCAAGAACAAGGGGGCTACCTACAAAACGGTAGCTGGAAAGGTCCTAGGGAAGGAGGTGCAAGTGCGGGCACTCACCTTAGAAGTGACTCTCCAGCTTAACCTGGACGAAATCACTGAGGGGTGCGACATTACACAAGCCCTCAAAGGAAGTGCGGGGTGGAGGTGACTAAGGAGTCATTCTGCCTCCACAAAGGTCCGGTGGGGACCCAGATGGCTACCTTCCCACTACCGTCGGTGGACGCTAACCTGGCCCTGAAAGAGGGCAAGTTGAAGGTCGGCTGGTCTGTATATTCTCTGGGCATACTACAGCAACCAGACATTTGCTTCCGGTGCTTCGAGGGCGGACATAAGTCCTGCACCTGCAAGGGGCCCGATAGGAGCCAGCTGTGCAGGCGATATGGAGGCCCCAGGCCCCAGGTGCCCAGCCGGTAAGCTGGCTGCGAAACTACGGGCGTAAGGGTGACGCAACAGAACCTGAACCATTGCTTCGCGGCTCAGCAGCTGCTACACCAAGCAGCCACTGAGTGGCTTTCGGACATCGCCCTCATATCGGACCCCTACCGCATCGCTCCCGGAAACGGTAACTGGGTTGCGGATAAGTCCAGTATGGCGGCCATATGTACGACGAGCAAGTACTCGGTTCAGGAGGTTGTCTCAACCTCAGAAGAAGGGTACGTAGTTGCTAAGGTGAACGGAGTGTTCTACTGCAGTTGCTATGCTCCGCCACGTTGGTCTACCGAAAAATTCACTCAGATGGTCGACCTCCTATCCATGGAGTTAACGGGCCTAACGCCGTTGGTGGTGGCGGGCGACTTCAACGCTTCGGCTGTTGAGTGGGGAAGTCGCTTCACGAACCAGAGGGGCCAGATCCTGTTGGAGGCTTTGGCAAAGCTCAACCTAGATCTGGCCAACGTTGGGAACAAAAGTACTTTAAGCAGAAATGGTGCGGAGTCGATCATCTACGTGACGTTCTCCAGCCCAGGACTGATCAAGAACTGGAGGGTAGACGATGGCTACACTAATAGCGACCACCAGCCGGTCTGTTATAGTGTAGACAACAACGAGAGGCGGCAAGCGACGGGTAGAGCCAACACTCCAACCGTTCGCGGGTGGAAGACGTCGCACTTTGATGCCGTGGTATTCGAAGAGGCAATGAGAAGGGAGCGCGAGGGGGGCAGTTGGCTCCGCCCGACTGCTGACCAACTAGTTGCTATGCTATCGCGGGCGTGCGACGCCACCATGCCTAGAACCCGTCAACCTAGAATGGGAAGCCACCGGTTTACTGGTGGACGGACGCGATAGCCGAACTTCGCAGTGCGTGCCTTCGTGCAAGACGGAGGATGCAGCGTGCGCGAAACGAAGAAGAGAGGACAGAGCGCCGCGCAGCATTCAGTTCGGCAAGATCGATGCTAAAGAGCGCGATAAAAGCCAGCAAGAGGGCCTGCTTCGATAGGCTATATGCGAGTGCCAATACAAATCCGTGGGGTGACGCCTACAGGATCGTAATGGCCAAGACTAAAGGCACGCTGGCGCCTGCAGAGCGATCAACAGCGATGCTGGAGCGTATCATCGAGGGACTCTTTCCGCGCCACGAGCCAAGTCCTTGGCCTCCGGCGGTCGAGTCTCACGTCCGACGTTCCAGTATCTCAGACATATACCAGGGATGGTCGGCCAACCTGCCGAGCATTCAATCCGTGAGCGACGACAGCCGTGTCGAGGCAGGGGAGGAGGCAAGGGTTACGAATGAGGATCTCATCGTGATCGCCAAATCCCTAAAGGTGAGCAAGGCACCGGGACCGGATGGTATCCCTAACCTGGCGATCAGGCTAGCGATAAAAACGGCCCCCGGGCTGTTCAGGGCAGTCATGCAGAGGTGCCTGGATGACTGTCTTTTTCCGGACAGGTGAAAGCGGCAGAGACTGGTCTTATTGCCGAAGGCTGGGAAACCGCCAGGGGACCCATCGGCATATAGGCCTATCTGCCTGTTGGACACCGCGGGCAAGGTGCTTGAGAGGATCATCCTCAACAGACTGGTGAGGTACACGGAGAGTGTACACGGTCTGGCAAATAACCAGTTCGGCTTCCGGAAGGGCAGGTTCATGCTGGATGCAATCTCTTCCGTCATCAAGACGGCGGAGGTAGCAATCCAGCGCAAGAGAAGGGGAATACGCTACTGCGCAATCGTCACGCTCGACGTGAAAAATGCGTTCAATAGTGCCAGTTGGGACTCCATAGAGCTCGCGCTCAGGAGCATCCATATACCAGTGTCGCTGTACAAGATTCTGGAAAATTATTTCCAGAATCGAGTACTTGTTTACGACACGGAGGAGGGTCAGAAGTGCGTCCCAATTACCGCAGGAGTTCCGCAAGGTTCTATCCTGGGTCTAGTGTTGTGGAATGACATGTATGACGGAGTGTTGAAACTCAAGTTTCCTGTACTGCCGTTCCAATCATAGTAGTCCCATGTTCTACACAAACCTTATGCACGCTGGGACAACTATGCTTGGAACGGCAGTGTAGGGGTTGTGATCGTCGGCTTTGCAGACGACATAACGCTGGAGGTTTACGGCGAGTCTATCGAGGAGGTCGAGTTGACGGCCGCGCACTGTATACGCAAGGTCGAGGACTGGATGCGCTCCAGGAAACTCGACTATACCTGTAAGAGGGCCTCATCGGCTGTTGCAGCACTATCTATATATGTCCTATATATGTCCAATAGCTCAGCGGTTTATGGCAGCAAGCGAAGACTTCTTGCCAGCGTGGTTTCGTCCATACTTAGGTATGGTGGGCCAGTGTGGTCCAGAGCGCTAGGTACTACCAGTTACCGTGGTAAACTGGAAAGTACCTACAGGCTCATGTGCCTGAGAGTTGCGAGTGCGTATCGTACGGTGTCATACGATGCAATCTGTGTCTTGTCCGGCATGATGCCTATCAGCATCGCCATCAAGGAGGACAGAGAGTGTTTCGACCAACGTGACACAAGGGGCATACGTGGTACCAGAAGGACATTCTCGATGCTGGAATGGAATGGTCCAACTCCACAAAGGGCAGATGGACGCACCGATTCATACCGGAGATATCCGGCTGAGGCGGGAGACGACATGGTGGAGTGAACTTCCACCTGACACAAATCCTGTCAGGCCATGGTTGTTTCAGGCAATATCTGCACAGGTTCGGACACACGGGGTCCCCCATGTGTCCCTAGTGCGTGGGAGATGAGGAGACTGCTGAGCATGTCTTTTTCGTATGCCCCCGTTTCGTAAGAGCGAGGAGCGACATGATGGCTGTGAGCGGGCCTGGCACTACTCCGGACAATCTAGTCCGGAGGATGTGCGACGACCCGGACATCTGGAACGCGGTCTGTGCGGCCGCCTCTCAGATTGTCCTGGAGCTGCAACGTGTGTGGCGGGTCAACCACCAACACACCAGTGGTAGCTATTTACCAGTCTCCAGGTAGTTAGCTAGGAGGTTATAAGAGTAAAGAGGGTGCATCACGCACAAAAGCCACTCCCCGACGTAATACTTAACCGTCGTTCCGGGAGGACCAGGGCTGGAGACTGAAGGGGTTTTAGTGGGTCGGGACAGGGATCAGTAGGTGCCTGGGGGAGTGTAACTACCCCAGCATCTGTCCCCTAGTTTCATCCCCACACCCTCTTCTCAGGGTTCTCTCCACCTTAAAAAAACACACACACACACATACAGAAAATGCTCAGATCGTCGAACTGAGTCAAGTGATATACGACATTCGGCCCTTTTGAGCACTTTTATACCTTTAGTTATTGCAGTGATTGCTATACCTCTCTAGGAGAAAGGCAAAACTAAGTTACAAATCCGATACCTGAAAATCACTAAAAGTAAGGTTTCACTTATTATCAACTAAATATTTTTCTAGATGATTTCTAGATGAGTATACAATTTACCATAACTATAAGCGAAAAATTTATCGTAGATGATTAAACTGCTTAAACAAATTTTATTTATTTTGATACTCAACAACAAATTAAAAATCATTTTGAATATACTCAAAAAATAGCGTATTTTAAATTACTTTCAGGTAAGGATATTATTATATTTGTTATAGACTATTAAATATTATTAAAAATTAAACAACCATTATCTATTTGTTATTTTGGTTTTGAGAAAATGATATTACTGAAAATTCTATTTACAATTTGCGCAATAACTAATAATCAGTTTTCTTAAACCTTCATTTTTTTATTAATTTTTCATACTTTATTGTACATAGGGTAGATGATCCAATAGTTGTGGTAGCACCAAAAGTTGCGGCATCGCTTTTAAATTCATTGGTTAAACTAATTAGAACCGAATTGCGTATGCTACATGTTGAAGAAATAATAGATTAAACATAAATACATATGTTACTACAACAATATATACTGAAAATATCCAAATTACTGAAGAATACTGTATTTTTCAGAAAGTTACCCGAAAGGCACCACTCACTACCCATTTTCTTATTTTGTCCACGTTTGTTTTATGATATGTGTGTGGTTTTAGTACGATTATTACTCATATAATTATTTTCCCAGATAACTGTATATTATGGAAACTGTTGCACAGGTGAAGTTCGTTAATAGATGATCATATTATCTATTAATTACTTCCTCCACTATTGGATCACAGGATACACTATGCTCTTATAGTTGCGGTATGTTTCGCAATTCTGATTTACGTTTATCAGAACATATGTATGTGGGACTACTTGTGTATATTAGGGACAAGCAGGTACAAGGGGACATACCTAAACGATGTAACTTATTACTATTCAATTTTTGAACCCCACCTTCCCCTGCCACCGTGAATTTACCGATATTTCATACATGATCGGCCGCAAAAGCTATCGCTCTCACCCCTAAAATGCTGTATTATGCATTTATGACATCTTAATCGATGCTTACCCACTGCTTTTGGTCTTGTAATTCTTTTCACGAGCCTTTCACAGCTGCAGTCGCTCTTTTAGTAAACACTAACGTCAAAATGTAAGCGCAAACATGGTACGAAGCAGAGATAATAGACTCTAACTTCCAGTGTTGAGAAGTCACCATTTGTGAAAAAATTTCTGAATATTTCAAAATGAGCGCCATTGGTCTTTCTCTTCAGCCAATTTCAGCCCTTTTCAAATGTTAGTCTAAAGACATTTTATAAAAAGTATGCAAAATTTGTTTTATTCTAATAAAACCTACATACCCTCACTGAATTTTGCCAACATCTGACCAAAATTCGTCTCTTAGTTAACTTCGTGCATTTTTGTATTTACTTGCAAACCGACTTGTCAACCTATTAAAAACAATATGATAAATAGTAAAACAATCAAAAACCACTTCAAGCGAGGCAAATACCTTCATTTAACCAAGCAAACACGAATGTTCTATATACCGCAACTACAGGAACACCCATTCACAACTATAGGAACTCTTCCGCAACTATTGGAACAAAAGCGTGCAACTTATTTGAGTTAATTTAAACCCTCAAAGCGGGTTCAAAGTCAATTTTAAGGTGCAAAATTATCAAATAGAACCCATTTCAACAGAAAATAGTGAAACGGACCAGCTAGATTCGTTTTTCCTAGCCAAAACATGGCTAAACATGCATAACTCGTGCTTAGCTCCTCCACTATTGGGTCATTTACCCTATATTTGCAGAATAAGATCACAATACAAAAGACCACGAAAGACCACGGGGGAGTAAGAGTTTAGGAAAGGTCCCTAATGCATTTCATTATTTTTGGTGTCGCAGAAACTCACAGGGCATATTTTTTTAGGACAAAATTATTTTCTACAACCTTACCAGAAACACTAGTTATGCCAGTCAAACAAACCGATTTAGCTGAAAAAATAATTTAATCTCCAATTGGGCACTCTGTGGGTAATTAAAATATTTTTATAATCGAAACAGTTGGTTTGATTGGCATAGTGCCTTTGGCAAAGTTGTAGATAAAAATATTGTCCTTCCAAAAATAAACATGTTGTAATTTTTTTTTTTTGAAAAAATATAACTTTTTGCCTTTCTCCTAGAAAGGTATAGCAATCACTGGAAAAACCAAAGGTATAAAAGTGATCGCAATGGCCGAATGTCATATACCACTCGACCCCTTTCGACGAACTGAGCATTTTCTGTATGTATGTATGTATGTGTGTATGTGTGTGTGTGTGTGTGTATGTGTAACTTTTTTTTCTCACTCACTTTTCTCAGAGATGGCTGGACCGATTTGCATAAAATTGATTGCAAATGAAAGGTCTAGTTGCGTCATAGTTTGCTATTGAATTTCATTGTAATCGGTTTGATTTAGAGGTTATGTATCAAAATGTAAAAATCACGAAACATCAATATCTCAGAAACCACATAACCGATTTCAATAAATCTGGTTTCAAATGATCGGGCTGTCTCCAAAACCCTTAACTTTGAAATTTCGTTATGATTCAACATATGGTTCAAAAGTTATGTAAAGAAAAGTTATCCTGAGGTTGTTTAAACTCACTCATTTTTCTCAGAAATGGCTGAACCGATTTTCACAAAATTAGTGTCAAATGAAAGGTCAAGTTGCCCCATAGGTTGCAATTGAATTTCATTGTAATCAAACTTTTATTTTTGGCGCTGCGGCAGAATGTGAAAATCGCTCTCATATCTCAGAAGCTATGAACATAGTTGAATTCAAATTAATGGGCTTTTAAACCCTTAAACAATGAATTTCATAATGTTTAAACATGTGGTTTGAAAGTTATAGAAAGAAACGTAACCCGCAGACTGTTTAAAACTATAGCTGCAATCAAAATATGTGTCCTCAACATCATTTAAATTTGATATTGTACTATTTCAATGTTTGCGGCCTTGCTCAGGATTGAATTTGAAATTAAAAGTCATTTCTATCATTTCCTAGAAAGATACAGCAATCACTGCAAAAACTAAAGGTATAAAAGTGTTCAAAAGGGCCGAATGTCGTATATCACTCGGCTCAATTCGACGAGCTGAGCATTTTCTGTATATGTGTGTGTGTAACGCTCTCCTAATCTCATTCGATTTTCTCAGAGATGGCAGAATCGATTTCAATGAAATAAATTGCAAATGAAAGGTCTAGTTGCCTTATAAGACCCTATTGAATTTTATTGTAATCTGATTTCTAGTTTAGAGGTTATGTATTAAAATGTAAAAATCACGAAACATCAATATCTCAGAAACTACACAACCGATTTGAACAAAATTGTTTCAAATTAACTGGCTTTTTAAAAAACCCTTAACTTTTGAATTTTATGAAGATTGAACATGTGGTTCAGAAGTTATGGAAAGAAACGTGTTCTGGAGACTATTTAATCTCACTAATGTTTCTCAGAGATGGCTGGACCGATTTTCATAAAATCAGTGTCATATGAAAGGTCTTGTTGCCCCATAAGACCCTATTGATTTTTTTGCAAACGGTTTATTACTTTGCCTGTTATGTTTGAAAATGTAAAATCCAGCTATGAAAAGAAACATATTCCGATTATTTCATTTGATTGTAATCAAACTTAAGCAACCGTTATGTATTAAATTGTTAAAACAACGAAAGTCTATTATCTCAAGTATTACACGACTTATTTGAACATAGCTAGTGTCATGAGTCATCTCTCAAACTTACAAATAACAAACTTCATAACAATTTTATATGCTGTTCAAAAGTTTTGGAAAGAAAAGAAATTCAAAGACTATTCAACACTATACCTGCTTTGATCAATATATATGGCCTCAACATGATTTAAATGTGGTATCGTACTATTTGAACGTTCCCGGTATCGCTCGTTATTAAATTGTTCGAAATTAAAGTCATTTCTTATATCTCGCTGTTTATATGGCACTAACATTACGTCAAATTCCATATTTCATACTTCAATTACAACATCAATATTTTAGAACCCAAACAGTGAATATATCTCTATTGGATTTAAGCATTCATGTAAATCTATTTTTACAAATAATAAGTTTAATTAAGGTTTTTTTTTATTTCTTCATCGCTTCGGTTTTTTTTTGTAATTTTTATACAAAAAAACCTAAATTAATCCACCTAGCGGTCAGACCCAGCCTTTCTCATTCAATTTTTTATTTGTAAAAATAGCTTTACATGACCGCTTCAATCTAATACATGTATATTCACTCGCACACACGCTAAAGCTTCTAAAATATTGATGTTGTAATCTTTACATATAAAAATGCAGTAAAGTCTGTCTGTCTGATCCATATAGGCCCGAAAACTACCGAACCGATCGACGTGAAAATTTGTATGTAGGGATTTTTGGTGCCGATAAAGGTTCCTATGATAGTTTGAGTCATACAAATGAAACATAAATTTCTGCACAACTCAAGAACCAACCAAGCAAATGAAACCGAATTTGGCATGTGGATGTTTTAAGGGGTAACTAATATGTCCATAATAGTTAGATGAAACACAAATTTGTGCACATCTCGAGAACTAATCAACCAAATGGAACAAAATTTGGCAGGTAAATGTTTCTAGTGGTAACAAATATGTACATAATGGTTTGACACCCGACTCCCTGTTCTATAAGGGAGGGATCCCATGAAAATGAAACACAAATTTCGCACAGCTCAAGAACCAATCAAGAAAATACAACCAAATTTGGTATGTGAATGTTTCTAGAGGTAACAAATATGTCCATAATGGTTTACGCCCCTCCCTCTTCTGGAAGTACATGTTTCTTCACAAATTTCTGCACATCTCGCGAACTAATCAACTAAATGGAACCATATTGGCAGGTGAATGTTTTTAGTGGTAACAGATATGTTCCATAATAGTCCTCAGACAACATTTTGGATTGTAAGATGGCAACGTCCGGTTTCTGGAAAACAGCCAAAAATGGCCGATTTCCACTCAATATAATAATATCCAATATGAGTTTTTCTTTAACCAGTATCCTAAATACAATTTTGAAATCCAAGATGGCGACTACCGGTTCGTGAAAAACAGCCCAAAATAAACAAATACTATCCAATATGAGTATCTCTGGAACCAGAATGATGCAAGGAGCTAACAATTGACCTCAGGCACCATTTTGAGTTGCTAAATGGCAACTTATAGGCAACAGTCGGAAATGACCGAATAATACTCAATATGGATATTTCCGTAAACGTGATGATGCATAGAAACCAAACATTGACCCTGGACACCATTTTGAACTAAAAGACGACCACTTTTAGTTTCTGGAAAATAACCAAAAATACCTCAAAATATGGGTATTTCCGGTGTCAGCTTGATGCCAGAAAGTCTGCTAAAAATGACAGAATACCACCCAATATGAATATATTCAGAATTAAGGCGATGTACAGAAACCAAAAGTTTAGGATATTGTCATTTCGATAAAACCAATCATTTCAAACGGTTTGTTATTTGACTTTGATCATATCCTATGACCGATTCGTCGTGCATTTGCAGACTTTTAACACATTGCAAGGAATCAATGAATTTGGAACGTTCAAATAGTACTATACCACATTTAAATTATGTTGAGGCCACATATATCGATCAAAGCAGGTATAGTTTTAAATAGCCTTTGAATTTCTCTTCTTTCCATAACTTTTGAGCCACATATCAAATTGTTATGAAGTTTGTTATTTGTAAGTTTGAGAGATGACTCGTTCATATGACTCTAGTTATGTTCAAATAAGTCATGTAATCTTTGAATTAATAGACTTACGTTGTTTTATTAACAATTTAATACATAACGGTTGCTTAAGTTCGATTATAATCGAATGAAATGGGAACGTGTAGGGCAGCCAAACTTTGAAACCACGTGTTCAATCATAATTCATCAGTTAACCCTTAACTAGCCCGCTCATCTGATAATAATAATCGAATCGGTTGTGTAGTTTCTGAGATAATGAAGTTTCGTGATTTTCACAAGTCGGTACATTACAAATGAAGTTACAGTTCGATTACAGTAAAATTCAATAGGGTCTTCTGAGGCAGTTAGACCATTCATTTGACACTAATTTTCTGGAAATCGGGTCGGCCACCTCTGAGATAAGTGAGTGAGTCCAAGTAGTCTTCGGAATATGTTCCTTTGCATAGCTGGATTTCACATTTTTAAACATAACCGGCAAAGTAATAGTCCGATTGCAAAACAAATCAATAGGGTCTTTTGGGGCAACTAGACCTTCCATATGACACTGATTTTATGAAAATCGGTACAGCCATCTCTGAGAAACATGAGTGAAATTAAACAGTCTTCAGAACACGTTTCTTGTCATTACTTTTAAACCACAAGTTCAATCTTCATAAAATTCAAAAGTTAAGGGTTTTTCAGGTATTTCGTTCTTTTGAGACCAATTTTGTTCAAATCGGTTGTGTAGTTTCTGAGATATTGTTGTTTCGTCATTTTCACATTTTTAAACATAACTTCTAAACTAAAAATCCGATTACAATAAAATTCAATAGGGTCTTATGGGGCAACTAGACCTTTCATTTGCAATTAATTTCATGAAAATCGGTCTAGCCATCTCTGAGAAAAGTGAGTGAGGATAAAAAACTGCACATACACACACACACACATACACACACACACATACAGAAAATGCTCAGCTCGTCGAGTTGAGTCGAGTGATATATGCCATTCGGCCCTTTGGAGCACTTTTATACTTTCGGTTTTGCAAGTGATTGCTATACCTTTCTAGTAGAAAGGCAAAAATAAGATTTTTGAGAATAAGCTGTTTGCCTTTCTCCTAGAAAGGTATAGCAATCGCTGAAAAAACTTAAGGTATAAAAGTGCTCCAAGGGCCGAATGTCATATATCATTCGACTCAGTTCGACGAGCTGAGCATTTTCTGTATGTGTGTGTGTATGTGTGTGTGTGTAACCTTCTTCCAATCTCACTCCATTTTCTCAGAGATGGCTTGATCGATTTCCATGAAATTAATTGCAAATGAAAGGTTTAGTTGCCCCATAAGACCCTATTGAATTTTATTGTAATCGGATTTTTAGTTTAGAGGTTATGTATCAAAATGTAAAAATCACGAAACATCAATATCTCGGAAACTACGCAACCGATTTGAATTAAATTAATTTCAAATGAACGGGCTACCTAAAAAACCCCTAACTTTTGAATTTCATTAAGATTGGACATGTGGTTCAAAAGATATACAAAGAAACGTGTTCTCGAGACTATTCAATCTCACTCATGTTTCTCAGAGATGGCTGGACCGATTTTCATAAAATCGGTGTCGAATGGGAGATTCAGTTACCCCATAAGACCCTATTGATTTGTTTTGCAATCGGACTATTACTTTGCCTGTTATGTTTAAAAATGTGAAATCCAGCTATGAAAAGTAAAATATTCACAAGACTACTTAAACTCACTCACTTTTCTCAGAGATGGCTGAACCGATTTTCATTAAATTAGTGTCAAATGAGAGGTTCAGCTGCCTCATAACACCCTATTGAATTTAACTGTAATCGGACAGTAACTTCTTCTGTAATGTATCGAAATGTGAAAATCACGAAACTTCATTATCTCAGAAACTACACAACCGATTTGAACAATATTGATTTCAGATGAACGGGCTAGTTAAGGGTTAACTGATGAATTATGATTGAACAAGTTGTTTCATAATTCGGCTGCTTTATACGTTCCCATTTCATTCGATTATTATCGAACTTAAGCAACCGTTATATATTAAATTGTTAAAACAACGAGTCTATTATCTCAAAGATTACATGACTTATTCAACATAACTAGTGTCATACGAACGAGTTATCTCTTAAACTTACAAATAACTAACTTCATAACAACTTGATATGTGGTTCAAAAGTTATGGAACGAAGAGAAATTCAAAAACTATTTAAAACTATACCTGCTTTGATCAATATACGTGGCCTCAAAATAATTTAAATGTGGTTTCGTACTATTTGAACGTTCCCGGTATCGCTCGTGATGAAATTTTTCCAAAATAAAAGTCATTTCTTTTATTTCGCCATTTCTTAAGAACGAACATTACGTCAAATTTCATATTTTATACTTCAATTACAACATCAATATTTTAGAACCTAAAAAGTGAATATACTTTTATTGGATTGAAGCGTCCATGTAAATCTATTTTTACAAATAATAAGTTTGAATGAGAAAGGCTGGGTCCGACCGCTAGGTGGATTAATTTAGGTTTTATATTAGTTTTAATTTATCTTTTACATAAAAAAAATGAATTTTTTGAGTTTTTTTGATCGGAAAGATAAAATTACTATCTAAAACTTTTCCAGAGACGTCACATTGATCAAAAAACTTTTCTTTTTTTTTTTCATCTATAATTTATTTGACACGGCACAAATACAATTTAATGTTTAACGGCGCCAATTATATCTGGTAGCTTACTTTCTAAAGTATCTTAATAACTAAAAGCAAATTTTTTATCCTCGCTGCCGACTACGAGCTGAAACTAAATCTAACTTAAAGCTAGAATGTTTTGCATTAAAAGCACTGATTTGTTGTTTGATGGTTTTCCATCGCCATAGGTAAGCAGCATATTGAATATGTTCCGCTGCTGGGGCAAGATATTACGGACTGGCATATTGGGTTGTCTCCCTCGGGACCTGAGAGCATCGTGCGGGTCTAGTTGCTGTTTCCGGATCCGGGGTCTTAACGTGTTTTTGTCGTTTGGTTGGATGTAGGCGGAAGGGAATAGGATTAAACTGGGGCGTGGATGGATTTCAGGAAAACGTATATAAGGGACATGTAGGACAGGTCACGGCTCGCCAAGACATCACGAACAGGAACAGCCGGCTGCCTACTTTCGGCCTGCAGGGAAGCTATTAATTTAGACCTGGCGTCACGGTGTACAGGGCATGACCAAACCACATGCTCTATGTCGTGATAACCCTCACCACAGGCACAGATACCACTTTCCCCGAGTCCAACACGACGGAAATGCGCGTCAAATCTATAGTGATTGGACATAAGCCGGGACATCACGCAAATGAAATCCCGACCTACATCCAACCCCTTGAACCACGGGTTCGTCGATACTTTGGGGATTATGGAATGTAACCACCTTCCCAGTTCCCCTCTGGTCCAAGCATTTTGCCAACTGATGATCGTATTCTGACGTACAAGTGCGAAAAATTCATTAAAAGCAATTGGTCATAAATATCACCGTTTGTTGCGCCCACCTTAGCCAAAGAGTCCGCTTTCTCATTGCCCGGTATCGAGCAGTGAGAAGGGACCCACGCTAAGGTAATCTGATACGATTTTTCGGATAAAGCACTCAGATGTTCCCGTATTTTCCCCAGGAAATACGGAGAGTGCTTAACATCTTTCATCGATCGGAGAGCCTCAATGGAACTGAGACTGTCCGTAAAGATGAAATAATAGTCCGTGGGCATTTTTTCGATAATCCTGTGTACTGAATTGCAGCCAATTCTGCGACGTAAACAGAAGCAGGACTATCAAGCTTTTGGGAGACGGTTAAATTGTTATTGAAAATACCGAAGCCAGTGGACCCATCAAGAAGTGATCCGTCAGTGTAGAACATATTGTCGCAGTTGATGTTTCGATATTTATTGGAAAAAATTTTGGGGATCTGCTGCACGCGTAAATGATCCGGGATTCCACGAGTTTCTTCTATCATGGATGTATCGAAAAACACAGTAGAATCAGAAGTATTTGATAAGTCGACACGATTTGGAATATTCGAAGAAGGGTTAATATTTTGGGACATGTGATGGAAATACAATGTCATAAAACGGGTTAGAGAATTTAGTTCGATTAACCTTTCAAAATTTTCAATCACGGGACGGTTCAAGACCTCACATTTGATAAGAATACGAGAAGACAGGCTCCAAAAGCGGTTTTTCAATGGTAGTACTCCGGCTAAGACCTCCAAACTCATCGTATGGGTCGATTGCATGCCATCTAAGGCGATACGCAAACAACGATATTGTATTCGCTCCAGTGTGATCAGATGTGTGTTTGCTGCGGAGCGGAAGCAGAAACACCCGTATTCAATAACAGACAATATCGTTGTTTGGTAAAGCCTTATAAGGTCTCCTGGATGGGCTCCCCACCATTGTCCGGTTATTGTACGAAGAAAATTCACTCTTTGTTGACATTTTTTCATCAGATACCTCACGTGACAACCCCAGGTGCCTTTAGAGTCGAACCAGATACCAAGATATTTGTGTACCAAAACCTGAGAAATCCCATTAATTGTGTTTGAAGCTGAGCAGGTTCATGCTTCCTAGAAAAAACTACTATCTCAGTCTTCTCCGGAGAGAATTCGATACCTAGCTGTAAAGCCCAAGCAGACAAATTGTCCAAGGTATCTTGCAATGGTCCTCACAAATCGGCAGCTTTGTCTCCTGTAACAGAGATTACACTGTCGTCTGCAAGTTGTCTTATCGTGCATGAATTTGCCAGACATTCGTCGATGTCATTTACATAAAAGTTGTAAAGAAGGGGGCTTAAACATGAGCCCTGGGGAAGACCCATGTAGCTAATGCGAAAAGTTGCCAAATCGCCGTGCGTAAAATGCATGTGCTTTTCGGACAGCAAACTGTGCAAAAAATTGTTCAAAATTGGAGAAAATCCTTGTCGGTGAAGTTTACCCGAAAGAATGTCAATAGAAACGGAATCAAAAGCCCCCCTAATGTCCAAAAACGCAGACGCCATTTGTTCTTTGCGAGCATACGCCAGCTGAATATCTGTTGAAAGCAACGCAAGACAATCATTCGTCCCTTTGGCACGGCGGAAGCCAAATTGAGTATCCGATAGTAGGCCATTTGATTCGACCCAATGGTCTAAACGACGGAGTATCATTTTTTCCATCAATTTCCGGATACAGGATAGCATTGCAATCGGCCTATAAGAGTTATGATCAGAAGCTGGTTTCCCTGGTTTTTGGATGGCGATCACCTTCACTTGCCTCCAATCCTGCGGTACAATGTTTTGCTCCAGGAACTTATTGAACAAGTTCAACAAGCGCCTCTTGGTATTGCCGGGTAGATTCTTCAACAAGTTGAATTTGATTCTATCTAACCCAGGCGCGTTATTGTTACAGGACAGGAGGGCAACTGAAAATTCTGCCATCGTAAAAGGTGATTCTATCGCGTCGTGGCCCGAAGACGCATCACGAACAATATTTTGCTCAGGAACAGAGTCCGGACATACTTTCCTGGCAAAATCAAATATCCACCTACTTGAAGCCTCCTCGCTTTCGTTGACAGTTTCGCGATTCCGCATTCTTCGGGCTGTGTTCCAAAGAGTGCTCATCGATGTCTCCCTCGACGTCTCGTTCACGAACCGACGCCAATATCCGCGTTTCTTTGCTTTAGCCAAGCTTTTAAGCTTGGTATCAAGCTCCGAATACCGTAAATAGTCGCCAGGTATACCTCCCTTCTGGTAGGCCAAAAACGCGTCGGATCTTTGCGTGTAGACATCGGAGCACTCTTGGTCCCACCACGGAGTGGGAGGCCGTTCTTTAATCGTTACGCCGGGATATTTCTTCGTTTGGGCTTGCAACGCGGCGTCGAGAATCAAGCCCGCGAGGAGGTTGTATTCTTCAAGTGGTGGATGATGTTGAATCGAATCGACCGCTTTTGAAATCATTTCCTCGTATAACTTCCAATCGACATTCCGTGTGAGGTCATACGGAATGTCAACTGGTCGCATGCGAGTTGACCCGTTATTAATTGAAATAAGAATAGGCAAATGGTCGCTACCGTGAGGATCGAGGATTACCTTCCATGTGCAATCCAACCGTAGCGACGTCGAACATAAGGATAGATCCAAAGCGCTTGGGCGCGCTGGAGGTTTCGGGATACGTGTCATTTCGCCGTTGTTTAAAATAGTCATGTCGAAGTCATCGCTATAGATTAAAGAGGAGCGGTTATCATTGTAAGGGGAACCCCAAGCCACGCCATGAGAGTTGAAGTCTCCTTAAATCAAACGTGGCGAGGGAAGAAGTTCTATTAAATCAAAGAGCAGCCGTTGCCCAACCTGTGCTCTGGGAGGAATATATGTTGAGGCAATACAAAGCTCTTTTAATTACCTTGTATTGTCATTTGACATGCGACAACTTCGATGCCTGGAATCGAGGGGAGGTTAATACGATAGAAAGAATAGCACTTTTTAATCCCTAAAAGTACTCCTCCATATGGGGTGTCTCGATCAAGGCGAATAATATTAAAATCATGGAAGTTGAGATCAATGTTTGAAGTAAGCCAAGTTTCACAAAGGGAAAATGCATCGCATTTGTTTTTATTTATCAAAACTTTAAACGAATCAATTTTTGGTAAAATACTTCTACAATTCCACTGTAAGACAGAGATAGAATCCTTTATATACGCAGTTGAATTAGGCATCGAAGGATACAATCGCTGCAAGGAGGGGCCATTGGGCAGTCAACTGCTTCAAAAATGATCTAACTGTTGGGAGAAATGCTGTAAGAAAATTTTTAATTGGATCGGGCACATTGAAAGTTTCAAAAATCCAGTCCACAATGTCAGAAAATTTCACTAATCCAGAGTTTGTTTCATCAACTGGATGTGCAAAAGGAACAACTGGGGTTTTAGATGTTCCTGGCAGTGCTGGGAACTTCTTCTGGGACTTTAAATTTGCAAGCCCAGGAGGAGTTTGCTTCGGTTTTTCCGCAGCACTGTTTGGTTTGCTTGTAACTTTCATTTCACTTTGAGAAATCTTAGGACCTTTTCTGGGAAGTTTAGGAGAGGAAATATTTTTCCTCTTTCTAGACTCCCCAGGATTGGCGTAAGATGTTCCCGCTGGTAAATCGTCAGAATCGGTTTCATCAGAGGACAACAGATCATAAGGGTTTGATGTAATGGGAGAAGTGGTAACGGTCTTCTTCAGCATCTCAGCGTAAGAACGCTTCGAACGCTCTTTGAGAGACCTCTTTATTTTATCCCTGCGTTGCATGTACACCGCACATGTCGAGAGCTCATGCTGACTCTCCCCACAGTGAATGCATTTTTCAGCATTTTTACTGCAGGAATCATCCGCATGATTCTCCCCACACTTGCCACAACGTGCCTTATTGCAGCAGTAGGCGGCGGTGTGGCCTAACTGCTTACAATTCGGGCAGTTCATGACGCGAGGCACATATAATCGCACAGGGAGACGAACCCGGTGGATCGAGACGTGGCTTGGTAGCGCTGACCCGGCGAACGTAACTCGAAACGAGTCTGACGGGGTGTATACTGTTTTGCCACCGATGATCGATGCTGACCGCAATTACTTGCAGTCGAACACCTTCACATCGGGACAGGTTTTGTTTTTAAAGCACCCTTTGGCTCTTGCCAGTATACACTCGACGGACAGACTCGAATCGGTTATGACACCGTCGATCTCCACGTCTCGTGCGGGTATGTAAACGTGTTACTCGCGTGTGAAGAGCTCAGAGCAAGCTATATCGTTGGCCTCTTTCAGGTTACTGACCACGACACGGAGCTTGTTAGGCCGGACCTTGGAAATTTCGGTCACGCCCTTGTACTCCTTCGCCAGGTCTTTAGAAATCTGCAAGAGGTTCAACTGTTTCGATTTCGGTCCCGCCTTTGGCCGAAAATAGACAGCATAGCTGCCCTGGGCTCCGTCTGGGTAAAGCCTGGGGCGAGGGGGGACTGAAGAATGAACAGGGGAGGGGGTAACAGAAGGGTCAGGGTCAGAGGGGTTCGGGGATGGTGGCGCGGGAGGCGAGGGATCTACATCCATCGCGCTAAGTCTAGCGCACTAGCGCCGACAAGAACACGTACCTTTTTACTTCTCCCTTCCAGTAAGGTTGGTTGTCCGATTGTTCGAAGCTGCAGCCGTTACAGCCAGCAGCATCAAACGCCAGCAGCGAGCCAGGTGTGAGATCACTCTACACAGCGATACAACTCACTGTCAACTGATGGCTTCTTCTTTTTCCTCTTTTGTGTCTCGTCCACTGCTGTAGCACAATTCAGCCAGCAGCCAAATCGGCTTACGCACCAGCTGGTAGTCACGATGCGAAACAGTTGCACAAAGGCGCGACCTTGAACCCGGATTTATTTCACTCGACCAGGCAAACAATGCCAACACTTGTTCACACGTCTTTTGTTTTATATTCTATCGGAGCGATCACCGATCACACGTCCGATACTGATGCGTGTTCGGCACAGAATGATCAAAAAACTTTTGGCTCTGAAAATATTTATAATCACAATAATCCTCCCAAAATAGCATTTTAAATAACTTCTCAGCCTATAGAAACGTTTATGCAAAGTTTAAGCCAAATCTAAAATGACAAAAAATATTGAAACTGGGACATTTTTTGTGGAACTGCTCAGTTAAAAAGTAATTTTAAGTTAAATTAGGAAATGTGCAAACATATTGAAAACTTCAAAGTTTACAATATAGTTAACTCAAATTTTGTTTTTCTCTAATTTGTTAGTAGCTTAAGTATTTAAGATAAATATTAGTAAAAAATGAGTATGTGTGTCCAATCACAAATGGTGACTTCTCAACACTGCTAGAAATTTGTAATTTTAATTGTTAGGATTTGTTTGCTTTCGTAATTAGGACTTATCATTCGTAGGGATTTAAACCTACTTGTCAGAAAAGGGGAAGTAAACTTACAACTAACTTAATTGCTAACTTATTGGCTATAAAGAGAGCTTATCGTAGCAATTGAGGATTGCACCAATTTGTCGAAAATTGTTAATAATTTTATTTGACATAGCTTCTAATGGTTCAACACCAGTAAGTCTATGTAATTCGAGTGTACCAAACCAAGGAGGACGCTTCAAAATCATTTTCAGAATTTTATTCTGAATCCTTTGGAGCGTTTTCTTCCTTGTTGAACAGCAACTTAACCAGATCGGTACAGCATAAAGCATTGCTGGTCTAAAAATTTGTTTGTAAATCAAAAGTTTGTTCTTTAAACAAAGTTTAGAATTCCTGTTAATGAGAGGATATAAACATCTCGTATATTTGATGCACTTGGCTTGTATACTCTCAATGTGCTCTTTGAAAATAAGTTTTTTATCATTAATTAGTCCCAAGTACTTAACCTTGTCACACCAACTTAAAATAACCCCATTCATCTTGACAACGTGATTATTGTTTGGCTTGAGGAAAGAAGCCCTAGGCTTATGCGGAAAAATTATCATTTGAGTTTTAGAAGCATTGGGAGAGATTTTCCACTTTTGCATGTAGGAAGTAAAAATATCTAAACTTTTCTGCAATCGACTGCATATGACAAGAAGACCTTTTCCTTTTACGGACTGGACCCCAGACTGAACCTTGAGGTACACCTGCTCTGACAGGAAATCTATCAGATTTTGAATTCAGATAGACAACCTGCAGAGTTCGATCAGTAAGATAATTTTTTAAAATTTTGATTAGGAAAATTGGAAAATTAAAAGTTTGCAATTTCGCAATCAAACCTTTATGCCAAACACTGTCGAATGCTTTTTCTATGTCTAAAAGAGCAGCTCCAGTGGAATAACCTTCAGATTTGTTAGCTCGTATCATATTAGTAACTCTGAGCAATTGATGAGTAGTGGAATGCCCATGGCGGAAACCAAACTGTTCATCTGCAAAAATTGAATTTTCGTTAATGTGTAACATCATTCTGTTAAGAATAATTCTCTCAAACAGTTTACTTATTGAAGAAAGCAAACTGATTGGTCGATAACTTGAAACTTCAGCTGGGTTCTTATCCGGTTTTAAAATTGGAGTGATTTTTGCATTTTTCCATAATTTGGGAAAAATATGCAATTTTGAAGCAGCAATTGAAAATTTTCACTAAAAATTCCATTGTGCTCTCAGGGAGATGTTTGATTAGTATATTAAAGATTCCAGCGTCACCAGGTGCTTTCATATTTTTGAAATTTTTAATAATTTATTTAATCTCATTCAAGTTAGTTTCCATTATTTCTGCAGGTAAAAAATTCTGGGAAGAAATTAAATCAAATTGACGTGTGACATCATTTTCAATTGGACTCACAAAATTCAAATTTGAGTTATGAACACTGTCAAACTGCTGAGCAAGTCTTTGAGCCTCTTGTTCATTGGATACAAGAAAACGTTCACCATCTTTCAAAACTGGAATAGGCTTTGAAGGTTTTTTAAGAATCTTCGACAGCTTCCAAAAAGGTTTTGAATATGGTTTCAATTTTTCAACTTTAGTCTCAAAATTTTGATTTCTCAGAAGAGTAAATCTATGTTTAATCTCTTTCTGTAAATCTTTACAAATAGTTTTAAAAACAATGTCACGAGAACGTTGATATTGACGTCTGCGGACATTTTTCAAACGAATTAGAAGTTGAAGATTTTCGTCAATTATTGGTGAATCAAATTTCACTTGAGCCTTTGGAGCAGAATAACTCCTGGCATCAACACACATTTTAATGCTTCCAAAGCGGAATCAATATTCACTTCGTTTTGCAAATCAAGCTCATTATTGAAATTTCTCTCAATATGAATTTTGTATCTTTCCCAATTAGCCTTGTTATAATTAAAAACAGAGCTCATAGGGTTTAAAACTGATTCATGTGATTAAGAAAAAAGTTTTGAAAGATGGTCAGAAACAAAGTTAGCATGTGTGATCAAATCACTACATACGTGACTTTGATCTGTTAGCACCAAATCAATTGAGCCGTTGCGAACCAGAGTGGTCTATGTGCCATCGAGAAAATTGTTCAGGAGAAGCAATTTTCGAAAAATCTCTGAATAAAATTCTGTTCAACGGATTCTTTCAAACGAAATGTTCTAATATAAAGGTTATGAAGTGGTTTAACATTGGGATACATGAAGTTTCTTTGCGAAATCGGTTATTTTTTCTCACCAATGTACATAGATTACTCTGACTTCATATATATATTCACTAGAATCCTCGAATCGTTTCGGAACAAAGTGGTCTATACAAACCCGGTAAATGACAAAGAAATTAACGGTAAATCGTATAAAATGGCTAGTGTCACATGTTATATGATACATATAGCATGTCACATGTAAGATGTCACGTGTTACATTACATGTTACACAAGATATTACATAATATTTTACATGTTAAATTTTTCGTGTTACATTACGTGTAACATGTTATATATCACGTGTGATATGCACAAAACAAGTGGCATGTTCCTTATCACATGTAATATGCTACATGTTACGTGTTCATGATAGTATTTCATCGATTTATGTACATAGACCACTCTGTCCCGAAACAAAACGGCCATTCTGTTTCGGACGTATTTTCAACAAGGAATAAATCAGCTTTAAAATTCGATTTTCCGAAATTTTCTCAATCTCCCAACTTCAGCTTCTTGAGTAGATGCGGTTTATGCAAAAAACTCATTTTCGAAAAAAAAATGGTCTTTAGACCACTCTGTTCCGCAACGGCTCAATTGTTGATGGGTTTCTTACAGAAGAAAAGCATGTAAGACTATTCGGAGACAAAATAGAATAGTATCCTGAAGAAGAATCATTGAATAAAATTTTGCCATTGGAATTACTTTGAGAATTATTCCATGATCGATGTTGAGCGTTAAAATCGCCGATTATAAAAAAATTCGAACGATTTCTGGTGAGTTTTTGTAAATCACCTTTAAAATATTTTTTGTGCTCGCGTGTGCATTGAAATGGTAAATATGCTGCGGCAATAAATAAAATCCCAAGTTCAGTTTGAACTTCAATTCCCAAAGTTTCAATAACTTTCGTCTCAAGATGGGGAAGAGCACGATGTTTGATTCGGCGATGAATAACAATTGCAAATCCACCGCCGGAACCCTGAATCCTATCATATCTATGAACCACGTAATTGGGATCATATTTTAATTTAATCTTAGGTTTCAAAAATGTTTCAGTAATAATTGCGATATGCACATTATTTACTGTTAAAAAATTAAAAAGCTCATTCTCATTGGCCTTCAATGAGCGAGCATTCCAATTTAAAATTTTGATTGGTTTACTTAAAATCATTGCTAAATTTCAAATTAGAAACAATTTTAATTGTAAAATTTGTACCTATTTGGATGGCTTCAAACATTGATATTGCCTGCAACATGGCGTTCATAAGATCGAACATTGCTTGTTGCAGAAAAGAAAGTTTATCTGCCGTAATAGGCCCCAGGCAGTTGACATTAGAAAAAATATTTTCGGTAGCAATATTAGCTGGGGTAGTAGGTGTACAATTATTTTCTAGCGTGTTTTGCTTACCCATATTAGCGGTCATTTTCGAACTACCAACATTTGACGGTAGAATGTTCGAACTACCTGTAACCTGTGCATATGTTAAACGAGTATGCAGAGGGGTAGAAGAAGTGGGCGTTATTGGTACGCTTGGAGAATTTTGTTTTGAAGTTTGTTTTGATTGGGAATTTGATATTTGTTTACCTTGCCTTGCCTTAACAATTGCTAAACGGACTGGGCATTGGTAAAAATTTGACATAAGTTGCCGTTACAATTCGCACAGCAAAAATTTTTACTCTCTTTCACAGGACATGTGTCCTTTTTGTGAGAAGAGTCTCCACAAATGAGGCATTTTTGGTCCATGTTACAGAACTTTGAACCATGGCCATAACGATTACGACCCTTTATAGAGTCGGCTAATAAGCGGTATTCGCCTCTACGACCAATTTGATACGTAACTTTAACGTCAGAAACAAACGTTGAAAGTTCCTTTTTGAAAATATTAAATTCAGAAAAAATAGTTACCACAATAGGTGGAACTTTCTCCTTTTTTAAATATTTTACATTTTGTATAGTTTCATTTCTAATAACTTCCATTTCACCAGCGTCTCGCTCAAGCAAAATATCAAAAGGATTGTCACTACAGACACTCGAAGTGTCAGGAAGAGATGCTTCTCTTTTCCTCCCCGCAGCGATGCGTGGTTTCTTTTTTCGTCCTGCCATTTCAGGTGATACGAAAAAAGTTAAAACAAATGTTAAATTCAAAAGTAGGTAGTCTTGAGAAAGACTGATGGGAAATAACTTTCAGGTAGTCTTTGAAATACACACTGACAAAACACAAACTTTGAAGCTATAGGCAGTCAAAGACCAGTCCACACGCAACCGAAAACACGTCTGACCTGTAGGACAGTTCAAGACGCACTGACAGTGACACCCTTTTTTATATTTTGTTTCCACTGCTTTCCGCATGGGCAATTGCTTTGCATACGCTGCATTGCCCATGCCAAACATTTGGCCAACACATTGACTGTTTATCAATAACGCGCTTGAGTTTGGGTCTAGATAATTTGGGAAAATATGCAATTTTGACACAGCAATTGAAAATTTTTACTAAAAATTCCATTGTGCTCTCAGGGAGATGTTTGATTAATATGTTAAAGATTCCATCGTCACCAGGTGCTTTCATAGTTTTGATGATTGATTTAATCTCTTTCAAGTTAGTTTCAATTATTTCTGAAGGTGAAAAATTCTGTGAAAAAATTAAATCAAATTGACGTGTGACTTCATTTTCAATTGGACTCACAAAATTCAAATTTGAATTATGAACACCCTCAAACTGCTGAGCAAGTCTTTGCGCCTTCTGTTCATTGGATACAAGAAAACGTTCACCATCTTATAAAACTGGAATAGGCTTTGAAGGTTTCTTAAGAATCTTCGACAGCTGCCAAAAGGGTTTTGAATATGGTTTCAATTTTTCAACTTTAGTCTCAAAATTTTGATTTCTCAGAAGAGTAAATCTATGTTTAATCTCTTTCTGTAAATCTTTATAAATAATTTTAAAAGAGGGTCACTAAGAAGTCAACAAGAAGTTGAAGATTTCCGTCAATTATTCTGCTGCTCATAGCAAGTCCGTCCCATTTGCGTTTTGGTGCTGATGAGAAAACAGTAATTAAAAATCGTAACGCTTTAGGTGAAATTTTGCACTCAAATGCATTTTTAGTCAAGACCATCAACAGAATTTAGTACTGCAATGACAATCTAACACTTTTGCATCATAAAACTTGCATAAACACCGAAATTTGATTAAAATTTGTTGAAAATCATAAGCTGGGACTCACATGTGATTACTTTTACGGTACGTAGCCAGAATAATAGCCAGCTACGACCGGTGATGAAAAACAAACTACTGCAAATCGATAGCGGTGCTATAGCTTGCGTTTGGAGTGAATCCATCGCTAGGTCAATTCATAAATGACCTTCTCTCGTGCTTCATTAACCCGTTAAGACCCGGGACGGAACTTGTTTTTTTTTAAATGCTCGTTCTCAGCACTGGAACGGCCGATTTGGGAAAACTTGAACTTTTATTCAAGGGGAATAGTTGCTCTAAGTTTTGGTAAAGGTGCCACTCCTCTGAACCCCTCCCTGTTTTTGTGAGACGCAAATATGTCTGTGTTTTTTTTCTAATTTTTCAAACAGATTGAGCAAACACTGGTAATTTTCATAAGTATCAATTGCTCCATGTATCAAATCATGTCAGGTGGATGAAATATGGTATGTAAGAGTGAATTTTGGAGTTTTCAAATTATTTCAGTACAAAATCACAAAACTACGTATTTACATAAAAAATCAAATAAGAAAATCGTTCTTCAAATTTTAAGCTCTACATTTTTGCGGTAAGGTCTCCTGAATCAATACGGGATGAAATATTCATTTTAGCATGCAAATATTTTGAGTAAAACGAGTTTAAATTCACTAAAGTACGTATTTTCATGGAAACCTAATTTTCTCAGTCTCCCACAGTTGGTTTCAACTTGGCTCTTTAATTTTCAAGCTCTATATTTCTAGAGTAACGTCTTCTGAATCCAAAGAAGAAATATTTATTCTAGCATGCACAGATTTAGAGAAAAACGAGTTTGAATTCACTCTAGTACGAGTTTTTATGAAAACTTGATTTTCTCTAAATCTGTGATGCTAGAATAAATCTTTCAGCATTTTTGGATTCAGAAGACGTTACTCTAAAAATATAGAGCTTGAAAAAAATTGAAACCTACCGTGGGAGACTGAGAAAATTAGGTTTCCATGAAAATACGTACTTTGGTGAATTTAAACTGGTTTTTCTCAAAATGTTTGCATGCTAAAATAAGTGTTTCATCACGTATGGATTCAGGAGACCTTACCGCAAAAATGTAGAGCTTAAAATTTGGAGAACGGTTGTGTTGTTTGAATTTTTATGAGAAAACGTAGTTTTGTGATTTTGTACTGAAATAATCTGGAAACTCCAAAATTCACTCTTACATACCATATTTCATCCACCTGACATGATTTGATACATGGAGCAATTATAGTTTAAAATAGTTTATTTGACACGGCACGATACAAATTATGTTTAACTGAGCCAAGTACATGTTTTTTTTAATTCTAAGTTAGCAGGGAAAAGAGGGAGGCACATTTTTTATATCTCGCGCCCGACTACGAGCTAGTGGGGATTTAAGGTGAGAGGAGGGGAGTTACAATTTTGCTTTTAACTATATTGAGTTACAGGATTCATTTATTTGTACATGGCTAAGCAGTGATGTTCCTTTTGAGCAGCTTTGGTCTGAGGTGTCTGCGTGAACATGAAGGAGCCGAGTCTTCGTTTTAGTGTCTCCACCATGGTGTATCATTTTCATTCATTTTATGACGGGAATTGTAATCTAGCAAATAGATAAAAAAAAATCAAATTTTAATTCCAGCGTTTTTTATAAACCCGTATAGCTGTGTCATGTACTGGAGATCACCGCTCCCCAGAATGTCTCTAACGGGTACGTTCGGATGTTTTCCTCGGGCCCGAAGGGAATCTATAAGCTTGGACCTAACACCACAGAATTCGGTACACGACCAAACAACATGCTCGATGTCATGGTAGCCATCGCCACAAACGCAGTGATTACTGTCTACAAGCCCTATACGAAAGAGATGCGTGTTTAACGTTTAGTGATTGGACATAAGTCTGAACATCACGCGAATGAAGTCCCGACCTACATCCAACCCCTTGAACCATGCTTTCGTCGATACCTTAGGAAAAATGGAATATAGCCACCGTCCCAGTTCATCTGAGTTCCATGATAATTGCCAACTGTTGAGTGTTCTCTGACGCAAAATGCTATAAAATTCATCACAAGCAATTGGTCTTACATAAATATCGCCATCAATAGCACCCACCTCAGCTAAAGCGTCAGCTTTTTCATTGCCCGGAATGAAACATTGAGAAGGGACCCACGGTAAGGTAACCCGGTAATTTTTATCTGTTAAAGCACTTAATAACCGCCGTATTTCCCCCAGGAAATACGGGGTGTGCTTCACAGTCTTCATCGATCGCAGAGCCTCAATGGCACTGAGACTGTCTGTGAAGATGAAGTAGAGGTCTATGGGCAGGGTTTCGATGATCCCAAGAGAGTACTGAATAGCAGCAAGTTCTGCGACGTACACGGAAGTAGGAGCATCGAGTTTGTAGGAAGCGGTAAAATTTTCGTGGAAAACACCGAAGCCAGTGGACTCATCTAGATTAGATTCCTCAGTATAAAACATTTTATCACAACTCACATGTTTAAACTTATTTGAAAAAATCTTAGGGATCTCTTGTGGACGCAATTGATCCGGGATACCAGTAATGTCTTCTTTCATGATGGTGTCGAAGAATATAGCATTGTTAGAAGTATCTAAAGGTGCGACATTGAAGGGAACGTATGAAGAAGGGTTAATATCTTGACCATGTAGTCAAAATATAAAGTCATAAATCTGGTTGGGGATTGAAGGTCGACCAGCCTCTCGAAATTTTCAATTACTAATGTGTTCATGACCGTACATCGAATTAGTAACCGGTAAGAGAGATTCCAAAAACGATGTTTCAACGGAAGAATACCCGCTAGCACTTCAAGACTCATCGTATGGGTCGACTGCATGCAACCCAAGGCAATACGCAAACAACGATATTGTATTCTCTCTAATTTTATAATGTGCGTGTTCGCGGCGGAGCGAAAGCAGAAACAGCCGTACTCAAGAACTGACAATATCGTTGTTTGGTATAACCTTAGAAGGTCTCCTGGGTGAGCACCCCACCAAGTTCCGGTAATCGTACGAAGAAAATTAATCCTCTGTTGGCATTTTTGTGTCAGATACCTAATATGACAAGCCCAGGTGCATTTAGAGTCGAACCAGACCCCGAGATATTTAGCGACTAAAACCTGAGTGATCGTTTTACCCGTTAGTAGGAGCTGCAGCTGAGCTGGGTTATGCTTCCTAGAAAAAACGACCAGCTCAGTTTTCTCCGAAGAGAATTCGATACCTAGCTTAAGAGCCCATTCAGACAAATTGTCTAAGGTATCTTGCAATGGTCCTTGCAGATCGCTAGCCTCGCTACCAGTAATGGATACAACGCTATCGTCTGCAAGTTGCCTTAGCGTGCATGAATTTGCAAGACATTCATCGATGTCATTGACTTAAAAATTATATAAGAGAGGACTTAAACATGAGCCCTGGGGGAGGCTCATGTAACTAATTCGGGAAGTTGTCGAATCGCCATGTGAGAAATACATATGCTTTTCTGACAACAAATTGAGCAAAAAGTTATTCAAATTTGGTGAAAGTCCCTGCGAATGAAGTTTCGCGCTTAAAACTTCTACAGAGACAGAGTCAAAAGCTCCCTTAATATCCATGAACGCAGAAGCCATTTGCTCTTTTCGAGCAAAGGCTAGTTGAATTTCAGTAGAAAGCAACGCTAGGCAATCGTTCGTCCCTTTGCCCCGGCGAAAGCCAAATTGAGTATCTGAAAGTAAACCGTTTGTTTCGACCCATTTGTCTAACCGTAAGAGGGTCATTTTCTCCATTAATTTCCGGAGGCAAGAGAGCATAGCAATCGGCCTATATGAATTGTGATCAGAGGCAGGTTTCCCGGGTTTTTGAATAGCAATGACTTTTACCTCCCTCCAGTCATGCGGAACAATATTTAGCTCAAGAAACTTGTTGAAAAAATTCAACAAGCGTCTTTTTGCAGAGTCGGGTAGATTCTTCAACAGGTTGAATTTTATTCTATCTAACCCTGGAGCCTTATTGTTGCACGACAGGAGAGCCATTGAAAATTCCAACATCGAAAATGGAGGCTCTTCCGTAGTTACTAATAACGCGTCGCGAAAGGTTTTCTGTTCCGGTACAGAGTCCGGATAGACCTTTTTGGCAAAATCGAGTATCCAGCGATCTGAATGCTCCTCACTTTCATTCGAAACGTCACGGTTCCGCATGCGCCAGGCGGTATCCCAAAGAGTGCTCATCGCTGTTTCCCTCGACAACGCGTTTACGAACCGCCGCCAGTACCCGCGTTTTTTCGCCTTTACTAAGCTCTTCATCTGCCTGCCCAGTGCCTCGTACTTTCGAAGCAGGTTGACAGTGCCGTACTCCAGGTAGTTCTTATACGCCGCGGACCTTCGCGCGTACAGCTCAGAGCACTCTTTGTCCCACCATTTGTTGGGAGGGCGCTGTCTAATCGTTACCCCGGGTATCGGTTTCGTCTGAGCTTGAGTCGCGGCGTCGATTATCAAGCCAGCTAAGAACGCGTATTCTTCCTCCGGATGAAGTTCCTCGTGAGTCTCGATAGATTCCGCTATAAAAGACTCATAACGCTTCCAATCAATATTACGTGTAAGGTCGTAGGAAATATTGATTGGGTTGGGGGGAGTTGAACCATTAGCAATTGATATAACGATTGGAAGATGATCACTACCGTGGGGATCGTTGATTACTTTCCACTGGCAATCTAGCGCTAGTGATGTCGAGCAGAGGGATAGGTCAAGCACGCTTTCACGTGCTGGAGGATTAGGTACACGTGTCGCTTCCCCAGTATTCAAAACTGTCATATTGAAGTCGTCGATCAAGTTACAGATTAAAGTAGATCGGTTTTCGTCGTACAGCGACCCCCATAGCGAACAGTGAGAGTTAAATATAAATAAAGTAAAATAATCTCCCAAAATCAAAAAGGGAAGGGGAGCAATTCTGCTGTATCAATAAGTTGCTTCTGTTCAATCCGCGCGGATGGGGGAATATATAACGAAACAAGGCAAATGTCTTTTCCATTCATATTCGTTTGAATGGCAACAACTTCAATATTCGAGATCGAGGGGAGGTCGATTCTGAAAAAAGAATAGCGCTTTTTGATCCCTAAAAGTACCCCTCCACCGTGTGAGTCTCGATCTCGACGAATGATGTTGAAATCGTGGAAATTAAGTTGGTCATTTGAATTGAGAAAAGTTTCACAGAGCGCGAACGCATCACAATTGTATGTGTTTATCAAATGTGAAAATAAATGGAATTGGGGATGATACTTCTGCAGTTCCACTGCAACACAGTGACAAAATTCCTAACCTCTTTCGACGTATTAGTCATCGAAAGATACGATAGCTGAAATGAGGGGCCAAGTTGCTGTGAGTTGCTTCAAATAGGTTTTCACTGTAGGGAGAAGGGCAAGAAGAATGTTTTGAAGGGGATCTGGTATGTTGAATGTTTTAAATATCCAGTCCACAGTATCAGAGAATTTTATGAACCCTGTTTCTTTTATGTCTTCTGATCGAGAAATGGGTGCACGAGGGGTTTTTGGTGCCCCAGGAAGCGGTGGGTACTCCTGGTTTGATTTAAAATTAAAACCGGGGGGCACTTGCTTCGGTTTTTCTTCACCGCTTCCTTTTTGTGTTGTCTTATTGGTCATTCCGCTAGGGGTTATCTTACGACCTTAGCGAGAATGATTAGGAGAGTTGAGCATTCTCCTCTTCCTAGATCCCTCTGGCAAGGCATAAGAACACCCTTCGACGGGATCGTCAGATGTACCCTCATCGGTTGGCAAAAAGGAAAAAGATGTTTCTGCAAAAGAGCGCCTTGATCGTTCCTTAAGAGAACGCTTAATTTTTTCCTCGCGCTGTTTGTACGCGGGACACGCCGAAAGGTCATGCCGAGTTCCCTCGCAGTAAAGACACTTTTCAGTATCCTCACTGCAAGCGGTCTCAGCATGATTGCCTCCGCACTTGCTGCAGCGTGCCTTGTTGCAGCAGTAGGTGGCTGTATGACCTAACTGCTTGCAGTTTTGGCAATGCATGACCCGCGGTACGAACAGGCGTACAGGCAGACGAACCCTGTCCAAAGAGATGTAGTTCGGCAGTTCGGATCCGGCGAATGTTACACGGAAGGAATCCGAAGGGAGGAATTTCTTCTTCCCTTCTTCGATGGATACTGAATGCAATTGCTTGACATCCAGTATCTTTACATCTTGAAACAGGGGGTTCTTGAAGCAGCCAACCCCGTGACGCAAAATGTCATCGACCGTGAGGCTTCCTTCGGTAACCACACCGTCGATCTCCACGTCCTTGGTAGGGATGTACACGCGGTACTCTCTCGTGAAGAGCTCGTAGCTAGCAATTGCGTTTGCTTGCTTCAAGCTACTCACGACAACTCGCAGTTTGTTCGGTCTAACCTTTGTAATTTCGGTTACGTCCGGAAACTGTTTTGCCAGGTCCTTGCCTATTTGTATAATGTTAAGAGGCTTCTTTATGGGCCTAAAGAAAACTACGAACGGACCTTTCGAAGCATCTGGGTAAGCTTTCACCCGTGTTGCTGGTACCCTTGCTACGGGGCTAGGTAGCGGGGAAGGTAGAGGGAAATTGATGGGGGAGATCTCAATCTCTTCCCTATTTATTTCCACATCCAGGAATAGTTGCACCTGCATGTCGTCCATTTTGCGGGAGCGTTACGCTCTACCGCACACAAACGATAAATGTTCGAATGTGGGGGGGTGGGGGGATCAAGTAGTTGATATTAAATTTTAAAAACAATTTTTCAAACTACAATGGATCAAAATAAAAAAAGGCAGTAATACTAATACTAATAACAATAGTAATAATAGTAATAATAATGATAACAATAATAATAATAATAATAACAATAATAATAATAATAATTATAATAATAACAATAACAATAATAATATTAATAATATGATAAAAATTCTAAAGTGAATACTTCACCGAACGTCTAAGTCACGACCTCACGGCTGATAGTTGGATTAATCGAGTGTCACCGCAGAACAAACAATGACGATCCTGCTTCGTGTTGTGACACAGTGGCCGTATCTTACACTCGACCTTGTAGATGCCACTTGTAGTTGACTTCCACTCGCTCGATCGTATGATGGTCCGTGCCGCTAGCGGGGTAACAGCGGTGCGGGAGAATTATTCTTGCTGATATATCAGCTGCGTATCAGATCACTGGCGGGGTAGCCTGCCCCTACCAGTGTGCAGAAAATGTTTCTGCCGATATACTGCCGGCTATTGTTATCGCGCAGCACAAGAACTAATCGACAAAAAAAAACACCCGTACAATAACTCGTGTATTGTTATTTTGCGAATCAAACGGAGATAAACAATTTGCGTCTAATCAAGACGAAAGCAAAACAACGAATGGCATGGAGCAATTGATACGAATGAAAATTCCCAGTGTTTGCCCAATCTGTTTGAAAAATTAGAAAAAAAACAGACATATTTGCGTCTCACAAAAACGGGGAGGGGTCCACCTTTACCAAAACTTAGAGCAACTATTCCCCTTGAATAAAAGTCCAAGTTTTCCCAAATCGGCCGTTCCAGTGCTGAGAACGAGCATTTTCAAAAAACAAGCTCCGTCCCGGGTCTTTACGGGTTAAACAAGTTTTTTGTGAGAGGCATAACACAATGTAGCAACTGCGCCGCTCAAAATAAAATTAGATTTTGTTTTTACATTTGATACCTACTACTGATTTTGTACTGAATTCAAAATCAGTTAAGGTGTAGGAACTTGTTCTAAATTTTCCTGAGAGCAGTCACACGTGTGACTCCGGACAGTTTCCACGTAGCAGTGGAAGCAAATATGAAAGAACATCTACAGCTTAGGAAAATGTTTGCTCTGTTAAAAAACAGCTAAGTAGCGTACCGAAGTATTTGATATGACTGACAAATTCATCAAAACGAAATTCACGACAATAATTGAACAATTCTTACCCACGTCTTTACATAAAATACGGATATAATACGAAACGTAGTATTTACTAAAGAATGCTTTAACAAACAATACGGTGACACACCTGAAGCGTTCACTGTCAACAAACAACAGCTGAAAGAAGCTACTGGTGGAAAGTTTGTCTTGAAGAAAACATTGTACTATCAGCTAGAGCCACACGATGTAGAACGCGTAAAATTCAATCAAACCTCCTATTGAATATCACTTCATACATCCAATTTTAAACCTGAAAGCCATAAGTTGTGGTAAATATCACATTTTTTATAATCATTATTGTCTGTGGGGTTGAATTGCTAAGATTTTTTCAATTGGAGCGACTTGCGAACACTTTTGCTATGGGACAAACCGACTTGCTATTTTTTTCATAGTTCCTCAGAACGAAGTATTCAAAAATATTTGTTTTATCGAAAGTAGATATAAAAAGGAATTGATTCCATAAATAAATTCAAAATTGAAGAAAATGCTGTTGGGACGGACTTGTCAAGAGCGGCAGTATTGGTCATTGGTGTATCAAATTTCACTCGAGCCTTTGGAACAGAATAATTCCTGGCATCAATAATTGCACATTTCAATGCTTCCAAAGCGAAATCAATACTCACTTCGTTTTGCAAATCAAGCTCAATATTAAAATTACTCTCAATATGAGTTTTGTATCTTTCCCAATTAGCCTTGTTATAGTTAAAAACAGGGTTTAAAACTGATTCATGTGATAAAGAAAAAGTTATTGGAAGATGGTCAGAATCAAAGTCAGCATGTCTGATCAATTCACTACATAAAAAATCCAGCTGTACGTCACGTATGTTTGCTCTTCGAATTATATCGAATTGATCTCAGCAGTGTACTCCGCGCGGCGTTCTGCTATATATTCTCTGGAGTGATTCACCACTCTTCTCTCGCTTAGCTCTGGTGTAAGCAGGGTTGCCACATTAATACCTGTATTTTTTTTCGACAAAATCTGTTTCTCTGTATTTCGGGCCGAAAAATCTGTATCGAGCAAACTACGAATGTTGGATGAAAAAATTCTCACTTGCAGAATGCACGTAAACATATAAGTGTTTTTTGCCATTGCTTTATCTTTTTTTTTGGTTTTAAACTTTCAATGAGTAAGACGATAATTAAATGTATTAACTGATGATTATTCATTTTTCTCTACGTGATGTTTATATATGTTTTTACTTAATTTATCTGCATCTGTAACAACATAAACAGTAAACCGATAAACCTACAGAGTTTACGGCTACAGTCGACAAACAAATGAACAGTAAAATCATAGCCTAATGCAAAACTTTATGAACATATCTAATGTCTTCTATCATTATTAATGATTCAATGTTGTTTTTGAATGATCTGATTCTTGAAAATTTAATCGATCAGGTGATTTCTCAATAAACTTGAAAGTACCTCAATTATCAGCAACCAATGCTGGTTACACTGCATCAACGAGAGCAGTCTCCTGAAAAACGTTACCAACACCACTATATTTTATTTTATTTTATTTTATTATTATATTTTATTTTATTTTATTACAAAAGTTAACATCTATGGACAACGTTATTCTTATTCCCTAACAAAAAAAAAAAAAATAAACACAACAACATTTTGATATGTCAGCAGTACTTCCCCCAATTAAAAATACTGGGGAAGGTGGAGCAGGTTTGGGTGATTTGCTGGACACGAACGTGCCACCAACACAAACGGCACCCATTTCCTCGCAAAGTGTGGGATCTGGTCCGCTCGTAGGAGAAGATGTTGGGTCTGTCTTGAGCGAGTTAAGGGACGAGATTCGACTTTTACGTCAGCAATCCCAACGAGATAAAGCTCTAGCGGCTGAGAGGTCTGATAGCCTTTTGGAAGCTACTCAGACGCTAATGGGCGGGATTGCTTCACTGAACACTATTGCTTCAGTTTTGCGAAAGACGGTTCAAGAAGTTGTCTCACTTCGTGAATCCGTCAGTGAAATTCGGACGCTGGTACATTCTCAACCAGCTGGCGTTCCCGAGATTAATCTGCAGACCGATCTGGACGAAAGACGTGAGACGGACCAAATCGAAGAGCCAGAAGAACCGGAAGTACCTGATCCACCACTGGCGCCCACAATTAACCAAACCGTGGTGGAAAAGTTACTCCTGGACTTCCTGAAAGAGCGATGTCCGTCACTTTCGATTAAAAACACGTCGACCACAGCGTGTCTCTGATTGGAAAATTGAGAAATACGCTGGGACAGATGATGGGCTAGGACTGAATGAATTTCTGGACTCCGTTGAAAATTATGCTCAGTGCGAGCAAATTTCAGAGGAGGAGCTGTTCAATTCTGCAATGCACCTACTCACTGACAATGCTCTAACTTGGTATCGGGCTATGAGATCGCAGAACAGGCTTCACAACTGGAACCATTTGGTTTTTGAGCTTAAGGCAAATTTCGTTCATCCGGAACTTGACGCCGCTCTCAAATCAAAGGTTTCCCAGCGCCTGCAGATGCAAAACGAGTGTTTCCTGGACTATTTCCAGGAAATGGAAAAAATATTTCGTGCTATGACGGTTCCAATGACACCGAGCGAAAAACTCGACGTGCTCAAGCGGAACCTCAGGCCGGACTATAAGCAAGTTTTAATTTCAAAGCCAGTGAGTACGCTTGCAGAATTGATGACTTTAGGTAAATCGATTGACGCGTACAAAACCACCGATTTACCGAAAAGTGTTCGGTTCTCAAAAAGAAGTCGCTGCTTATTCGGTAAATCCGCCGGTTAACCCCTCGCAAAAGGACCAACCAAACAGAAAGGGAGGTGGTTCGAATAACAGCCACGTTGAAACCAAAACATTTTGGAGCAAAAATTTCCAAAAGGATAATTTTGCTTCCAAAACGCCGTCTGAAAACACGAAGAAAAAGCCAGGTGTTCAGACGGAAAAGAATCTTGTCGAGAGAAATTCGAAACTGGAATCCAAACAAAAGCCGGTGATTTGTCTCGACTATCTTGTGGAGCAGCATCGACCTCCTAGTCTCGGAGTCTGTTACAACTGCGGTGGTACTGGACACGAGCATGAGGCGTGCAAAAATCCTAGACGAGTCTTCTGTATTTTGTGTGGATTCAAGGGTTTCGATGTCTCTCGCTGTCCCTACTGCTTAAAAAACGGGATTCGTACCAACTAAAGTCGCAGTTGTGTAAGGATGTGCGCCCCATAGAAAGCCTAAAATTAGACCCCCAAATTTACAACAATTTTCGACCAGCTCATGATGAGGATTATCGTGATCCGTTGTTTGTTGAAACCATCATCCTCGATGATTCGTCCGATAATCGTCCTTTCGTTTTTGTCGCAGTATATGGCCAGTCCTTCAAGGCTTTGCTCGACAGTGGTAGTAATGCCACCATTATCACCAAAAAGTTGTACCGAAAGTTTTCCAAAAGTCCATTGAAAGGTTTGGAAGTTGAACTTCGTTCAGCAAATGGACAGACCTTACCGATCCTTGGACAAATATATCTTCCGTACACTTTCCAAAACAAGACAAAGGTTATTTGCACCCTTGTAGTGGAGCAATTAACAGTTTCTTCAATACTCGGTATGGACTTTTTGCGCGCCTTTGGAATAACACCCGAGTTGCAAACTTGTGCTCTGTTGAACTCAGGTTCAACAGACCTGGCTGGGAAGAAGTCGATCGTTGGCGTTCTATGGGTATTATTGAAGAGTAAGATTCCGATTGGTCTTTGAATATTGTCGCTGTGACCAAACCAGACGACTCTATTCGGCTTTGTCTAGATGCCCGGCCTCTTAATGAGCGTACAGTACGTGATGCATATCCTCTGCCCCATCCCGGTCGCATTTTAGGAAGCCTGCCTAAAGCCCTGTCCCTGTCTACAATAGACTTAAAGGAGGCTTGTCTCCAGGTTCCGTTGGCTAAGGGCAGTCGTAAGTTTACTGCTTTCAGTGTGCCCGGCAGGGGTATGTTCCAATTTACTCGTCTACCCTTCGGTCTCGTTAACAGCCCTGCCACTTTGGCACGTCTGATGGACCAGGTGTTAGGACGAGGAAAACTGGAACCGTACGTCTTCGTTTACCTCGATGATATTATCGTGGTAAGCGAAACGTTCGAGCATCACCTACAATTACTCAAAGAGGTGGCCAAATGTCTAGCCAAAGCCAATCTGACGATAAACCTGGCTAAATCCCGTTATGGGGTTCCAGAGTTAAAATTTCTTGGCTATTTGTTGAATCAGGAAGGTCTAAAGGTCAATCCTGACAAAATTCAGCCGATACTCGATTACGAGCGGCCGGTGACGGTTACTAAACTGCGCCGATTCCTTGGAATGTGCGGTTACTACCGGCGTTTCATTGATCGGTTTAGTGAGGTAACCGCACCTTTGACCGACCTCTTGAAAACAAAGGCCAAGAATATTGGCTGGAACTCCGAAGCAGAACTCGCGTTCCTGAAGGTAAAGGAACTTTTAGTCACTCCTCCAGCGCTTGTCCCGCCAGATTTTTCAAAGGAATTCATGTTGCAGACAGATGCCAGCGACACTGCTGTCGCGGCTGTTTTGGTGCAAGAACATCCAGAGGGGGAAAAAGTGGTAGCTTATTTTTCACATAAGCTAACCACTCCCCAACGGAATAACCACGCTACCGAAAAGGAAGGTCTGGCGGTTATTATGGCGGTTGAACACTTTCGAGGTTACTTGGAAGGTTATCATTTTCGACTTGTCACTGATTCATCAGCCATTACCTCGATACTGAAGATCAAATGGAAAACCAGTTCGCGCCTGAGTCGGTGGAGTTTGGAACAACAACTCTACGACATGTCCATTGAGCACCGGAAAGGTAAGGACAATGTCGTTCCGGATGCCTCATCCCGTGCTGTAGCAGCCATTTCGGCATTGTCCACCTCAGACTGGTATTGTTCCAAAAAGTCTAAAGTTTCAGATAATCCTGATGATTACCCTGACTTTAAAGTTGAAGATGGTAAACTTTTCAAATACGTGGCCTCGAAAAGTGTACCATTTGGTTTAGTTGGAAATTGGTCCCAACCCCCGAGTGTCGAGAAGAAATCGTGCAGCGTACTCACGATGAATTGCTTCATGTGGGATACGATAAAACGATTCACGAGCTTCTAAAACACTATTTTTGGCCTCGTATGGGACCAGAAGTTCGCGAATATATTCGCCAATGTGGGACCTGTAAAGAGATAAAAGCACCATTTACCTCAGTCCAACCTGAAATGGGTTAGTCACGCACAACCGGTGCACCGTTCCAGATGATTTCGGTGGACTACATAGGCCCACTTCCTCGAAGCAAACGGGGCAATCAACACTTGCTAGTCGTCCTCGACGTCTTCAGCAAGTACGTAATGTTGACCCCCGTTCGCAAAATTTGCAGCGCTTCACTTTGTGCGACGCTTCGCGAACAATGGTTCAACCGCCATGGAAGTCGGATACTGAAGATCAAATGGAAAACCAGTTCGCGCCTGAGTCGGTGGAGTTTGGAACTACAACTCTACGACATGTCCATTGAGCACCGGAAAGGTAAGGACACTGTCGTTCCGGATGGGAAATCCTGTTGAGCGATAATGGTTCGACGTTCATCTCCAAAGAATTCAGCTGGTTCCTAAAAGAAACAAATGTTACACATTGGCTGAATTCGAGATATCATTCGCAGGCTAACCCGGTAGAACGAACGAATCGTTCTATAAATACGGCAATACGCGCGTACGCCCGTACGGACCAGCGCAATTGGGATGCCCGTATCTCTGATGTGTAGCGCATCCTAAATACTACGGTTCATTCTTCTACCGGGTTTAGTCCTCATTTCGTCGTCCATGGTTGCAAAACACTTCTTCCCTCTTCTATGGGGATAAACACGCACGCTGAATACTTTCTAACACACTATACTAACACCGATGACATCGTTTTAAGCGAAGTGGTTCGGAGCTGTCAAATACATTCAAAATACGCTAGAGCATCAAATGCGTTATGCCCAACGCACATGCGTTGTACTGGTTTCAAAATAGATCATTAAATGCTCTGAAAAAGCTCATAAATGATGTTCTTTTGATGTCATTGAAATACAAGAACCAAATTGCACAATACAAAATGCAATTACCCAGAAGCAAATACAGTCATACCTCGATATAAGGCAACCTCGATATAAGGCAACATCGATATAACGTAACTCGATATAATGTAACTTTTACCTCGATATAACTTAAATTTTTAAAATGTATTGAAATTGAAAATAAATGATACAGCAACTGTTTTTGCCTTTCTCCTAGAAAGGTATAGCAATTACTTGCAAAACCGAAAGTGTAAAAGTGCTCCAAAGGGCCGAATGGCATATATCACTCGACTCAGCTCGACGGGCTGAGCATTTTCTGTGTGTATGTGTGTGTGTGTGTGTGTGTGTATGTGTGTGTGTGTGTGTGTATGTGTGTGTGTGTGTGTGTATGTGTGTGTGTATGTGTGTGTGTATGTGCAGATTTTTATTCTCACTCACTTTCCTCAGAGATGGCTGGGCCGATTTTCATGAAATTAATGGCAAATGAAAGGTCTTGTTGTCCCATAAGACCCTATTAAATTTCATTGTAATCGGATTTTTAGTTTAGAGGTTATGTATCAAAATGTAAAAATCATGAAACATCAATATCTCAAGAACTACTCAACCGATTTGAACAAACTTGTGGTTTAAAAGTTATGACAAGAAACGTGTTTTGAAGACTACTTAGTCTCACTCATGTTTCTAAGAGATGGCTGAACCGATTTTCATAAAATCAGTGTCAAATGGAAGGTCTAGTTGCCCCATAAGACCCTATTGATTTGTTTTGCAATCGGACCATTACTTAGCCTGTTATGTTTAAAAATGTGAAATCCAGCTTTGAAAAGGAACATATTTCGAAGACTACTTGAACTCACTCACTTTTCTCAGAGATGGCTGACCCGATGTCCACAAAATTAGTGTCAACTAATAAGTCTAGCTGCCTCGTGACACCCTATTGAATTTTACTGTAATCGGACTGTAACTTCGTCTGTAAAGTACCAAAATGTGAAAATCATGAAACTTCATTATCTCGGAAACTACACAACCGATTTGATCAATATTATTATCAGATGAGCGGGCTAGTTAAGGGTTAACTAATGAATTATGATTGAACTCGTGCTTTCAAAGTTTAGCTGCCCTATACGTTCCCATTTCATTTGATTATAATTGAACTTAAGCCACCGTTATGTATTAAATTGTTAATAAAACAACGAATGTCTATTATTTCAAAGATTACACGACTTATTTGAACATAACTAGTGTCATACGAACGAGTCATCTCTCAAATTTACAAATAACAAACTTCATAACAATTCGATATGTGGCTCAAAAGTTATGTAAAGAAAAGGAATTCAAAGGCTGTTTAAAACTATACCTGCTTTGATTGATATATGTGGTCTCAACATAATTTAAATGAGGTATCGTACTATTTGAACGTTCCAAATTCATTGATTCCTTGCGATGTGTTTAAAGTCTGCAAATGCACGACGAATCGGCCATAGGATATGATCAAAGTCAAAAGACAAATCGTTTGAAATGATTGGTTTTATCGAAATGACAACATCCTCGACTTTTGGCTTCTGTACATCGCCCTAATTCTGAATATATTCATATTGGGTGGTATTCGGTCATTTTCAGCAAAATTTCTGGCATCAATCTGACACCGGAAATACTCATATTGGGAGGTATTTAGTTATTTTGGTTGTTTTCCAGAAACTAACAGTGGTCGTCTTTAAATTCAAAATGGTTCCAAGGGTCAATGTTTGTTTTTTTTTGCATCATTTCGATTACGGAAATATTCATGTTGAGTATTATTTGGTCATTTTCGGCTGTTTCCTATAAGTTCCCATTTAGCGATTCAAAATGGTGCCTGAGGTCAATTGTTAGCTCATTGCATCATTCTGGTTCCAGAGATACTCATATTGGATGGTATTTGGTTATTTTAGACTGTTTTTCACAAACCGGAAGTCGCCATCTTGGATTTCGAAATGATATTTAAGATAATTTCTGGCCTCTGAGCGTTATTCTGGTTGAAGAAACACCCACATTGGGTGTAATTCGATCATTTTCCGCTGTTTCCCAGGAACCGGAAGTCGCCAACCTATAATCCAAAATGGGGTCTTTGAACGATTTCAGCTGCTGTGTATCATTCTAGATCCGGAGATACTCATGTTAGACGGAATTCGGCCATTTCTGGCTGTTTTCCAGAAACCACAAGTTGCCATCCTACAATTCATAATGGTGTCTGAAGTCGATTTGTGGCTCCAGTGCATCATTACGATTCCGAAAATACCCCTCTTTTTGGGAGGTATTTGGTAGTTTGCCCCTGTTTTTCCGAAACCGGAAGTCGCCATCTTAGAATTCAAAATGGTATCTGTGGTCGAATTTAGCTCCGGTGTATCTTTCTTTATCCGGATATGATTATATTGGGTGGAAATCGTCCATTTTTGGCTGTTTTCCAGAAACCGGAAGTTGCTATCTTACAATCCAAAATATTGCCCGAGGTTACCACTAAAAACATTTACCTGCCAAATATGGTTCCATTTAGTTGATTAGTTCGCGAGATGTGCAGAAATTTGTGCAGAAACATGTGCTTCCATAAGAGCTGATTTCTTTTTCGGCTAGGTACTCTGGGCATTTCCTGCTGGAAGGTCCATGTTCTCCTTTGTAATTAAGACAGTAGGGCTTATTCTTGCATTCCTCATCAAAGTCATGCACTTTCGAACAGTTTCGGCATCGGGCGGCAGCTTTGTAACGGTTTTTGGTATGTCCATATTTGTAACACGTGAAACAAATCGTCGGCTCAGGAATAAACACTCGAGTTTTAATTCTCAGTGGACCAACCTTGATGACTTCCGGAATGGTGGTGCCCTCGATAGTTAGGACCACCGTAGGAAGTTTCTACTTCTATCCATCTACGAGCCCAGTGAATCGTTTGGCAGCAATAACTCCTCTTTTTATTGGACCCCTCTTTTCCAGAAGAGGGAGGGGTCTCAAACTATCATAGGAACCTTTATCGAGACCAAAAACCCCTACATACAAATTTTCACGTCGATCGGTTCGGTAGTTTTCGAGCCTATATGAATCAAAAAGACAGACAGACCGGACTGCACTTTTATATGTATAGATTACAACATCAATATTTTAGAACCTAAAGAGTGAATATACATTTATTGGATTGGACTCATGTAAATCTATTTTTACAAATAAAAGTTTGAATGAGAAAGGCTGGGTCTGACCGCTTGGTGGATTAATTTAGGTTTTTGGGCTATAAATTGCTTAAAAAAATGTTTGTAGTAAGCTTCGAAACCAATGAAATCAATGCGAAAATTGTCCAAAATATAGAAGCTTTATAAATACTGATAGGTGATGGGAAATAGGTTTTCACGCATCCTCCAGTAACAATTCACAGTCCTGCGACAATAAAAAAATTTTTTTTTTGCTTGTTGAAATTTTCTCTAAATGGGCATAAGAAAGGTTTAAAAATACTGATAGGTGATGGGAAATAGGTTTTCGCGCATCTGTGAGTAACCACCAACAGTCTTGCATCAATTAAAATAAATATTTTTGCTTGTTGAAAATTGCCCTAAATGGGCATAAGAATGGTTCAAAAATACTGATAGGTGACAGGAAATAGATTTTCACGCGTTTTCGAGTGACCTCTTGTATCAATTAAAAAACAAATTTTTTTTTTGCTTCTGAAAATATATCTAAATGGGCATAAGAAAGGTTTAAAAACACTGACAGATTATGGAAAATAGGTTTTCGCGCATCTTTGAGTAACCATTAACATTCTTGCATAAATTAAAAAAAAAATTTTTTGCTTCGATATAACGTAACAAAAATAAAAATTAAGTTGCCTTATATCGAGTTATGACTGTAGTAGTTCACAATGATAGAAATATTGAAGCTTGTCAAAAAGAAAAGAATACCTTAAAAAAACTAACTTTTATTGTGAAGGAAGCTGCATGAGTCGTATTTTTTCCAATTTCAATTTAATTGTTCACGACAATTTACCGAAAACTTGCTTTCTTGCATGCTGTAATTTTTTTTGAAGGGTGAGATGTGGTAAAATATTTCCATGTCTTAACATTTACATTCCCACGCATACGATCTAGGTTGCATAATTTACGGGCTGTGAAAACTTATTTTACAGCGCCGCTAGACCTTCTTTTCCATTACACAACAAGTCAAGTGTTTACTGCACTTGATTGCTTGTTGTGTTCACAATATAATATCAAATATCAACCTTCAATGCTGGTGCTTGTTTTTTCCGCATAGCACAGAATGCAGGCCAAAAATAAGCATGCCACTTTTACTAAAACAAAATTGCCAGATGGCAATTTTCTTTTTGTTTTGCTTTACAGCGACCTTCGCCGCGCTGCTCGCGACGATGGTACCGTACTGCATCAAATTTAGAACACTTAAGCTATGATGTAGCTTCATGCACTTTAAAATCAACGGAAAATGAACTTTTTCATCGACATTATAGATTCAGCTTATAGATTCGATCACTTCAACGTAATCGCTAAGAGATAGATAGGCAAACCGTCTGAACACTGACTGTCACTTTTTTCAATGCCTGCTGGTTCCTCGGAAGTGACCCTACAGCAAATTCATTCTTTTTATTACACTAGCTCTAACAATCCGATGTTTATTGTAAAGTGTTCGAAGTTTGACACTGTTCGCAGTTTGAATTAAAAACGATATATGCTGAACGCGGTTTACCAACACCTATGCGTGTTGCGCGTGATTTTTAACTCAGTTTGGAGACTCATGATGGTAACCTAACGTTATATACTATTTATATACACATTGTGTAGGGTTAGCTAGAATGTAAGTTCTTTGGTGAAAAGTAAGAATAATAAAAGTCAGTCTTGAACCAGACACGGTAAAATGAATTGGTAGAATGAACTATCTCTCACAGTACCACAGCCCCTAAGCAAGTTCGTATAGTTCATACCAGACTTGGTAAAAGCACCGCTCCGAGCCGCTCGGTGACATCGCCAAATTCTAGGCACCCATCACCACGAGCGTATTATCTTTTCATGCGACATTCGCAGCAAGCCCCAGCTTGGCGCAAGAGCTAAGAAGCTACGAATGCAGTGCCGTAATCTTGTGTTCGTCACCGGGAGGCACATTGAACGTTTTATCTTTTTCGTTCTGTTTTAAACCGCCAGTGCGTCAGGTCGGCTGGACTGAGGCCGCTCGCGCACGGCATTTGATGTTTACTCTGCTGCAGTGCTGCTATGGATTGAGGAGCAGGGAGGGATGATGGCTGAGTGCTTGTGTAGTTGAACATGTTCGTTTTGATGTAATTATAATTTGATGTGGCTTCTAATAAATGGTAAACATGTCTTGCTCTTGCAATCCGCCAACTTGGATGATGCGTGGTTTGTACTTTTTAGTAAACAAATATACGATGTAACAATGATTTCCGCTAGTGTCAACATCCTACTGTTTACAGTACCGACACTGAATTATCCAAAATAATATTATCATTTCAACAGCGTGATATTTACTCGCATGAAAAAATATTTCTATTGATTTATAACAATGAATGCAATACGGGTGATATCATTTACCTTCATTACGGATCGTGAGCTTACTGCATTTCGTCTATGCTATTTGTAATCAAGATTATGCTTTCATAAATCAAAAGCTGTTGTTATAAACGTTAGTCAAATTGATGATATTTGAGATTTGATAAATTAATAGTTTTAGCGATATAAGTAGATTAGCGTTGTTTTTTTATTTGCATTACATTGACTGAGCCGGTAACTTTGTGATGGCAAACATGTGTTTTTCAATTCAGCTATTAGCTTATGTGCAAGTTGCTTGGAAGCACTTTTCTCTTCCGTTTAAGCCTTCAATTGATTTTCGTTACTGAGCCCAGGGTGAATATTATTATAATTTGATTAGTATGAAAAAAATTTATCATATCAAAGAATATTCATTGATGGAGATTAAATCAAATAAAATATATCTTATTATGTCTCGCTTTTTCAATCAGAATTAACACATGAGTAGCTGGACTGATGTTAAATCGCAACTCTGAATGTATGTACTGGTCGGACTCAATTACCCGGAGCATTGAATAATATTTCACTCCGGATAACCGAATTCTCCGGATAATAGAACCGTTTATTTATTTTGATTTTTTTCCCATTTTCGCTTGTCAAGAGCAGCTATATTGCTAATAAAAATAAGTGTAAATGTGCCGACATAAATATTTAGAAATGGTCTAATGGTCGATGTCGATGTTTATCATATAAACCACTTTCAGTTTATTTAAGTTCATTTATCTCGGAGATGTCTGAACGGATTTATACGCAACATATTTAATTTTAAAGGTATAGCTGCCTTCATATTCTAATAAACTTTATCGTATTCGGTCACCAGATTCCGAAATAAGATCCAGAATAATTATGAAGGAAACATGAAGCCGCTAAACACCCTTTTTATATGTCTCTTACTGGTAATTATATAAGCGTTGCGGCTAGATAAGCTGCGGATCAGAGAAAGCGACTAAGATTTATTCAGAAGCAACCCATCCATGCGACGGGTACGGTGACCGTCAAAATAGTGGAAATTCAATAAATAAGTTGAACCAAAATCAATCTTGCTCCTCCCCTTTTTGCATCATTGAATTGACTACGCAGCATATAACGCAAAATACTGAATCAAAGTTGGTATTTCAAGGTAGAACAGTCAACAAAATCCGAAATCGAAGAAAAATAACAACTCGAAATAATCATTCCGTCCCGAACGCTCGACGAAAACGGACGCATTAAGTGATTGTCTCGCTATAAAGTCGCTACTGTGTGAAGAAGAAAAGAAGCATTGCTTACTCGGTCGTGTTTCAAAGAGTGCGAAGTGCGAAAACTGATAATCCGAAGGTCATCCTGCTATTGTGCTATAGCTGTGCCGCTGCGAAGCTGCCCGTTCCAGCACCGAAAGACTCGGTGATTGTGCCATTGAAGACAACAAAGAAGAAGAGGTACGTGATTCTTTGCCACTGCTCTGTTGCGCTAGTTTGAGCGCAATGGATGTGGATCCCTTAGCCCCCGATCCCCCGTCTCCAAACCCACCCGACCCTGTCCCTCCTGTTCACCCCCCTCTGTCCCTGCTTTAGTCAATCCTCGTCCCAGGCTCTACCCAGACGGATCAACGGGTCCACTGGTTCTCTACATGAGGCCCAAACCAGGAGGAAAATCACTAAACACGTTACAAATCGCGAAAGATCTGACGTCACGATACAAGGCCGTGACCGAAATCGCAAAAGTCAGACCAAACAAGCTCCGTGTCGTGGTCAATGATCTGGATCAGGCCAACGATATAGCTCGCTCTGAGCTCTTTACACGCGAGTATCGCGTGTATGTACCTGCACGAGACGTGGAGATCGACGGTGTAATAACCGATTCGAGTCTGACTGTTGAGTGTATTCTGGGAAGCGGCGTCGGCTGCTTCAAAAAATCCACTACCGAGGCGAAAGTATTGGACGTTAAGCAATTACGGTCCATGTCGCTCGTCTCCGGTAAAAAAGTATACACTCCGTCAGACTCGTTTCGCGTTACGTTTGCCGGATCTGCACTTCCTAGCCACGTTTCTATCAACCAGGTTCGTCTGCCTGTGCGTTTGTATGTGCCCCGTGTTATGAATTGCACCATTTGCAAGCAGTTAGGCCATACAGCTGCCTACTGCTGCAATAAGGCACGGTGTGGCAAGTGTGGGGAGACTCATGCGGAAGATTCTTGCAGTGTAAAGGCTGAAAAGTGTATTCACTGCGGGGAAAATCTGCATGAGCTTTCCGCATGCCCGGTGTACATGCAACGCAGAGATAAAATTAAACGGTCCCTTAAGGAGCACTCAAAGCGCTCTTACGCTGAGATTCTTAAGAAGACCGTGACCACTTCTACCATAACATCGAACCCCTTTGATCTGTTGTCTTCAGATGAAACCGACTCTGACGAACCACGAGTGGGAACTTCTTTTGCCTGTCTTGGGGAGACTAGAAAGAGGAAAAATCTTTCCTCTCCTAAGCTTCCCAGGAAAGGACCTAAGGTTTCTCAAGATGGAATGAGTAATACGAACAAATCTAAAAGTGCTGCGGAAAAGCCGAAGCAAACTCCTCCTGGGCTTGCAAATTTAAAGTCCCAGAAGAAGTTCCCAGCACTTCCTGGAACATCTAAAACCCCAGTTGTTCCATTTGCACACCCAGTTAATCAAATAAACTCTGGATTGGTGAATTTTTCTAACATCGTGGACTGGATTTTTGAAAACTTCAATATACCTGATCCAATTAAAAATTTCCTCACAGTACTTCTCCCAACAGTTAGATCATTTTTGAAGCAGTTGACTGCCCAATGGCCCCTCCTTGCAGCGATTGTATCCTTCGATGCCTAATTCATCTGCGTATATGAAGGATCCTATCTCTGTCTTACAGTGGAATTGTAGAAGTATTTTACCAAAAATTGATTCATTTGAAGTTTTGATAAATAAAAACAAATGCGATACATTATCCCTTTGAGAAACTTGGCTTACTTCAAATATTGATCTTAACTTCCATGATTTTAATATTATTCGCCTTGATCGAGACACCCCATATGGAGGAGTACTTCTAGGGATTAAAAAGTGCTATTCTTTCTATCGTATTAACCTCCCCTCGATTCCAAGCATCGAAGTTGTCGCATGTTAAATGACAATACGAGGTAAAGAGCTTTGTATTGCCTCAATATATATTCCTCCCAGAGCACAGATTGGGCAACGGCTGCTCTTTGATTTAATAGAATTTCTTCCCTCGCCACGTTTGATTTTGGGAGACTTCAACTCTCATGGTGTGGCTTGGTGTTCCCCTTACAATGATAACCGCTCCTCTTTGATCTATAACCTTTGCGATGATTTCGACATGACTATTTTGAACAACGGTGAAATGACACGTATCCCGAAACCTCCAGCGCGCCCAAGCGCTTTGGATCTATCCTTATGTTCGACGTCGCTACGGTTGGATTGCACATGGAAGGTAATCCTCGATCCTCACGGTAGCGACCATTTGCCTATTCTTATTTCAATTACTAACGGTTCAACTCGCATGCGACCAATTGATATTCCGTATGACCTCACACGGAATGTCGATTGGAAGTTATACGAGGAAATGATTTCAAAAACGGTCGATTCGATTCAACATCATCCACCGCTTGAAGAATACAACCTCCTCGCGGGCTTGATTCTCGACGCCGCGTTGCAAGCCCAAACGAAGAAATACCCTGGCGTAACGATCAAAGAACCGCCTCCCACTCCGTGGTGGGACAAAGAGTGCTCCGATGCCTACACGCAAAGATCCGACGCGTATCTGACCTTCCGGGATACAGACGATGCCGACGACTTTAAACGTTATTCGGAGCTTGATACCAAGTTTAAAAGCTTGACTAAGGCAAAGAAACGCGGATATTGGCGTCGCGTAACGGTCAACGAAAGCGAGGAGTCTTCAAGTAGGTGGATATTTGATTTTGCCAGGAAAGTATGTCCGGACTCTGTTCCTGCGCAAAACCTTGTTCGCGATACGTCTCCGGGCCACGACGCGATAGAATCACCTTTTACGATGGCAGAATTTTCAGTTGCCCTCCTGTCCTGTAACAATAACGCGCCTGGGTTAGATAGAATCAAATTCAACTTGTTGAAGAATCTACCCGGCAATGCCAAGAGGCGCTTGTTGAACTTGTTCAATAAGTTCCCTGTGCAAAACATTGTACCGCAGGATTGGAGGCAAGTGAAGGTGATCGCCATCCAAAAACCAGGGAAACCAGCTTCTGATCACAACTCTTATAGGCCGATTGCAATGCTATCCTGTATCCGGAAATTGATGGAAAAAATGATACTTCGTCGCTTAGACCACTGGGTCGAATCAAATGGTCTGCTATCGGATACTCAGTTTGGCTTCCGCCGTGCCAAAGGGACGAATGATTGTCTTGCGTTGCTTTCAACAGATATTCAGCTGGCGTATGCTCGCAAAGAACAAATGGCGTCTGCGTTCTTGGACATTAAGGGGGCTTTTGATTCCGTTTCTATTGACATTCTTTCGGGTAAACTTCACCGACAAGGATTTTCTCCAATTTTAAACAATTTTTTGCACAATTTGTTGTCCGAAAAGCACATGCATTTTACGCATGGTGATTTGGCAACTTTTCGAATTAGCTACATGGGTCTTCCCCAGGGCTCATGTTTAAGCCCCCTTCTTTACAATTTTTATGTAAATGACATCGACGAATGTCTGGCAAATTCATGCACGATAAGACAACTTGCCGACGACAGCGTGGTCTCTGTTACAGGAGCCAATGCTGCCGATTTGCAAGGACCACTGCAAGATACCTTGGACAATTTGTCTGCTTGGGCTCTACAGCTAGGTATCGAATTCTCTCCGGAGAAGACTGAGATAGTAGTTTTTTCTAGGAAGCATGAACCTGCTCAGCTCCAAGCACAATTAATGGGTAAAACGATCTCTCAGGTTTTGGTGCATAAGTATCTTGGTGTCTGGTTCGACTCTAAGGGCACCTGGGGTTGCCATGTTAGGTATCTGATGAAGAAAAGTCAGCAAAGAGTAAATTTTCTTCGTACAATAACCGGATCATGGTGGGGAGCCCACCCAGGAGACCTTATAAGGCTTTACCGAACAACGATATTATCTGTAATTGAGTACGGGTGTTTCTGCTTTCGCTCCGCAGCAAACACACATTTGATCAAACTGGAGCGAATACAATATCGTTGTTTGCGTATCGCCTTAGGTTGCATGCAATCGACCCATACGATGAGTTTGGAGGTCTTAGCCGGAGTTCTACCGTTGAAAAACCGCTTCTGGAGCCTGTCTTCTCGTATTCTTATCAAATGTGAGGTCTTGAACCGTCCTGTGATTGAAAATTTTGAAAGGTTAATCGAACTCAATTCTCAAACCCGTTTTATGACATTGTATTTCAATCACATATCCCAAAATATTAACCCTTCTTTGAATATTCCAAATCGTGTCAACTTATCAAATTCTTCTGATTCTACTGTGTTTTTCGATACATCCATGATAGAAGAAACTCGTGGAATCCCGGATCATTTACGCGTGCAGCAGATCCCCAAATTTTTTTCCAATAAATATCGAAACATCAACTGCAACAATATGTTCTACACTGACGGATCACTTCTCGATGGGTCCACTGGCTTCGGTGTCTTCAATAACAATTTAACCGTCTCCCATAAGCTCGATAATCCTGCTTCTGTTTACGTCGCAGAATTAGCTGCAATTCAGTACACCCTAGGGATTATCGAAAAAATGCGCACGGACCATTATTTTATCTTTACGGACAGTCTCAGTTCTGTTGAGGCTCTTCGATCGATGAAAGATGTTAAGCACTCTCCGTATTTCCTGGGGAAAATACGGGAACATCTGAGTGCTTTATCCGAAAAATCGTTTCTGATTACCTTAGCGTGGGTCCCTTCTCACTGCTCGATACCGGGCAATGAGAAAGCGGACTCTTTGGCTAAGGTGGGCGCATCAAACGGTGAAATTTATGAAAGACCAATTGCTTTTAATAAATTTTGCGCATTTGTTCGTCAGAATACGATCATCAGTTGGCAAAATTCTTGGACCAGAGGGGAACTGGGAAGGTGGTTACATTCCATTATACCCAAGGTATCGATGAGTCCGTGGTTCAAGGGGTTGGATGTAGGTCGAGATTTCATTTGCGTGATGTCTCGGCTTATGTCCAATCACTATAGATTTGATGCGCATCTCCGTCGTATTGGGCTCGGGGAAAGTGGTATCTGTGCCTGTGGTGAAGGTTATCACGACATAGAGCACGTTGTTTGGTCATGCCCTGTACACCGTGACGCCAGGTCTAAATTAATAACTTCCCTCCGGGCCGAGGGTAGAGAACCAGCTGTCCCTGTTCGTGATGTCTTGGCGAGTCGCGACCTACCCTACATGTCCCTTATATACATTTTCCTGAAATCCATCCATGCCCAAGTCTAGTCCCATTCCTTTCCACCCACATTCAACAAAACGGCAAGAACACGTCGTAGACCTCGATTTTGGAACCAGCAATTGAACCCCACACGAACTCGCCAGGAAAACCCGAGGCCTTTCTTTATATCTTGGCTCAGCGGCACACACCATATGGCAACTTGAACACCAGCGAACAACAACAACGAACCAAAACCAGCAACTAGACCCCGCACAATACCCTCAGAACCCGAGGATTACAAGCCCCTGTCCCAGCTCATGACATCGTGGCTTAGCAGAACAAATCCATACATGCTGCATATTCATTCGATGATCATCAGACGACCATTCAACTACAAAACACTGATTAAATAATACATGCTAGTTTTAAGATAGACTTAATTTCAGCTCGTAGTCGGCAGCGAGGATAAAAAATTTGGTTATAGATTTTAAGTCATCCGATATAATTGGCGCCGTTAAACATTGAATTGTATTTGTGCCGTGTCAAATGATTTGTGAAGAAAAAAAAACTCGAAATAATCAAGCCATTCTCCCCGCATGATCGAACCCCGGATAACCGAGCCTCCGGATGATTGTGCCTCCAGATAATCGAGTCCTATCTGTATTGCAATATGCGTATGTACATTGGGTTTAAAATTTCTTATAAGGTTTTTCGAAAAATCCGTGGGTGGCAAAATAACTAACGAATTTGTTATGTCCCTCTAATGTATTTAAATAACTTTATTTCTTCGAAAATACAGGACATATTTGCATTTTTTTTACGAAAACCATCCTTCTGTGCAACATAAGCAGCATATTCAACTAGTAGGGTAACGGGGGTATTTTGGCCCATATGCATATTTTGGCCCACCCGGTAACATTTTACGCATTTTATCTGGTAAATTCAATGAATATTAGAAAACTATGCATGCAACATTTAATAACACACCCAAGAATCATACTACACTATAATTACTTTACGAACTAGTTTCATTTTTTGCCATATTGACTTACATTTTAAGTTTAGTAAAGCGGGAAATGTATGTAGTTTCGCGGGAATGCGAAGATGAACGGGAATAGAAGGTGTGACTAGAATTAAAAAAAAATTTCCCTCGTCCAGGCGGGACGCGAACCCGCAATCTCCGTTGTCTCCGGCAAGGTGTTTTGACCACTCTCTCAGTTGACAGAAATAAACTTCCACAGGGCAGTGTGTGCAGTTTCATCGCGGCGTGCTGAGATGCGGGAACACAATAGTAGAGGGTGATTCGACATTGGTCTTAGGAAGAGTTACCCTTACCCAGTAGTTTAATTGGCCAAAACACCTTGCCGGAGACAACGGAGATTGCGGGTTCGTGTCCCGCCTGGACGAGGGAAATTTTTTTCTAATTCTAGTCACACCTTCTATTCCCGTTCATCTTCGCATTCCCGCGAAACTACATACATTGCCCGCTTTACTAAACTTACACTATAATTGTTGGTGAAAAACTGGCTCTAGATAGTGTTATTTTGGAATTAGTTCATACATATTCAAAGTCATGGCTGAGTCAACCCAAAGTCAAGAGAAAGTAGTAATATACAAGTCAACGTCCGGAAGCTATTGTTACAAATATGTATGCTTTTGAAACAATTCGTTGTTGTAGTAACATCAATAAAATGTCATAGAAACAGTTTGTATACTCTAACATGTTGGAAAAAGTTGAAAAAGTGGTTTAACCATTGGCCGAAGCAAACATATTTTGGCCATGCCAAGTTTTGTCAACTCCCTTGATTCCCGTTCGGCCGTTGCACGTGAACAAAGAAACAGCTTGTGACAATTTACAGGTAATTACTTCTTAATTTATCACATTTAACGATATGAAATTAGATGAGAATGCCTGTCAAACCGCTATAAGCCAAATCATTTCATTTTTAGATGCCTAAAATTCACAAAAATTCACGGCAGAAGAATGTTCTCCTCAAACCCACTGTTTTTGCTCTAAAAATACCGATGATGATCTTAAATATAATTAGTCCGAACTATTTCCATACATGTCTGTAGATATAAAGGTGGGCCGAAGTAAAAATTGGTGGACCAAAATACGTTTTTAGTACTTCGTAGAAATTTTGATATTTCTAGAATATTTTTCAATATATTGCATTGTTGAACGGTGTATATTAAAATAGACACTTAGGTTTTAACAATGGTATATTAGAGTAGGTATTTATGTTGAAAAATTGTGTTTGTTTTTAATGAACTGTGCGAACGCTTCCCAAAGCTGGCCAAAATACCCCCGTTACCCTAAATGAAATAAAAAGTAATAAAAGTAATAAAATGCGCTCCTTATTATTTTGTTTTTATTTGCGATTGTTGTACATTCGAACATTTTAATTTTAGTACTAAAAATAGTTGGAAATCGATATGAACCTGATATGTAGAAGGTTCATTCAATAATTAAATAACTAACAGGTGAAAATTAAAGCACCTAGACCGAGTGCGTGTGGGTTATGAAGCAGAGCTACAATCAAGCTTTGCTCGAGATGCTGTGCGGGCTTTACCAAGTTCGAATAGGAATTTTGTAATATTTTTTGAAATATGAACTTGTGTTGTGAATTGATAATTGATGGTTATGCGTCCTGAAACGACGAAAAGTATCAAAATAGTGTCTTGATCATTCTCCACTGTATTCTTTGGCTGAAGGCTTAAAAATATAAAGCAATTTAAACCTCATATTAGAAGAAATATTTACCGAAACGTATGGTTTCTTTAAAACTGTGTAATGCGCTTCGGTTCTTAACCCAATATCAAGATTTCTATATTTAAAGAGCAACACCTCGTAGAACACCTTACTTTTATTCTTGCTTCATTTTTCCAAAAGAAGTAAGTTAGTCTCCTGGTTTGCGCGTGTGGACACAACACGTGTGAAAAGATATCAAATGTGAGAACGAAACAAACAAAGCCAAGTAATTTCAACTGTTGCAATAAAAAAATTTTCACCGCATGTTCTTTTAAAACTATAAAAAGAATTAGAAAATCAGTTTAGACTACTGATTAGTTATCACTTGAATCCTTTTTGTATCCTTGGCTACACCGGTGTTGTTAAACAGAGCATTATTTTGCTGCTTCATTTCATTGAATTTCATTAAATTTCATTTCGTTAAATTCAAGACATTTAACAAAGAGATATCACCTGTTTGGTGCTATTCTCTTATTCTTCACGTGCCGAGTCGGCGACCGAAGCAGCTAGCTTGAGTGCGTGTTACCTAGCAAGCAAGAGCTCAATTTGCGTTCCGCTCCTAGTGCGGCGCGTGCTTTACCAAGTCTGGTTCATATAGTTCTTAAGTTCAAGCGTTTGAGAAAACGAGTGTAAGCAAGCGGGCTTCGGAGGGCTCACGAAGTCGGGAACACTCGGGCCTGTGTTTACCGAAGCTTTCGAAGGGCTGTTTTGTTTAGAACACTGCCGGTTTTCGTTTTGTATAAGCACTGAAGGGCAATAAAAATACTCTCCGTGGCATCGTCTAAAACGCACATACGGTGCACAGTGGGGAATTGCAGGCCATCAGCCAAAAACAATTTTTTATGTTAGCTATTTCATAATAGAGCAAACTGAGCATTTTTCACAGATGGAGAGATTGTTTACACCCATGAGTTACATTCTAAAAGGGCGTATGCCTTTTGGCATAGGTTTTATTCGAAGCATTGTAGCCCAGAAACCGTTGGTTGTATAGAAAAACAGTCTGAGAATGAGTTGTAGGGAACTAAAAATTCACCATAAAAAAATATACACTGTACAAAAAATTTTTTTTTGACCAAAAAAAATATTAAATATAAACATTAAATTTCAATTAAAAAAAAAGAGTTGATTTTTTTTTATTTTTTTTTTTAAGAAACTTGATGTTAAAACGCAACTTTAAAAAAAGGTCCTGGATGGAGAAATGAAAAATAATTTTTTTTATGATAGATTATTTTTTTATAAAAATTCTAATTTAAAAATTTTTCAAAATATTTGTATTCTGATGATTTTAAAAGATGCAGAGAGTCATTTTGAATCAAACAGCTCTTGGTAGTTAACATTCTAAAGGCATCGGTTTTCGAGTTATTTTGAATTTAACCTCGAAAAATTATTAATATTTCGGAAAATACACGTTTTTCTTAATTTGTCCATGGTTCTCCAGCAAAAACCATACGTTCATTGGAATGCTTGATCAAAAATATACAATTCATTCTTTGACAACAAAACGATTGGATAAATAACTCAAGCGCTAAACCTTAGGCTACCTACACGTTCCCCCTTGCCGAATGTTTTATAAAAAAATATGTTTGTCGTGCAACACTACTTGTTTACTAACAATGACTGTTTGTAAAGTACGCAACCAATAACTACTGGGTTACCTACAATATCTGTTTTCGTATATAAATACGATTGCACTTCTCCTGAAGTGTTAGTAACAGTTTGCATTTTATGAAGATGAATAAATTGAAAACGGAATACACCAAGCCCAAATGCTGTAAACCCTTTCCTGATCATCGGTGCTCATCAAGCTTACGCAAATTGAACGAAAACGTTATTGCAAAATTAAAAATATTGAACAGTCAAGCTCATTTTAATACTATATTTAATTTTTCTATTGAACAGTCAAGCTCATTTTAATTGTCAAACCACCATTCATCCCTTCGTTGTTTACTATTCAGAATCTGGAACACTTAAGAGTATCAGCTTCATCATAATATTGGAAGTACTCCATCATGATACTGTTGCGGTTCAGTTGTTCATTGCCAAATTAACCCTCTAGTACCCAAATTAATTTTTAGACGGACTTCGAAAAAATCACTATTAAGCCTCATAAACATTTTTTAAGTTCTTATTGAAGCTTTTTAGAGGTTCGACTGAAGACCGCCTAGAGGCGGCACTGGGCACTAGAGGGTTAATTAGTTTTTTGAAAACAACAATACAGTTGAAAAAAGCGATATTAATGTCTGATGAAGCTGCCTCACAATATAAAAAATAGAAAAAACTTTGCAAGTTCAAAACAAAATATAACGTCGATGCAGAGTGGCATTTTATGCGACTTCTCAAGGGAAAGGGCCATGCGATGCAATTGGTGGCATATTAAAACGAATGGCAAGAAATGCAAGTTAAGCTAAAGAACATGAACATCCCATTACAAGCGCAAAAGAATTGTATGATTGGTCTAAAAATAATAAAAATTCAGCAAAAATGTCATTTAGTTGGGTATCATATGAAGAATATGAACAAGGAGTAACAGAATGGAGCAATATTTTCAAAAAATCTTTAATAATAGCTGCCACTAGGGATGGGCGATGCTTGTATCGATACCAGCGGTATCGATACACGGAGCCAAAGTATCGAGTATTTTGGCATCGATACTCGTTGCTAGCGATGAGTAGCGGTATCGATACATGGCCAACGATACTTTGAAACGATACCGATACCACCGATGCCTTCTATTGGGGATACGCGATACCAGTTTCGATGCCAACGGCATCGATACTTCGGCCAAAAGCATCGAGTATTTTGGCATCGATACTTTCTATAGCGATACCACGATACTTGGTATCGTTTTGTGCAAAAGTATTCGAGTACTCAGGTATCGATACTTCAGACAGTATCGCCCATCCCTAGCTGCCACACAAAAGTAATACTCTTTTGTTCCGATTTCAGAAAATAAGATACAAACGAAGCTGTTTTCAAAAGATGATGAATCATTTACTTATGATGTATATAAAACATTAGGTGAAACTAGTTCTGTAAAGTATCTATGTCATAAAAAAATATGTTCCTAAGATAATAAAACTCGAAAATGAATATTTGATTCTTATATATATATATATATATATATATATATATCACTTAGAACATTTAACTCTTTTCTTGAGAACCGTTCGCCCAATCGTTTTGTTGTCAAAGAATGAATTGTATACTTTTGATCAAGCATTCCAATGAACGTATGGGTTTTGCTGGAGAACCATGGACAAATTAAGAAAAACGTGTATTTTTTTGAATAATTATAATTTTTCGAGCTTAAATTCAAAATAACTCGAAAACCGATGCCTTTAGAATGTTTACTACCAAGAGCTGTTTGATTCAAAATGACTCTCTGCATCTTTTAAAATCATCAGAATACAAATATTTTGAAAAATGTTTGAATTAAAATTATCATAAAAAAATTAATCTACCATAAAAATATTATTTTTCATTTCTCCATCCTGGACTTTTTTTTAAAGTTGCGCATTAACATCAAGTTTCTTTAAAAAAAAAATAAAAAAAAATTTAACTCATTTTTTTTAAATTGAAATTTAATGTTTATTTTTTATTTTTTTTGGTCCAAAAAAATTTTTTTTGTACAGTGAATACAACGCTACAACTCATTCTCAGACAGTTTTTCTATACAACCAACGGTTTCTGGGCTACAATGCTTCGAATAAAACCTATGCCAAAAGGCATACGCCCTTTTAGAATGTAACTCATGGGTGTAAAATATCTCTCCACCTGTGCAAAATGCTCAGTTTGCTAAGCCAAATACGTGTGCAAAGTTTCATTCAAATCAAAAATGGTCGATTAAATTTTCGCGTATTTCCAGACGATTTGAAATGATTTTGCTCAATATTTTTCCTTTCTTGCTATAGTATCCAAGTGCTTGAATCCAAAATTTGCCCGCGATATCATGAAATCTGATTTTTTATGACTTTTTAAAGCTTAGCAAACTGACGTTTTTTGACATATTTTTCAAAAAAGTACATTACTTTGAAACGCTCTGTTTCAGTGATAACTTGGATTGTTTCGGCGACAAAGGAAAGTTGTGATGCCTGATGTGCAGTCAGCATTTGTTTTGCTTTCATTATTGACACGTTGCTTCGGTATGCAAACTGTTACTTTCCTTACGGAAAGATTTTCAAGTACGTTGATTTGAGTCAATGAGTTTTTTCATAACTTTTTGTATATTGAAGGTAAACTAATTGTTTTTAAAGCTTTTGGAAGTGCATTGTTGTGATTCTTTATAGGCATTTCAATTGGATGTTAACTTGGCTTCGTCAAACAACCTTACAGTTAAATTTCTTAGTTTTTCTAGATTTTTGTTCCATCATGGCGCGTCTATGCTAATTAATCGCCTATTGGTTAGACTGCTTTAGTTATACAGGGTATCAAGGTTACGGATGTGATGCAGATGTGCAGATGCAGGTATGTGATTACGGGTGCAAATGTGAATGCGGATGTTCCTCATTCAGGGATGCGGATATAAGTATCCGTAACATCTCAGGTGTTTTATTTCGCCTATTTCGCATGACAAATCGCATCCCATTCTAACAGTCAATGAAGCGAGCAGCAAACAAACCAAAGAAAATTTTGCTATAAAATTTTACTAGGCTATTTTTTTCAACATCCGCGTGATACCTCGTGATACATGATGCAGATGCGAATGCGAATGCGGATGTCAATTTTCATGCGGATGTTCCGCATTAACGGATGCGGGTGCGGATATCCGTAACATTCCTAGTAAAGGTTAAATGACATTCCAAGGAACAAAATGGTATATCATAACCATACTTTTTATTGCACTAGCTATAATAACTCGATTTTTATTTTGGATTGGTTGAAATTCGAGACTGTTCGACGTTTGAATCAAAAGGGTACATCAATTCAAGTTTTAATTATGAAATTCAATTTATTTAGGGTATCGAGTGTCTTCGGCACTGTTGTTCTTCAGCAGGATTTCTACAGCTTTCTTATGCAAAAGCCTGCCGAAGAAAACCACTGCCGAAAACGTTCGATACCCTATTTGTTGTTTTTGGCAGCCAAAACCACTCGTTCGCTTAACCTATTAACAGAATCATTGCACCACCAAATATATCTTAATCGTTACGCAAATTTTACATCATTCTATCTAATGCTTCAACATCGATTTGTGCGTCATTGTGTATTTTGGGGCGAATCGAAATTAATGATATCAAACTCAAATTTATATTAAATCAATCTTTCCCCATGCATTTCCTAATGTTTTATCATGTCTACATACGTTGTTTATTTTTGCTCTCTCGTTTAGGAAAATTCCACTAACGGTGATACAGCAGATCATAAAGATTGCTTAGCAAAAACACATGAACTACAAATGATAATAGAAAAACAGGTACGTAAATTTTTGTTATATAGTATACAGTCTCTCTACAATAATGGGCCAGTCAACGTGTTCGAAAATTGATATAAAATCGGAAAAGTCATCAACTACGAATGTTTTCCTATCTATCTGTTTGTTCTGATGTGTACTTTCGATCAACAGTTAGTTTCACTGCAGTTGATGCGTGTAAATCGGTTGGGAAGAAAAATATCACTTACATAGCAAAATACACAATTATGGGTCACTTTTGGTATTCAAAATCATTTAGTCTATTTTTTTTTTGTTCATCTATAGTTTATTTGACACGGCACAAATACAATTCAATGTTTAACGGCGCCAATTATATCTGGTAGCTTACTTTCTAAAGTATCTTAATAACTAAAAGCAAATTTTTTATCCTCGCTGCCGACTACGAGCTGAAACTAAATCTAACTTAAAGCTAGAATGTTTTGCATCAAAAGCACAGGTTTGTTGTTTGATGGTTTTCATTGCCATAGGTAAGCAGCATATTAAATTTGTTCCGCTGCTGGGCCAAGATATTACGGACTGGCATATTGGGTTGTTTCCATCGGGCCTTGAGAGTATCGTGCGGGTCTGTTTCCGGATCTGGGATCTTAACGTGTTCTTGTCGTTTGGTTGGATGTAGGCGGAAGGGGATAGGACTAAACTGGGGCGTGGATGGATTTCAGGAAAACGTATATAAGGGACATGTAGGATAGGTCACGGCTCGCCAAGACATCACGAACAGGAACAGCCGGCTGCCTACCTTCGGCCTGCAGGGAAGCTATTAATCTAGACCTGGCGTCACGGTGTACAGGGCATGACCAAACAACGTGCTCTATGTCGTGATAACCTTCACCACAGGCACAGATACCACTCTCCCCGAGCCCAACACGACGGAGTTGCGCGTCAAATCTATAGTGATTGGACATAAGCCGGGACATCATGCAAATGAAATCCCGACCTACATCCAACCCCTTGAACCACGGGTTCGTCGATACCTTGGGGATTATGGAATGTAACCACCTTCCCAGTTCCCCCTTGGTCCAAGAATTTTGCCAACTGATGATCGTATTCTGACGTACAAATGCGAAATATTCATTAAAGGCAGTTGGTCTTTCATAAATATCACCGTTTGCTGCGCCCACCTTAGCCAAAGAGTCCGCTTTCTCATTGCCCGGTATCGAGCAGTGAGAAGGGACCCACGCTAAGGTAAACTGATACGATTTTTCGGATAAAGCACTCAGATGTTCCCGTATTTTCCCCAGGAAATACGGAGAGTGCTTAACATCTTTCATCGATCGGAGAGCCTCAATGGAACTGAGACTGTCCGTAAAGATAAAATAATGGTCCGTGCGCATTTTTTCGATAATCCCTGGGGTGTACTGAATTGCAGCTAATTTTGCGACGTAAACAGAAGCAGGATTATCGAGCTTATGGGGAACGGTTAAATTGTTATTGAAGATGCCAGTGGACCCATCAAGAAGTGATCCGTCAGTGTAGTACATATTGTCGCAGTTGATGTTTCGATATTTATTGGAAAATTTTTTAGGGATCTGCTGCACGCGTAAATGATCCGGGATTCCACGAGTTTCTTCTATCATGGATGTTTCGAAAAACACAGTAGAATCAGAAGTATTAGATAAGTCGACACGATTTGGAATATTCGAAGAAGGGTTAATATTTTGGGACATGTGATTGAAATACAATGTCATAAAACGGGTTTGAGAATTAAGTTCGATTAACCTTTCAAAATTTTCAATCACGGGACGGTTCAAGACCTCACATTTGATTAGAATACGAGAAGACAGGCTCCAGAAGCGGTTTTTCAATGGAGTACTCCAGCTAAGATCTCCAAACTCATCGTATGGGTCGATTGCATGCAACCCAAGGCGATACGCAAACAACGATATTGTATTCGCTCCAGTTTGATCAAATGTGTGTTTGCTGCGGAGCGGAAGCATCATTTAGTCTATAAAATCGTCAAAATACATAACGCAAGTTATCTTATTGTTGTAAAAGCTTGATAATAAGTAATTTTATTCAGTCTTGATGCATTATCATGTAAAAGCATGGGCGCAACTAAGGAAAATTTCTAGGGGGGGCTAGTTTTCATACATTTCAATGACCTAGCCGACGAAATAAGGACGACGATTAGAAACTCGGTACATGTAACAGTAGATCGCTAAACGCCCCGGGTGCCGACCGGATTCTGCTGGACCAGCTAGAACCCCGCCACTTCGACATCGTTGCACTCCAGGAGCTTTGCCCGAAAGGAGAGAAGGTGAGGCGGATTCGTGGCCGCAGGGATAGTACTATCAGATCGGCGGCACAACCAGTGAGCTGGGTACCGGCTTTAGAGTGCTGAGCACGACTCTGCATCCTGCTCAGCACTATAAAGCCGCTACCCAGGTTGTGTTTGTTGAAAATAAAAGGCTGGTTCTACAACTACACTATCCTCAATGTGCACTTCCCTCATGAAGGGCGACCAAATATAGAGAAAGAAACGCTCTACACACAGCTGGAGAAACTCTACGATAGTTGCTCGCGTAGAGACATCAAGATCGTCATCGGGAATATGATTGGTCAGATCGGCCCGCACAGCCTGCACATCGTGACCTTTCCACGAAAATACAACCAAAAACCACCTAGAGATCACCTGTCCACCGTACAACGAACCAAAGTAACCATGTTCTCATCGACGGTCCGTTCTCCTCAGATATACAAAAGTACGCACCAATTGCGGTACGGATATTTGCTCGAACATGACCACCTAGATCGAGTCTAGTGCGACCAAGCAAAAAGTTTACGATGTACCTGATACGACCGGTAGTCCTCTACGGAATCGATACAACGACGCTTCTGGCGGAGGGTCTTGACGCTATTGGAGTTTTGAACGGAAAGTGCTGCGGACTATCCACGGTGGAGTACAGACGGACGACGGATAATGGCGACAGTGCATGAACCATGAGCTGCACGCGCTGCTGGGAGAGGGCCCCGTTGCACACCTGGCGAAAGTCAATAGGTTGCGGTGGGCCGGTCACGTCGTAAGGATACCGGACGACAACCCTGTGAAATCACTCCTCTTCAGAAACCCTGCCGGCACCAGAACCAGAAAGGCGCAGCGTGCACGATGGCTCGACTAGATCGAAAGAGACTTGCGTCTGGGGAACGGGCAAAACACAGCCCAAAACCGAGCAGCATGGCAACAACTTCTTGATACTGCACGAGCCACTACGGCTCTCGTCTGATTGGTAAGGTAAGTAGGAGAGCTAGGTTTGAAAATCGGTCCTGGGTGCAGTACTAGTTCTTAGCCAATGAATGATGACATGCCAATTTGTGTTGATTTTGATGCTTTGATAAGAAGTATGGAATATATTTATATCGAATACAATCATTCTCTGGGAATTTCTAGGGGGGCTTCAAGCTTACTAAGGGGGGCTGAAGCCCCCCCTAGCTCCCCATAGTTGCGCCCATGTGTAAAAGTAATAAAAATAGCCAAAATATGGACTGACCCACAATTATGGGTCACTTCACTTATTGCACCGAGCAGAATTATAGTTTTTAGTGACATTTTCAACTTTAAATCAGTTTAATCGTATAAATGAGGTTACAAGTGAGTTACAAAAAATATCACTGCTAATGAAAATTGTTCAGTTTCGTGAGAATCGACGTATTTGCGTAAAAGTGACCCATAATTGTAGCTGACCCATAACTGTGGAGGCACTGTATATCATATCACTTATCAAAACGTTTTTATGCATACAGTTTATAAAGTTCTTAACTTTCCACACATTTAAAGTAGAAAACAGCGATCGATTACAGCAAACTATTTTTCGAGTCTCGCTACCGAATTTTGAATTGATCGTTTGTTTTAAACATCTTCTTTTGAACAGCGAGCCTGCGTTTGTAGGGTATTCCCTACCAGGACTAAGGATAACATAGATAGGGACGTTGCGATACCATTAAACATCGATACTTAGAATCGATACTTGTATCAAGAGTAGGTACTGATATTCTGATAGTATTGATTCTAAGTTATCGATACCTACATGTATTGTTGTGCGATACTAGTTCATTAAAAATGAAAATCATAACTCTTTTTTATTATTTATTTCTCAAGATGAAAACGTTTAATTCAATTAAACCGTTCATTTTTATTTACTTAACCTAGAAAAAAAGAGCTTCTGCAGATACCCAAGGCCGATTACGCATTTCCTTTATAAGCTCTCGTTTTCGAAAAAGCGGCTCGCATGGCTCAGTAGATTTGACCTTCGGATCACTGTAGAAGAGGATCGTTCCCGTAGGTTAATCTACAGAATTTTTGTTGAATTAGCATCGCTGATGAGATGGCGTGCATGCATGCGATGCTACAAAATGACACAGGAAACAGCAAATTTTCTGTTTCGTTCGTTCTTCTTTAGGTTGTTTTGATTTTTTTCGATGCTGAGCGGTGTGTCGATATTGATGAAGTTTGGTTGGTAAAACATCGATACCAAATATTCAAGTATCGGAAGTAGAAGAATCGATTCTGTGTTAGTATCGATGATATCGCAACGTCCCTAAACATAGATATAAAACATACGAAGTCCTGTACGTGCACTTGGTACACGGAATCACTCCACTAGGTAGCTGCAGATGATGATTAACTTTATTGAACTACAATTTTGGCTTAAATATTAACCTATGGGTAACTCAGAGCGATTCTCAGGCTACCGTTCACCTAGCTGATTTATTCTGGCCTATGGAATTTCTTGGCCTGTCTCAATTCCGAACTTACTTTTAGTACTTTCGGGCAATCTGGTTGAGAGCGCTAGAACATGCGCCCTAAAACATGTGCACCAAAGCATGTTCGAGAGCGCGTAATAAGTGCTCAGAACCGTGCACAACCGTGAGCGAGCGAGATCGACTGTGAGCGACGCTGTGCCGCCGGCTCCGGTTTTGTTTATAGTTAACTTAAAATGGTATACTTAGTGTAGCATGATCGGTTAGGATATTTACATTTCGTAAGCCACCGATCGACGCCTCATAATTAGGACGCTTGGATATTGTTCTGAACGATTTATAGGACGATTTGTGGATAAAATCCTCAAAAAACACCGACGCAAACGACATAGACAAACGTTAACAACGCTCCAACCGGAACGAGAAGAAATAAAGCGAGTCAGCAGGTCGTTCTACCCCAAAGTTACCAACCAGATCAAAGCAACACTGAAACTTCAGGTTGTACACAAAACTGACAACACACTACGTGATTTGCTGTGCAAATCACAGCGTATAGAGAGAGAAACAACTAGTCTACACAAAGTCTCTAAGATGGGCGGTATCGCGTCCAAAACCGGTCGACAGAGAGATAAATTTTAATGCGTGTTTTTTGTTGTAAGAACAATAAGTGTTGTTTGTCTTGTCTCGCGTCGTGTAATATGTCAATTGTTAGTGTTTTAACTTGTAAGGCGCTTTTGAGAAGCACAAATATCGATAGCAAGGTATGTGGCGTTGCCATATTTACAATTTAAATGCATCTAAATCATTCATTTTACGATGTGAATATTTGTTTTTCAGTGGCTGTTTATAAACGAACTTTTTCGCAATTAAATTGGTTTCCAACCTGGTCGATTCTGCTTATGACATACTGTTACATCATATATCTACACATCAAGATTGAAACTGCAACCATTCGATGGGTCAAAAGGCGCTGGTAATGATAGTCTGCCACCGATCTTGTTTCAAAAACCATGCCGAGTCGCTTGCATTACCTTACCTTACCTTACCAAACAGTCCCAAGCCGTGGTGTGGCCTTTGCTGTACGTAAGAGTCGTCTCCATTCCACTCGGTCCATGGCTGCAGTTCGCCAGCTCTGCAGTCTGCGTAGGGTCCGCAGGTCGTCTTCCACCTGATCGATCCACCTTGCCCGCTGTGCACCTCTCCGTCTCGTCCCTGACGGATTGGTTTCAAGAACCATCTTTACCGGGTCGCTGGGCATGTTGTAGGGATGTCGTCTGACATCCCTACAACATGCCCAGCCCACCGCAGCCTGCCTATCTTAGCGGTGTGGACGATAGATGGCTTCCCAAGCAGCTCCTGCAGTTCGTGGTTCATTCGCCTTCTCCACACTCCGTTTTCCATCTGCAGTCCACCGAAAATGGTACGCAGTGCCTTCCGCTCGAACACCGCAAGGGCGCGTTGGTCCTCCACAAGCATACTCCATGTCTCATGCCCGTAGAGGACTACCGGTCTGATCAGCGTCTTGTAGATGGTTAACTTGGTGTGGCGGCGAATTCTACTCGATCGAAGCGTCCTTCGGAGACCAAAGTTTGCACGATTTCCTGCCATAATGCGCCGTTGAATTTCTGTGCTGGTATCGTTGTCGGCAGTTACCAGTGAGCCCAGGTACACGAGCTCATCGACCACCTCGATTTCATCACCACCAATTTGAACTCGAGGTGGGAGGTTACTGATACTGTTACTGTCTTCACGTGAACCCCTTTCTTTCATGTACTTCGTCTTCGATGCATTGATGACCAGTCCAATCCGTTTGGCTTCAGCCTTTAGTCCGATGTACGTATCCGCCATCTTCACAAAGGTCCGAGCCACAATGTCAATATCGTCGGCGAAACCAAACAGTTGAACCAACTTTTGGAAAATCGTGCCATTCGTGTTAATCCCCGCTCTTCTAATGACACCTTCCAGGGCAATGTTGAACAGTAGGCACGAGAGACCATCACCTTGCCTTAGTCCTCTTCGGGTTTCGAAGGGGCTCGAGAGTGCCCCCGAAACACGAACTACACACATCACTCGATCCATCGTCGCTTTGACCAACCACGTCAGTTTGTCCGGAAAACCGTAGTCGTGCATAATTTGCCATAGCTTGTCCCGATCTATTGTGTCGTACGCCGATTTGAAATCGATGGACAAATGATGTGTGGGCACGTTATATTCGCGGCATTTCTGCATAACCTGCCGAACCGCGAATATCTGATCCGTGGTGGCGCGGGCACCCATAAATCCCGCCTGGTAATGCCCCACGAACTGCTTCGCAAATGGCGATAGTCGACGGCAAAGTATTTGGGAGAGTACCTTGTAGGCGGCGTTCAACAGAGTGATTGCCCGGTAATTGCAGCACTCCAGTTTGTCGCCCTTTTTGTAGATGGGACACACAATACCCTCCATCCACTCCTCCGGTACTCGTTCTTCCTTCCAAACCTTGACAATGACCCAGTGCACGGCTCTGGCCAGTGTTTTTCCACCGTATTTCAATAGCTCGCTGGGAAGGTGGTCCACTCCAGCAGCTTGGTTGTTTTTCAGCCGACCAATCTCCTCCTCCACCTCCAGAAGATCGGGGGCTGGAATTCAGATGTCTTCTGCTCGTGCACCAAGATCAGTTGCCATACCGTCCTTGCGCTCTACTGCATCGCCGTTTAGATGCTCGTCGAAGTGCTGCCTCCACCTTTCGATCACCTCACACTCTTCAATAAGAAGGTTGCCGTCCAAGCTCCTGCACATATCGGCTTGCGGCACGAAGCCTTTACGGGAGCTGTTCAGCTTCTCGTAGAACTTCCGAGTGTCGTTAGCTTGGTACAGCTCTTCCATCGCTACGCGATCTCGGTCCTCTTGCTGGCGCTTCTTCCTTCGGAGGACTGAGTTTTGGCTGTTCCGTGCCTGTCGGTATCGTTCCACGTTCGCTCTCGTGCGGTGTTGCAGCATTCTCGCCCGTGCTGAATTCTTCTCCTCGACTAACCGTTTGCATTCGCCGTCAAACCAGTCATTTCTATGATTCGGGGCCCTTGTACCTAGTAGCGCTACAGCAGTGCTACCTATGGCGGATCGGATGCTCCTCCAGCTATCTTCAAGGGTAGCTGCGCCAAGCTGCTCTTCCGTGGGTAGCACTGCCTCCAGCTGCTGCGCGTATTCCTGTGCAGCCTCGGCGTCCCGCAGTTGCTCAATATTTGGTCGCGGCGTTCGACTTCGGCGGGTGTTATACACCGTCGATAGTTTTGAGCGCATGCACACAGCTACTAGGTAGTGGTCCGAATCTATATTCGCACTGCGGTAGGTGCGAACGTTGATGATGTCGGAGAAGAACCTGCCGTCGATTAGAACGTGGTCGATTTGGTTCTCTGTCTGTTGGTCGGGTGATCTCCAGGTGGATTTGTAGATATCTTTGCGGGGGATAAAGGTACTTCGGACTACCATACCACGGGAGGCCGCAAAGTTTACGCACCGATGGCCGTTATCATTAGACACGGCATGCAGGCTATCTGGTCCGATTACCGGTCTGTACATTGCCTCCCGGCCTACCTTAGCATTCATGTCCCCAATAACGATTTTCACGTCCCGTCGCGGGCAGCTATCGTAGACCTGCTCCAGCTGCGCGTAGAACGCTTCCTTCTCGTCGTCGGGTCTTCCTTCATGTGGGCAGTGCACGTTGATGATGCTGTAATTGAAGAACCGGCCCTTTATCCTCAACTTGCACATCCTTGCGTTGATCGGCTGCCACCCCATCACGCGTTGGCGCATCTTACCCAGTACTATGAAGCCGGTTCCCAGCTCGCTGGTTGTGCCACAGCTCTGGTAGAAAGTAGCCGCCCGGTGCCCGCTTCTCCATACCTTCTGTCCTGTCCAACAAAGTTCCTGCAGCGCTACGACTTCGAAGTTGCGTGGATGTAGCTCGTCATAGATTATCCTGTCGCATCCTGGAAAGCAGAGCGATTTGCAGTTCTATGTCCCAAGTTTCCAATCGTAGTCCTTATTTCGTTGCCTAGGTCTATGCCGATTGTTCCGATCCGTATTATCTCTTACGTTGTTTGTAACATGTTGTTTTCCGGGGCGGCTTGTTGGGCCTTCCCCAACCCCCTGTCTCGCCGGGGGACCATCGTGTCAGCTCTGTTTAGAGTCCCACGCTGCTACCAGGACGTTGATCAGCCGCTCCTAACATGGAGATCAGACGCTGTTTTGAGCCGCACCATCTTGGTGAACAGACGCTCAGGTTGGCGAAGCATTTCCTCTACCGCCGGAATATGGTTTACGCGCCAATGATCGCTTGCATTACCTGTGCGGATAATTTTTAACAGGTCGATATCCGCAATAAGTTTTCCCAGTGCTTGCGAACCAGCGGAATTGTACCCGTTTATAAGGCAGGCAGCATTCAAGACGCGATAAACTACCTATCTCTATCCTGTGTAGCATATCGAAAGTTCTTGAAAACTCAGTTCAAGATTCGCTCTGTTCAAAGGTCTACCACATTATCCCCGAATGGCAGCTCGGTTTTAGCAAAAATTGTTCAACGACCGCTTAATTGATGGCATACGTTACTTCACTGATTAGCGCATTGTATAATAGCGTGCTGAAACGTTTTTTTAGCATTAAAGGTTGATGCGAGACCTCTATTGTTTGGTCCCATATCCGATTGAATATTTTTTCCATTGGGACTTCAGTGTTGCGCTCATCTACGTTGCACTTTTTTACAGAATGCGGAAAACTTTTTTACAGAATACGGGACTTCTTAATAAGTTAATTCGGCTTCGGTTCACCTATATAAGAAGCTTCACTGCCTTCTTGATTAGAAGCTATCAGTTGCTAACAATAACTCCACTACGATGGAATAAACAAGATACTTGAAACACACATTGTTCCTTATTTCCCCAAACAGCCAAGCAGTAGCCAGCGAAGAGTTAATTGAAAAAGTCTTTGTCTATACTAGAAGAGTTTGAATTTTTATACAGTCTACAGCTTGGTTTTGTTGACCATCGGAGAAAGTTTTATGGTGTGGACAGATTTATGGTCCTTCAAACCGGATCCTTTGTTGGCTTCAAAGGAAATCGATTTTTTTTTCATTGGGAGGATGTTTTGTAATGAATAAATTATTTACTAACATTTATTCAAAATTTATTTTGTGTGTTATATTACAAACGGTGACTTAGCAACACTATTTCAATCAGGAAAATCGATTATACGGAACCAGTTTAGTTTACTGGTGCCCTAATTGCTAAGGACATAGCCTGCACTTATAGGTTATAGGTTTTTGCATTTTGTGTGGTTAATGGACTAAAGGCAGGCTGTCCATTTCTGTGACAAATCATGTCGAAATTACGGGAACAGTCGGAGGTGTTGAGCGTCACCACGTCTTCTATTATGCTAAAAGAACAAAATAGCTATAGCTAACAGGGTTATATGGACTTTTGGTAGGCACTAGAGAGGGATGTTATTTTGGGGTTCGGAACATGTAGTTTTAGGGACGTTGCGATATCATCGATACTAACACAGAATCGATTCTTCTACTTCCGATACTTGAATATTTGGTATCGATTTTTTACCAACGATACTTCATCAATATCGATACACACAGCTCAGAATCGAAAAAAATATCAAAACAACCTAACAAACGAACGAAACAGAAAATTCGCTGTTTCCTGTGTCATTTTGTTGCATCGCATGCATGCATGCCATCTCATCAGCGATGCTAATTCAACAGAAATTTCTGTAGATTAACCTACGGGAACGATCCCTTTTCTACAGTGATCCGAAGGTCAAATCTACTGAGCCATGCGAGCCGCTTTTATTTAAAACGGAGCTTATAAAGGAAAAGCGTAATCGGCCTTCGGTATCTGCAGAAGCTGGTTTTTGCCTTTCTCCTAGAAAGGTATAGCAATCACTTGCAAAACCGAAAGTATAAAAGTCCCCAAAGGGCCGAATGGCATATATCACTCGACTCAGCTCGACGAGCTGAGCATTTTCTGTATGTGTGTGTGTACTTTTCTCAGAGATGGCTGGGCCGATTTTCATGAAATTAATTGCAAATGAAAGGTCTTGTTGTCCCATAAGACCATATTAAATTTTATTTTAATCGGATTTTTAGTCTAGAGGTTTTGTATCAAAATGTAAAAATCATGAAACATCGTTATCTCGAAAACGTCACAACCGATTTTAACAGAATTGGTTTCAAATGAACGGGCTACCTGAAAACCCCCTAATTTTTGAATTTTATAAAAATTGAACATATGGTTCAAAAGTTATGAAAAGAAACAAGTTCTGAACACTGTTTAATCCCACTCATGTTACTCAGAGATGGCTGGACCGATTTTCATAAACCAGTTTCAAATGGAAGGTCTAGTTGCCCCATAAGACCCTATTGATTTGTTTTGCAATCGGACCATTACTTTGCCTGTTATGTTTAAAAATGTGAAATCCACCTATGAAAAGGAACATATTCCGAAGTCTACTTGGACTCACTCACTTCTCTCAGAGATGGCTGACCCGATTTCCACAAAATTAGTGTCAAATGAAAAGTCTAGCTGCCTCATAACACCCTATTGAATTTCACTGTAATCGAACTATAACTTCGTCTGTAAAGTACCGAAATGTGAAAATCACGAAACTTCATTATCTCAGAAACTACACAATCGATTTGATCAATATTATTATCAGATTAGCGGGCTAGTTTAAGGTTTACTGATGAATTTTGATTGAACAAGTGGTTTCGAAGTTTGGCTGCCCTAAAGGTTCCCATTTCATTTGATTATAATTGAACTTAAGCCACCGTTATGTATGAAATTGTTAATGAAACAACGAATGTCTATTAATTCAAAGATTACATGACTTATTTGAACATAACTAGTGTCATACGAACGAGTCATTTCTCAAACTTACAAATAAAAAACTTCATAACAATTTGATATGTGGCTCAAAAGTTATGAAAAGAAAAGAAATTCAAAGACTATTCAAAACTGTACCTGCTTTGATCGATATATGTGGCCTTAACATAATTTAAGTGTGGTATCGTACTATTTAAAGGTTTCAAATTCATTGATTCCTTGCGATGTGTTTAAAGTCTGCAAATGCACGACGAATCGGCCATAGGATATGATCAAAGTCAAAGAACAAATCGTTTGAAATGATTGGTTTTAATCGAAATGACAACATCCTCGACTTTTGGCTTCAGTACATCGCCTTAATTCTGATTATATTCATATTGGGTAACATTCGGTCATTTTCAGCAGATTTTCTGGCATCAATCTGACACCGGAAATACCCATATTGGGAGGTATTTAGTTATTTTGGTTGTTTTCCTGAACCTAAAAGTGGTCGTCTTCAAATTCAAAATGGTGTCCAGGGTCAATGTTTGGTTTCTATGCATCATCTCGATTACGGATATATCCATATTGAGTATTATTCGGTCATTTGCGACTGTTTCCTATAAGTTGCCATTTAGCACTTCAAAATGGTGCCTGAGGTCAATTGTTAGCTCATTGCATCATTCTGGTTCCAGAGATACTCATATTGGATGGTATTTGGTTTTTTTGGGCTGTTTTCACAAGCCGGAAGTCGCCATCTTGGATTTCAAAATGGTATTTAAGATAATTTCTGGCCTCTGAGTGTCATTCTGGTTGAAGAAACATCCATATTTGGTGTTATTCGATCATTTTCGGATGTTTCTCAGAAACCGGAAGTCGCCAACCTAGAATCTAAAATGGGGTCTGTTGTCGATTTCAGCTGCTATATATCATTCTAGATCCGGAAATACTCATGTTAGACGGAAATCGGCAATTTCTGGCTGCTTTCCAGAAACCAGAAGTTGCCATCCTACAATTCATAATGGTGTCTGAAGTAAATTTTCAGCTTCTTGCAACATTCTGGCTCCGGAGATCATATTGGGTGGTATCTGATCGTATTGGGTGGTATCTGATCACTTTGGGATGTTTTTCAGAAACCGAAAGTCGTCCTTTTGGACTTTAAAATTGCCTGTGAAATCAATTTCGGTCATCTGGGCGTAATTCTGGTTCCGAAAACATTCATACTGAATGGTATTTGGTCATTTCCGGCTGTTTGCCAGACAGCGGAAGTCACCATCTTAAAATTCAAGATTGTGTCTGTTATCAATTTTTAGCTTTTGTGCATCTTTCTGGTTCCGGAGATACTCATATTTAATGAGAATCGTCCATTTCAGGCTGTTTTCCAGAAACCGAAATTCGCCATCTTACAATTCAAAATGTTGTCTCGATTTGTGGCTCCAGTGCATCATTACGATTTCGGAAATACCCATATTGGGTGGTATTTGGTCACTTTCCGCTGTTTTTCAGAAACCGGAAATCGCCATTTTGGATTTCATAATGGCATTTGGAGACAATTTCTGGATTTTGAACGTCATGCTAGTTAAAGAAACACTCATATTGGATGATATTTGGTCATTTTCAGCTGGTTTTCAGAAACCGGAAGTCGCCATCTCAGAATTCGAAATGTTGTCTGTGGTCGATTTTAGCTCCTGTGTATCATTCTAGATCCGGATATTATTATATTGGGTGGAAATCGGCCATTTTTGGCTGTTTTCCATAAACCGGAAGTTTATCTTACAATCCAAAATGTTGCCTGAGCTCGATTATGAAACATATTTGTTACCCCTAAAAACATTCACCTGCCAAATATGGTTCCATTTAGTTGATTAGATCGCGAGACGTGCAGAAATTTGTTCTTCATTTGTATGGAACCCCTCCCTTCCAGAGAAGAGAGGGGCGTCCAACTATTATGGACATATTTGTTACCCCTTAAAACATCCACATGCCGAATTCGGTTTCATTGGTTGGTTTGTTATTGAGTCCCCTCCCTTCCAGAAGAGAGAGGGGTCTCAAACTATCATAGAAACCTTTATCGGCACCAAAAACCCCTACATACAAATTTTCACTTCGATCGGCTCGGTACTTTTCGAGCCTATATAAATCAGACAGACAGACAGACCGGACTGCATTTTTATATGTATAGATTAAAACATCAATATTCAAGAACCTAAAGAGTGAATATACATTTATTGGATTGAAGCGTTCATGTAAAACTATTTTTACAAATAAAAGTTTGAATGTGTAAGGCTGGGTCTGACCGCTAGGTGGATTAATTTAGGTTTTCTAGGTACAGTAAATGAAAATAAACGGTTTATTTGAATTAAACGTTTTCATCTTGAGGAATAAATAATAAAAAAGAATTATGATTTTATTTTTAATGAACTGGTATCGCACAACGATACATGTAGGTATCGATAACTTAGCATCAATACTATCAGAATATCAGTACCCACAGTATCTACAAGTATCGATTCTAAGTATCGATGTTTAATGGTATCGCAACGTCCCTATGTAGTTTTCTATCTAACTTTTCCTCTCCCATCAGGTGTGCTACTTTTCGCCTAACAATATTTGCCTGACAATATACATTTTCCGAACCCCAAAGTAGCATCCCTCTATTGCCTACCAAAAATCCATAATACTCCGTTAGCTAAGCGTCCTATTTCGTCCAATATCTTCCATGGTACCCGATGACATAGAGGAAAAGCGTGAAAAACCTCCTTAGAATTGGTTAAGCAGGTGGAGAATCTGGAAATCGTAGGGGGAAGTATAAAAGGGGAAGAACCTAAATTATTCCACCTAGCGGTCAGACTCAGCCTTTCTCATTCAAACTCATTATTTGTAAAAATAGATTTACATGACTGCTTAAATCCAATAAAGGTATATTCACTCTGGGTTCCAAAATATTGATGTTGTAATTGAAGTAGGGGGAATAGGGGCATAATGAGCACCCTTACTTGGTTGCTGATTTAAGCATGGAAAACGACAAAAATTTTAAGCTGTCTTCAGTGCAAAACTTGAATTAACTATCTATAATTAAAGGTACACTATTCACAAATTGAATAGTTTATCGTATAATGGTGAAAAACACAAATTAGATTCATGCATCAAAATCTAACAATCAGGCGATGTGTGGGGCACAATGATCACCCCACTGGGGCATAATGAGCACCCACGGGGTATAATGAGCACTTTTATAGAACATATCTTGAAACTGTGTAGAAGTACAACCAATGGGCCAACGTTTGTCGCGAGATGCCGTGATACTTGGCGGCTTGTTTCGTGAATGTCCCGTCGCGCCTTATGGTGGCCAATTCTGCCTGCAGTCCCTTTTTCTGACCGATTCGGTCTCAATGATTTTCTAATATATGTTCGCTCCATCACTGTAAACGAACACTGACTATGGAAACAGACAAACTCACAAGTCTACTGAGATGAATTTCAGGTAAGTTATTGTGACAAGGTGTGCTCATTTCACCCCACCTAAAGGTGACCATTTCGCCCCTATCGAATTAGTTAAAGTTAACATGAGATTTTAACACTAATTATAGCTTGAAATCAAAACAATGATGGTGAAATTTGGGGTACGACCCATACGTCATATTGATGTGTCTACATACTTGGTTGAGCCATTTAAACGACCGTAGAAGCTTATTTTGTAGTGCGCAATAATAATAATTTTTCCAACATTCAGGAACCAATTTGATTTTTTCAATATATTTCCATATTTTAAACAGACAAATTACTTTTGTTCTACATAAAGAGATACTGTAGTAACTACGGAAGAGTTATCATATTGTATTAAAAAATGAGTAGTTTCGCATAAAAGAGGGGTGCCCCCTATAAAATATGAAATTTGACGTAATGTTAGTGCTCAAGAAATAGCGAAATAAAAAAATTGACGCTTAATTTCGAACAATTTAATCACGAGAGATACCGGGAACGTTCAAATAGTACGATACCACATTTAAATCATGTTGAGGCCATATATATTGATCAAATCAGGTATAGTTTTGAATAGTCTTTGAATTTCTTTTCTTTCCAAAACTTTTGAACAGCATATCAAATTGTTATGAAGTTTGTTATTTGTAAGTTTAAGAGATGACTCGTTTGGATGACACTACTTATGTTCAAATAAGTCGTGTAATACTTGAGATAATAGACTTTCGTTGTTTTGACAATTTAATACATAACGGTTGCTCAAGTTCGATTTTAATCAAATGAAAAGGGAACGTATAGGGCAGCCAAACTTTGAAACCACGTGTTCAATCATAATTCATCAGTTAACCCTTTAGACACATTTTCACATTCCGATACATTACAGACGAAGTTACAGTCCGATTACAGTTAAATTCAATAGAGTGTTAGGAGGCAGCTAGACCTTTCATTTGACACTAATTTTGTGTAAATCGGTTCAACCATCTCTGAGAAAAGTGAGTGAGTCTTGTAGTCTTCGAAATATGTTTCCTTCCATAGCTGGATTCCACATTTTTAAACATAACAGGCAAAGTAATAATCCGTTTGCAATGACATGCATCCGCTTCCATATGACACTGATTTTATGAAAATCGGTCCAGCCGTCACTGAGAAACATGAGTGAGATTAAATAGTCTCCAGAACACGTTTTTTCCATAACTTTTCAACGTTTTTTTTTAGGTTTTTTAGGTAACCCCTTCATTTGAAATTAATTTTGTTCAAACCGGTTGTGTAGTTTCTGAGATAACGAAATTTCGTGATTTTCACATTTTGATACATGGTGCCTAAACTGAAAATCCGGTTACGAGGAAGATCAATAGGGTGTTATGAGGCCACTAGACCTTTCATTTTCAACTAATTTCGTGAAAACCGAGGTAGCAATTTCTGAGAAAAGTAAGTGAGTTTAGGCAGTTTTCGATATATGCTTTGCTTTTATAACGTGATTTGACATTTTTATAAATAACGGACAAAGTCACAAACCGATTACAATGAAATTTAATAGCAACCTATGGGACAACTAGGCCTTTCATTCGAAACTAGTTTTGTGAAAATCGGTCCAGCCATCTCTGAGAAAAGTGAGTGAGTTTAAACAGGCTCTGTGAAACATTTCTTTACATAACTTTTGAACTATATGTTTAATCTTTATGAAATTTATAAGTTAAGAGTTCTGAAGATATCCCGTTTATTTGACATCAGTTTTGTTAAAATCGGTTGTGTAGTTTCTGAGATATTGATGATTCGTAATTTTTACATTTTGAAACATAACCTCTAAACCAAAAATCCGATTACAATGAAATTCAATAGCAACCTATGTGGTAACTACACCTTTCATTTGCAATTAATTTCACGGAAATCGGTCCAGCTATCTCTGAGAAAAGTGAGTGAGAAAAAAAAGTTGCACATACACAAACACACGCGCGCACACACACATACAGAAAATGCTCAGCTCGTCGAAATAAGTCGAGTGATATACGACATTCGGCCCTCTGGAGCACTTTAATACCTATTTCTTCTATTTCTTCTGAATTTAATATTTTTAAAAAGGAACTTTCAAAGTTTGTTTCTGACGTTAAAGTTACCTATCAAATTGGCCGTAGAAGTGAATGCCGCTTATTAGCCGACTCAATAAAGGGTCGTGATCGTCTTGTTCAGTATTTAACTGACAAGATGTACAATTTTTTTACCTACGACACCAAGAACGCCGAGCCGTTCAAGGTTGTCTTGAAAGGTCTCACCAACGATCAAACCGTTGATAAGATCTAAATTACTTTGACAGAATTACTTGGCATAGCCCCTACCCAAGTAATTCTTATGAAAGAAAAATCACGAGGTGAAAACAGCCAGAGAGCTGGAGTTTCGCTTGTGAACTAATTAATTAATTTCAACCGCACTGAGGTTAACAACTTAATTTTTTTTGAAAAAGCACATAATGTGCGTGTAAAGTGGGAAATTTATAGGAAGTTTGGCAGTGGTGAAAAGCATATCACTTAACGCCGTACATGCCAACGATATGGCCATGGATCTTATTTCTGTAACATGGACAAAAAATGCCTTTATTGTGGAAACTCTCACAAAAAGGACTCATGTCCTGTGAAAGAGAGTAAAAAATTTCGGTGCACCAATTGTAACGGCAACCATATGTCAAATTTTTACGAATGCCCTGTCCGTTTAGCCTTTGTTGAGGCAAGGCAAGGTAAAAAAAAACAGGGCTAGTAGCTAACTTGTAGCAAAATTATAGTGACTTTAGTGACTTTTTTCATTTAAATAGTGACCAAATAGAGACTAAATAGTGACCAAAAATATATAAAAGAGGGTTTTGAAATTTATTGTTGAACCATAAATGAATTAAATTTTAGCTGAAATTTACGTCTTTAGAACATAGGATGTGCAATGATTTGTTCTCGTAGAAAAAAGTCTAACTAAAATCTGTATCATAATTTCACATTGAAATGGTTGTAATAACACCTTGTTCAATATATTCGAATACAAGTTTTCGAGTTATAAGTGTTAATGAAAGTACGTGGACGAATGTATGCACTCTCGAATAAGATTTTTGGTCAGTGACTGCCCTTGCACAATATTCAAACATCTCAAATCGTGTGAAGCTAGGCGAGATTTCGTTTACTAAACCATCGAAAAATACAAGGAAACATTCTCTTTGGGGGATCGTTGAAAATTCTGTCGGCCACGATCTGCAAGGATGCCGCAAGTCGTAAAATTGTGACTGTTATGAAAAAGCGTGTCCGGCGAAATGATAACGTTCAGTTTGTAATTGCCACCCATCTGAATACAGCTATTGAATCGGTCCACAACATTTTGGCCAAACTTAATAAACTCAACTTAATAATTTTTTTTTTACAATATCTCCAACTTATAAAGCGGTTAAAGCAGTTATCCATAAAATCTGGGAATGCGTGCCGCCTGTGACAGCTTCGAAAAGCGTTTGAAGTTGGTTAAGCTAACTAAGGGAGGGGTTTTTCAAAATATATTAAAAATAGCATTGTTTGTTCCGAAAATCTGCAAAAACAATACTAAGCCTGTTTGTCCCAGCAATGATTTTCCACGCATATTTAACCCACTTGACATTTTCTAATCAAATTCGTCCAACTACACACTCGTTTGTTTGATCTGGAGCATGAGACGAATATGCGTAGAACGGGTTATCATTATGGAATTTCGAAATGGTATCTGGTAAACACCGGTAGGTTCGGATGATTGAAAGTAAAATCCTACGAATTGAGACCTAAACACGACTATGCACAATATAAGCTCGATATTTTTGAATCCACTTCAACCAGGAGGAACAGTTGATTTGAGACAAGCAAATCGTAAACGTAGTTTCACGCACAACACTGGTTTAAGACGCGAGTAGCTTGTAGAATAAACCTTTACATTCCTTTGCAGCTCTTAGACAATTCGTTCGTAACTATTCTGCACTGTTCACTTCGATGAGAAATTTGAAAACATTGCCTGGCATGAAACTTCTATGATGGAAAAGATAACAAAAATGCCTTACAAACCGAACTGTCCAAATAGTCAGTAAATGAGAAGCAAGCTTTCTAAAGTATTTTGCAATACAACAATAGTTAATTTATACATTTAAAGCAAAAGTGACTTTAGTGACCATTTTGTCGTAAAATAGTGACTTTAAGGCGTAAATAGTGACTTTTTAGTGACTAGGCTCAAAAGAGTGACAAAGTCACTAAAAAGTGACTCGCTACTAGCCCTGACAAAATTCAATTTCCCAATCTAAACAAACTTCAAAACATAATACTCCAAGCACCGCTGTACCAGCAAATTTTTCTACTCCTTTGCATACCCGTTTACCGTACGCACAGGTAACAGGTAGTTCGAACATTAGTTCACCTAATGTTGGTAGTTCGAAAATGACCGTTTACATGGGAGGTAAACAAAAACCGGTAGAAAATAAAAATATACCTATTACCCCAGCTAATATTGCTGCCGAAAATATTTTTTCTAATGTCTACTGCTTGGGGCCTATTACGGCAGGTAAACTTTCTTTTCTAAAGACTGGAATGCGCAAAAATTTGTCGACTTCAAATTGGTGTATTTCTGTTAAAAATGCATTTAAAAACCTAAATTAATCTACCTAGCGACTCAGCCTTTCTCATTCAAACTTATTATTTGTAAAAATAGATTTACATGAATGCTTAAATCCAAAAAGGTATATTCACTCTTTGGGTTCTAAAATATTGATGTTGTAATTAAAGTATAAAATATGAAATTTGACGTAATGTTTGTTAGTGCTTCAAAAATAGCGAAATATAAGAAATGACTCTTAATTTCGAACAATTTAATCACGAGCGATACCGGAAACGTTCAAATAGTACGATACCACATTTAAATCATGTTGAGGCCATATATATTGTTCAAAACAGCTATAGTGTTGAATAGTCTTTTATTTTTTTTTTCTTTACATAACATTTGAACAGTATATCAAATTTTCATGAAGTTTGTTATTTGTAAGTTTAAGAGATGACTCGTTTGTATGACACTATTTATGTTCAAATAAGTCGTGTAATACTTGAGATAATAGACTTTCGTTGTTTTACAAATTAAAACATAACGGTTGCTTAAGTTTGATTACAATCAAATAAAAAGGGAACGTATGGGGGAGCCAAACTTTGAAACCACGTGTTCAATCATAATTCATCAGTTAACCCTTAACTATCCCGTTCATTCGATATCAGTATTGTTCAAATCTGTTGTGTAGTTTCTAAGATAATGAAGTTTCGTGATTTTCACATTTCGAAACATTACAGACGAAGTTACATTCCGATTACAGCAAAATTTAATAGGGTGTTATGAGGCAGCTAGACCTTTCATTTGATACTAATTCTGTGGAAATCGGGTCAACCATCTCCGAGAAAAGTGAGTGAGCCCAAGTAGTCATCAGAATATGTTTCTTTTCATAACTGGATTTCACATTTTTAAACATAACAGGAAAAGTAATAATCCGTTCGCAAAAAAAACATTAGGGTCTTATGGGGCAACAAGACTTTCCATATGACACTGATTTTATGAAAATCGGTTCAGCCATTTCTGAGAAACATGAGTGTGATAAAACAGTCTCCAGAACACGTTTCTTTCTGTAACTTCTGAACCATATGTTCAATCTTCATAAAATTCAAAAGTTGAGGGTTTTTAGGTAGCCCGTTCATTTGAAACCAATTTCGTTCAAATCGGTTGTGTAGTTTCTGAGATATTGATGTTTCGTGATTTTTACATTTTGATACATAACCTCTAAACTAGAAATCAGAAAACAATAGAATTCAATAGGGTCTTATAGGGCAACTAGACCTTTCATTTGCAATTGATTTCATTGAAATCGATTCAGCCATCTCTGAGAAAATCGAGTGAGATTGGGAGAGCGTTACACACATACACACATGCAGAAAATGCTCAGCTCGTCGAACTGAGTCGAGTGGTATACGACATTCGGCCCTTTTGAGCACTTTTATACCTTTAGTTTTTGCAGTGATTGCTATACCTTTCTAGGAGAAAGGCAAAAAGTGAAATGATAGAAATGACTTTTAATTTCAACTTCAATCCCGAGCAAGGCCACAAACATTGAAATAGTACAATATTAAATTTAAATGATGTTGAGGCCACATATTTTGATTGTAGCTTTCGGGTTTCGTTTCTTTCTTTAGCTTTCAAACCACATGTTTAAACATTATGAAATTCATTGTTTAAGGGTTTGAAAGCCCATTTATTTGAATTAAACTATGTTCATAGCTTCTGAGATATAAGAGCGTTTTTCACATTCTGACGCAGCGCCAAAACTAAAAGTTTGATTACAATGAAATTCAATAGCAACCTAAGCGGCAAATAGACCCTTCATTTGACACCAAGATAGAAAGAATCGGTCAGACCATCTCTGAGAAAAGTGAGTGCGAAAGAAAGGTGCACATACACACGTACACACCCACACAAAAACATATACACCTATACATGCATATATGCAGAAAGAGTTGAGTAGTATATGACATTCTGCCATTTCAATCATTTTTCTACCTTTTAATTAGCCAGTGATCGTTAGGAGAAAGTCAATATGTTTACTTTCATTATGTGATTTCACATTTTTATGTACAACGGACACAGTTACAATCCGATTGCAATGAAATTCAATAGCAACCTATGGGGCAACTAGACCTTTCATTTGACACTAATTTTGTGAAAATCGGTTCAGCCATCACTGAGAAAAATGAGTGAGTTTAAACAGCCTCAGGATAACTTTTCTTTACATAACTTTCGAACCATATGTTCAATCATAACGAAATTCAAAAGTTAAGGGTTCTGGGGATTGCCCAATCATTTGAAACCAGTTTTATTGAAATCGGTTGTGTGGTTTCTGAAATATTGATGTTTCGTGATTTTTACATTTCCTTTCCTTTCCAGACCTTTCATTTGCAATCAATTTTATGAAAATCGGTCCAGCCATCTCTGAGAAAAGTGAGTGAGAAAAAAAAGTTGCACATACACACACACACACATACACACATACATACAGAAAATGCTCAATTCGTCGAAAGAAGTCGAGTGGTATATGACATTCGGTCATTGGGACCACTTTTATACCTTCGTTTTTTCCAGGGATTGCTATACCTTTCTAGGAGAAAGGCAAAAATCATGAAATGTTGCATTTGGAAGTTGAGTGTATATAAAATGGTTGCTAAAATGAGTATTCACCGGTTGCTCTCCAGTTTTCAAAATGGCGTACAAGCAAGAGAAACAGCGTACAAGCAAGAGAAACAGCGTGTTTTGCTCGCGCGGCAAGAGAATCCGACGTTCTCGCACGCCAAATTGGCAAAATTGCTGGATGTGGCCAAATAGACCGTAACATATATTTTAAAAGTGTTCGGAGAGCGTCTGTCGACCGCCAGGAAGCCTGGAAGCGGCGGCAATGGTACTTTGGATGTAGCAGTGACGATGAAGAAGGTGGCAGCGAATTATAAGCGGAATCCTAACCTCTCCATCAGGTACGTCACTGGCAAGCTCATTGTCTCCCATACTAATGTGCAGCGGGCCAAGAAACGTGCCGGTTTGTCGACGTTTAAGACGCTGAAGGTGGCGAACCGAAAACAAAACATCTCGGCAAAGCGGTGGTCCGGAAAACTGTAATTTGCTTACGACGGTGACGAAACTTATGTGAAGGTTGATTTCAGGCAGCTTCCGTGACAGGAATTTTATACCGTACCAAGAAAAGGGAAGGTGGCCAAAATTTTCAAAACCATCAAACTATCGAAGTTCCCGAAAAAATACCTCGTCTGGCAGGCCATATGCACGTGTGGTTTCAAAAGCGGCATTTCCATCACTACGAAAATGTCAATCAAAAGATCTACGTCCAGAAGTGCAAACTCCCTGAAGGTAGGCAAGGCACCGGGACCAGACGGAATCCCGAACTTGGTCATCAAGACGGCCATCAAAGAGCCCCCGGGTTGTTCAAGGCGGTCATGCAGAAATGCCTTGACGACTGCCTCTTCCCGGACATGCGGAAGCCCAGAGGCTGGTGCTGTTGCCGAAGGTTGGGAAACCACCAGGTGACCCATCGGCATACAGACCAATCTGCCTGCTGGACACGGCGGGCAAGGTGCTTGAGAGGGTAATCCTCAATAGACTAGTGAAATATACAGAAAGTGAGAACGTTCTATCAAGCAATCAGTTCGGTTTTCGAAAAGGTAGGTCCATGGTGGATGCAATTCTTTCCGTCACCAGAACGGCTGAGGTTGCAATCCAACGCAAAAGGAGGGGCATTCGTTACGGCGCGATCGTCACGCTCGACATGAAGAACGCGTTTAACAGTGCCAGCTGGAACTCCATAGCCTTAGCGCTACAGAGTTTCAGAGTGCCGACGCCGCTGTACAAGATTCTGGGTAACTACTTTCAGAATCGAGTGCTAGTGTATAACACAAACGAGGGTCAGAAAAGTGTCCCAGTTACTGCAGGTGTTCCGCAAGATTCCATCCTGGGTCCGGTACTGTGGAACGCCATGTATGACGGCGTGTTAAAACTAACACTCCCTCCAGGGGTGGTGATCGTGGGCTTCGCCGACGACATGACTCTTGAGGTCTATGGTGAGTCAATTAGAGAGGTAGAGTTAAAGGCCGCGCTATCAATACGCGTAGTGGAAGACTGGATGCACTCCAGGAAACTGTAGCTAGCGCACCATAAGACTGAAGTTATTGTTGTAAATAACAGAAAGTCGGAGCAGGAGGCATCGATCAGTGCTGGTGCATGCACTATCGCCTCAAAATGCTCGCTGAAGCTTCTGGGGGTTATGATCGACGACAAGCTCACGTCCATACTCAGGTATGGAGGACCAGTGTGGTCCAAGGTATTGAGTACCTCGTGCCATCCCGGAAAACTCGAGAGTGCGTACAGACTAATGTGCCTAAGGGTCGCGTGCGCATACCGAACAGTGTCGTACGAGGCGGTTTGCGTCCTGGCTGGCATGATGCCCATCAGCATCATCGTCAAAAAAGGATGTAGAGTGCTTCGACCAACGCGACACGAGGGGTATACGCAACACCATACGGTCATCTTCAATGGCCAGGTGGCAGCGGGAGTGGTCCAACACTACAAAAGGTAGATGGACACACCGACTCATTCCAGAGTTAGCATGCTGGATTAATAGGCGCCATGGGGAAGTAACCTTCCCCATGGCGCCTATTGCTTTAGGCAGTACCTGCATAGGTTCGGGTACGCCGAGTCCCCTATGTGCCCCGCTTGTACGGGTGCGGAAGAAAACGCGTAGCATGTGTTCTTCACATGTCCGCGTTTCGAGCGGATACGGTACGAAATGCTGGCAATAAGTGGGATGGACACCACGCCAGAGAACGTCGTGCGTAAGATGTGCGAAAATAGGGAAATCTGGGATGCGGTCATCACGCATCACAGATCGTTAGTATTTTGCAGGGCACGGGAAACCATCGATGTGCCCCAGTTAGTTAACGGTTAACTAACTGGCCTGTTTAGGCTGCTCTGCTACCCATAGAGGTAAGTGCGGAAAGCACGACTGGCCCTCTCCCTGAAGTAATGCCTAACGGCGGTCCCGGGGAGACCAAGGGCTTTAGCTGTTCAGCTTAAGGTTGCTCAGCATGGGTTAAAGCAGACGTCCAGAAGTGCCTGGAAAATCGGCTGCTACCATTCCTAGAGCAACATAACAGGCCTGTGCTATTCGGGTCACACTTGACAAGCTGCCACTATGGGAAAAAGGCGATCGAGTGGTACGATGCGAACAACGTGGTTGTGGTACCCTAAGACCACAACCCTCCGAACAGCCCAGATTTCCGCCCTATCGAACAGTATTGAGACTTGGTCAAAAGGAATATAAAAAAAAACTAATAAACACATCGAAAACGAGCAGCAGAATAAATCTAGCAAGCGTTTGTCGCGGAATAAGGTCGATAAGACCACTGTACAAAATTTAATGAAAGGGGTTAAGCGGAAGGCACGGTAATTTGGATTTGGCAAACCAAATTAATGAACGAACATTTTTTCATTTAAATATGTGAGTTGAACTACCAAAATAAGAATAGGAAGATTTTTCTATTATGAATTTTGACTGAAAGAAACGATTTTTTGTCGACCAATTTTCGCGCGTTCCAGTCTTTACAACAGGCAATGTTCGATCTTATGAACGCCATGTTGCAGGCAAAATCCATGTTTGAAGTTATTCAAATTGGAACAAACTTTACAATTCAAATTGTTTCTAATTTGAAATTTAGCAATGATTTTAAGTAAAATATTAAAAATTTAAAATTGCAATGCTCGGTCATTGAAGGCCAACGAGAATGAGCTTTTTAATTTTTTAACAGTAAGTAGAGTTCCGGCGGTGGAGTTGCAATTGTTATTCATCGCCGAATCAAACATCGTGCTCTTCCCCATCTTGAGACGAAAGTTGTTGAAACTTTGGGAATTGAAGTTCAAACTGAACTTGGGATTTTCTTTATTGCCGCAGCATATTTACCATTTCAATGCACACGCGAGCACAAAAATTATTTTAAAGGTGATTTACAAAAACTCACCAGAAATCGTTCGAAATTTTTTTATAATCGGCGATTTTAACGCTAAACATCGATCAAGAAATAATCCTCAAAGTAATTCCAATGCGAAAATATTATTCAATGATTGTTCCTCAGGATACTATTCTATTTTGTCTCCGAATAGTCCTACATGTTTCTCTTCTGTAAGAAATCCATCAACAATCGATTTGGTACTAACAGATCAAAGCCATGTATGTAGTGAATTGATCACACATGCTGATTTTGATTCTGACCATCTTCCAATAACTTTTTCTTTATCACATAAATCAGTTTTAAACCCTATGAGCTCTGTTTTTTAATTATAACAAGGCTAATTGGGAAAGATACAAAACTCATATTGAAAGAAATTTCAATAATGAGGTTGATTTGCAAAACGAAGTGAATATTGATTCCGCTTTGGAAGCATTGAAATGTGCAATTGTTGATACCAGGAATTATTCTGTTTCAAAGGCTCAAGTAAAATTTGATTAACAAATAATTGACGAAAATCCTCACCTTCTAATTCAATGTCCGCAGACGTCAATATCAACGTTCTCATGACCCTGTTTTTAAAACTATTTATAAAGATTTTCAGAAAGAGATTAAACATAGATTTACTCTTCTGAGAAATCAAAATTTTGAGATCAAAGTTGAAAAATTGAAACCATATTCAAAACTCTTTTGGAAGCAGTCGAAGATTCTTAAAAAAACCTTCAAAGCCTATTCCAGTTTAAAAAGATGGTGAACGTTTTCTTGTATCCAATGAGCAAAAGGCCAAAGACTTGCTCAGCAGTTTGAGAGTTTTCATGATTCAAATTTGAATTTTGTGAGTCCAATTGAAATCACACGTCAATTTGAATAATTTTTTCCCCAGATTTCTTTTACCTACAGATATTATTAAAACTAACTTCAATAAAATTAAATCAATTATTAAAAATTTCAAAAATATGAAAGCACCTGGTGACGATAGAATCTTTACATATTATTCAAACATCTCCCTGAGAGCACAATGGAATTTTTAGCAAAATGTTTCAATTGCTGCTTCAAAATTGCATGTTTTCCCAAATTATGGAAAATGCAGAAATTACTCCAATTTTAAAGCCGGATAAGAATCCAGCTGAGGTTTCAAGTTATCGACCAATCAGTTTACTTTCTTCAATAAGTAAACTGTTTGAGAGAATTATTCTCAACAGAATGATGTCACACATTGACGAAAATTCAATTTTTGCAGATGAACAGTTTGGATTTCGCCATGGGCATTCCACTACTCATCAATTGCTCAGAGTTACTAATATGATACGAGCTAACACATCTGAAGGTTATTCCACTGGAGCTGCTCTTTTAGACATAGAAAAAGCATTCGACAGTGTTTGGCATAAAAGTTTGAATTTTGAAAAATTATATTACTGATCGAACTCTGCAGGTTGTCTATCAGAATTCAAAATCTGATAGATTTCCTGTCAAAGCAGGTGTGCCCCAAGGTTCAGTGTTGGGTCCAGTCCTGTACAACATATTCACTTCAGATCTTCCTGATTTGCCTCCAGGATGCAAAAAGACATTATTCTGCGATGACACAAGCATTTCCGTAAAAGGAAAAAGTCTTCGTGTCATACGCATTCGATTGCAGAAAAGTTTAGATTTTTTTTCTTCCTATTTGCAAAAGTGAAAAATTTCTCCCAATTCTTCTAAGACTCAAATGATAATTTTTCCGCATAAGCCTAGTGCTTCTTTCCTCAAGCCAAACAATAATCACGTTGTCAAGATGAATGGGGTTATTTTAAGTTGGTGTGACAAGGTTAAGTACTTGGGACTAATTTACGATAAAAAACTTATTTTCAAAGAGCACATTGAGAGTATACGAGCCAAGTGCATCAAATATACGAGATGTTTATATCCTAAAACAGACAAGAACAAACTTTTGATTTACAAACAAATTTTTAGCCCATCAATGCTTTATGCTGTACCGATCTGGTCAAGTTGCTGTTCAATAAGGAAGAAAACGCTTCAAAGGATTCAGAATAAAATTCTGAAAATGATTTTGAAGCGTCCTTCTTGGTTTGGCACACTCGAATTACATAGACTTACTGGTGTTGAACCATTAGAAGCTATGTCAAATAAAATTATTAACAATTTTCGACAAAAATCGTTGCAATCCTCAATTGTTACGATAAGCTTCCTTTATAGCCAATAAGTTAGCAATTAAGTTAGTTGTAAGTTTACATCCCCTTTTTTGACAAGTAGGTTTAAATCCCTACGAACGATAAGTCCTAATTGCGAAAGCAAACAAATCCTAACAATTAAAATTACAAATTCCTAACAGTGTTGAGAAGTCACCATTTGTGATTATTTACTAATATTTATCATAAATATTCAAGCTGCTAACGAAACCCCCCCCCCCCCTTTAAAAAAAAATATTCCACAGTATAATCTAAAACGATCACGATTTTTCGAGTTTAGACCACTGCACAGGGGGCGACTCCATACAAAGGCTGGCCAAGCAAAAAAAAGTGTCGATAAATGCAACAAAAACTTTGTATTTACTTAATTTTGGGGCGCTGAGCACGAATTTGGCATCCATTTTTTGTTTGGGGCCGTCCATAAAGCACGAAATCCAATTTTTAATATTTTTTTGGCACTTTTTTCTTTTTTTATAGAATTATATGATCTTTGACCACAAGTAGTGCCACTGGGCGTTCTCCCCATTGAAAAAAAAAACGTAATTTATGGACGACCCCTTGAATCAAACAAATTTTGCCTAAATATATATATTTTTTTTTATCAAATTAAAACAACAAAAGTAACACAAACTAATTACACATTGAAAAAATCATCATCATCATCTGTGATTGCTCAAATCTCCTGTTGAATTGTTTCTTGAAAATTTGAAATTCATTTTACTAAAACGCGCGGAAATATTTCTTTCGCTGCTATTTTCATTTCTTCTAGTAATTTTCGATGTTTCATTGTTTCGTATATATATTATCTTCCTAATCCGGTTTCTATGGTTGAAAGAGGACATTTAAATACATGTATAACACCATGGATTGACAACTTACTAGACATTGAATTAGGTGGTGCCGCTGAAATTGAAGGCTCCATAATAAAATTCAACGAATTTATGAATTCGACAACCAAAACACTGGAATGACACAAAGTTTTAAAAGAATACGAAAAGATGCGGAGGGCGACGACTGTTCTTTGTTTTTTTCTCATAAAGCCAAATGTGTGCTTTACTTTTGTATGTAAACGAGTGCGAAGCAAAAGCAATCTTCGAACGGGCTATTGTTAGCCGGAGTTTCATGGTATGAATTTGCTGCTAGTATTTGACACTTCAATCAGGTCAGCGAATTTCATGATCATAAATTAAAAAGGGCTGAATGTTTCTAATATTGTTTTGAATTTGCAGAAAGTGATAAAGTTTGACATAATTAAAATTTCATAAAAATTTGTTTATTTTTTTTTTGTTTAACGCTTATTTTATAACTTTTCATTGAAAAATTTTGTGATTTTTGCCCAAATTAATATTTTGTCCTTACGGATTGAGTACGATATCATAAATTTTCATTAATGGGGTATCATGGTTATGATTAAAATTAATCCTGGATGAAATTTTAACTTCGAAAATAAAAACTAAAAAAATCTGCTATCGCTTTTTTCACTAAAGTGACGATTTGGGCAGTTTTGCGCTACAGCGAACAGTATGCATTTGAAAGCTTACATTTTTACCTAAATTTTAAAAGTAGTCACAACCGTGGCAAACTGCGGCAACTAAACTTTTGAGCTACTTTTCTACGAAAAATCACGATTTTTTAATTTTTTTCCAGTGTCAGGCCTGCTATGACCAAATTTTACAATATCTAATGAAAAGGGTTTGTTTTGCACAATATTTACAACAACTTTTCCTTTGACGTCAAAAAAATCCAAGCTATCCTTGAAGCTACAGAGCGTTTCAAAATAATGTACTTTTTTTTCTAAAAACAGACAAAAAACGTCAGTTTGCCAAGCTTTGAAAAGTCATAAAAAATTCAGATTTCATGATATCGCGCCCAAATTTTGGATTTAGACACTTGAATGTTATAGCAATAAAGGAAAAATATTATGAAACAGCTAACGACAAAAATAATTTTTTGGCTGATGGCCAGCGATTCCCCACTGTGCACTGTGCGACGGTTGAAAAAGAAGTTAACGGAAAACTCTTCTTCCTTGATTTGCTTACTACACGGAAGGACAACAATAAGCTGAAATTCGGAATTTATCGAAAGCCAACTTCAACAGATCGTCTATCACAGCCGACTCGAATCAAAAACAGGCCGCTTTTCATTTCATGGTATACGCATCTTCAACATACCGATGGAAGAAGAAGAGTTCTCAGCAGAAAAAGAAACAATATATAAGGCGGCCGAATTGAACGGGTACGACAAACAGTTTCTCGATAAAATCGTCCGTAAGCACGAATAGTTTTTTTGTAAGATTTGGACCACTGCGACCATTATTTTGATCTATTGTGGTATACGCACGAAAGGTAGAAATATTGACAAGACACCACCATTTTGAAGCCGGAAAATAAGGAGATTCGAAGAATCAGCCTCCCGTTTCACCCTAGCATTACGAATTCATTGAAGCATACCCTCTGCAAATATGGAATACATATTGTACATAAAAGTGTCAACACTTTACGTGAACTTCTGGTTAACCTGAAAGACAAAGTTCCACAAGACGAACACGCTGGACTTCCGTGCAAAGACTGCGACGCGGCATATATCGGGTAAACACGAAGAAAAATTAAAGTGCGGCTCAAAGAGCATAAAAGAGCAGTAGAAATGAACAAAACTAGTGAATCCAGTGTGGCAACACATACAGTGAGTAACCAACACGAGATCGATTGGCATAAGGTGGGTCTGATCAAAAGCATCAGCAAAATTGTTCTCCTCAATGCCTGAGAGTCAATATACATTGCGACGTCTAAACAACCATTGATGAAAGATGACGGTGCGCCGATCATCTCATTACTCTTTACCTTGACAACGGAGAGAAAATAACCTCCAGAAGTATTGTGAAACGTTAAAATCGTTTTTCTCCTTTGCTTGATTTGGGGCATGATACAAATATGCGTAGAACGGCGGAAATCGTTATGGAATTTTGAATTTGTATCCGAATTTATTAAACACGGTATAGGTACGGATTATTATTGTTAATTGAGACCCGAACACGACGATGCAGAACAGGCATGTCTAAACCCACCACGCCACCGCGTGTGTGTTTGTAGCGATGCCACGGAGAGTATTTTAATTGCCCTTCTGTGCATGTGTGTTCTTTATACAAAACGAAAACTCACAGTGTTTCAAATAAAACAGCTCCTCGGAAGCTTCGGCAAACGCAGGTCCAAGTGTTCCCGACTTCGTGAGCCCTTCGGAAGTCCGTTTGCTTACACGTGTTTTCTCAAACGTTTCCTTTTTACAGCAGCACATATGAAAAAAACATTGCAGGTGGTTGTATGCGTTGACTACCATCAAGTTATTCATTATTATACCATTGTCGATCTCATGGCGTCTAATGCTTGTTTGTGCCCCGAAACTGCAAGCCCTAGGTTGCCTCATGTACTGAAGTTTAAAACCCTCGGCTCATGTGTTAACGAATGGCTCTCCAGTGTTTTGTCTTTAGCTCGCGACGGTGGGTTAAACGGATTGCCCTGTGTGGTGTGTTTGTTAGCAGATGGGCCGCTCGCGTTTTGGAGCGTTGTGTTTTCCCCATGCCTGATGCAGAATAGAACTTCGAAGTTTTTTATTCCTCTTCAATCAGGAAGAACAGTCGATTTAACACAAGGAAATCAAAATACTAACGTTATTTCACGTACAACACTGACTGGAGACGAGGCAGCTCGAAGAAAAAACCTTCCCAAGTAACAAAACTGATTTTATCAAAATTTTATAGCGCCGTTTTGGCTGTATTAAGCGCTATAAAACTTTGATAAAACCAATATTGTTACTAGGGCTTTACATTCCTTTGCAGCTCTTAGACAATTCATTCGAAACTATTCTGCACTGTTCACTTCATTGAGAGATTCGAAAATATTGCGTGGCATGAAACGTCTATGATTTTAAAGTTATCAAAAAAGCTAATTGTTCAAATATTCAACAAATAAGAAGCTAGTTTGCTGATGTATGTTTGAATACAACAATAGTCATTTTACTCATTCGAATTTAAAATAGTGACTTTGGGGACCATTTTGTTGTAAAATAGTAACTTTATTTACTTAGCCCCGCTGTTACGAGCTCTGTACAAAGCATCATCATAGCCCTGAAATTCATTCTCAGAATGTTTTGACGTAGAACTTCGTCTTTGTTTTTTGACGTAGAACTACGTTTTTCTTTAGCCTACCGTCTGCCGGGGTGAGATTGTGCCAAATAAGGATACATTTTTGTTCCTTAGCTTGTAATGTACACATTTAGGCAATGAGTTTGATCCAAATCACGTCAATGCACACTTAAATGTTTAGCTAACGACTGCTGCAAATATGGTTAAGTTACAATAAACTATAATTTTGCTAAAATTAAATTAACTTTGGCCTAATCTCACCCCTTCTATGGGGTGAGATTGTGCCAAAAACAAAAAGTTGACTTTAATACCTGAAAAATGAACAGTACTGTATCAACGAATAATTCACATGAATAACATGATAAAACAGTAAATATAGGGACTACCATAAACAACGTGGACTATTAAGGGGCTGTAGGGGGTTGACCAGAAACTACGTTTCATATGATTTGTAGAAAAATGTATGACTGGATCAAATCAATATATGGAGTAACCAATTATGAGAACTTAACTTATAGACAGTCTCTATACACACAGTGGCGTCTCCAGGTAGCTTAGAAAAAGAAAACATTAGGACATAAGGCCTGAGAAGACTTTTCGTTTCAATTATTATATGTCATTGACCATTGTATATTCCATTGGAGATCTCAAAACCGCTGGAAACGTACCCACAACCCTCCTTCCTCGTTGAAAAAGTAATCAGTTAATATAGAATCGGTGTACAAAATTTTGTTACATTCCATAAGTAATATCAGTCAGTGTAAATTTCCATTTAACAGTTGTTAGCTTACTGTTCTCAAGCTTTTAGTCATTATTTCAAATAATACCTTGGCTAGACAACACACCCTATGTAAACAATGCAAGTGTTTTGGTGTATACTGATATAATTTTGTCGTAAATATGAATTCCGTACGTTGTACCGTTCATCATAGCTTGGCACAATCTCACCCCAAAAGGGCTCGAAAAGTGTACAGTTTGGAAAAACATTATTTTCTGAGCCAACACAGATTTAATGCAATATGTCCCTTTTTAAATGCTTATAAATCGGTTTGTTTTCAACCGATTTCCTTCATTTTTGCAGCAATTGTTTGGAAAATTATACACGCATCCACCCAAATGTAGAAAATTGTTGATCGATTATGCAAACTATTGTACTATTGATAATTGTCGAGCCTTGTTTAAACAAAAATTACGTCCTCTGATTGGTCACTCGCTGCCTTTCCCTAAGCAGGTCGATAGAATAGTATAACTAGTTAGCTGCAGTAGCGGGTAGCGCCAGTACACAAATCACAGTACACAGCAGCAGCAAGGTAGCACCAAACGTCTCGATTTGGCAGTTAAGGGCTTAAGCCTTCTGCCCGCAATAAAGTTTTGCTTTATCTTGGCAACAGCACATTCTGTGTTGATTCCAAGAAAACACAATCTGTCGCGGCCGTCTTATTTACTGAATGCGGAAACAGCATTTACAGAGTTTAAACAGCGAAATGCATTTCTCAAGGCGAATAATCAAGTAATTGAAGATTAATAATTTTTGGCAATAACACAATCATGCTGTGCTGGATTCTAGCAATCAAATTCTGTCGCGGTAAAAAGAATCACTTTATTTACCTAATCATCGCCACTGTTGGGGCAGCACAGAGGCTGCGATCAGCATAACCGATTTTAAGCAACAAACTGCCCTGCTAGACCGCATTCACAAAGACAGTTAGTTCGACTATGCAGAGCTAATATGAAGTCGATTCAATCAATCAGCATTAACAGAATTTCGTCGTCTCCCAGCTGCCAAGTAGCAACATGATGCAACACGCAACAACGAGCTACATTCATTAGTCGGAAGGTGAACTGGATGGACCGTCCACAACGTTGACAGCAGTAGCAGCAGATATCGGCACTCAGCAGTAACAGACCATAGCAGCGGGTCGCGCCTGTGGCTGCCTTCAAATTAAACACTTGCCCTGTGGTTGGCCACCACGTCTCAGAAGCAGCGCGGTTCTTCTCAGTGTGTGTCGCCAGACTACCATTATTCTCCACTGTTGGGGCAACATGAAGATTGCCATCAGGAAATCCAATTTTGGAAATCAAAATGCCTTTTTCAAGGCAAATAAACAAATAATTGAAAGTTAATAATTTTTACAACGCAAACAAGCGTTCTGTGCTGGATCCTAGCAATTTGAATCTGTCGCGGCCGTCTAATTTACTAAATGTGAAATTGCTTCCACATTGCATGTTGTACGTGTATCTTCTTTCCCCCTCTGTGAGAGCAGCACAAAGGATGGCGATCAGTAACCGATTTTGAACAGCAAAATGCTTTTTTCAAGGCAAATAAACAAATAATTGAAGGTTAATAATTGTCTGGTATCAACACAAGCCGACATTCTGTGCGGGATCCTAGCAATCGAATTCTGTTGTAGTTGTCCAATTTTTACTTTATTTAGTTAGTTCCCCCACTGTTGTGGCAGCACAAAGGCTGCGATCAGCATTACCAATTTTGAACAACAAACTGCCCTGCTCTGTTTGAACGCCTTAACAAAGGTGATTAATACGACTTTACAGGAATAAATTGAAGTCGATTCAATCAATCAGCATGAACAGAATTTCGTCGTCTCCCAGCTGCTCAGTTGCAACACGATGCAACACGCAACAGCGAGCAAACGAAATCGCTTGATGGTTACAAACCGCAACACGATACGGGTTGAAATAGTTGCGTCTGTGAAAGCACCATCGGTGTTTATTCGCTGTGTACAAAAATCAATAAAACTGAACAAATAACTTGCCCGGTGGTTGGTCACCATATCTCAGGAGCAGCGCGGTTCTTCTCGCTTCTCAGCGTGTGTCGTCAGACTGCCGTGATTGCCCCACTACTGAGGCAGCATAAAGGTTGCCATCAGCAAATCCAATTTTGAGCAGAAAAATGCTTTTCTCAAGGCAAAAAAACAAATATTTGAAGGTTAATAATTTTTTGACAACTCAAGCGAGCAATCTGTGCTGGATAGTAGCAATTTAAATCTGTAGCAGCCGTCTAATTTACAGAATGTGAAACAGCTTTTACAGCTCGTGTTTTCAACGTCTTTATTACCCCGCTGTTAAGGCAGCACAAAGCAAGCATTAGTAGTGTCGCTCCGTAAGCGATATTTTTACAATTGAATAATTTAGTGTCGCTTAGAAGCGAGAGAAAATATAAGATCGCATAGCAACAGACCATAAGACACGATCGAGCTGACTAGGAGCATGCTAGATCCGCACGAGACCTCTAGAATGGAGTTATGATAAGGAACGTGAAAACGGTCTCACGCGTAGATTGTGTATTTTAAACGTTTTGTTTAGTTAGGACTTTAGGATAAGCCCCTCCCATGTGAAGAGACCAAGGCGCATTAGAAGTTTACTTCCTCTTTCTAACGTTAGGACTTAATAGAAGAATGAACAACATTTGTAATGTGTTCAATGAAAAGACCCGTTAGAGCCAGAAGGAAAATAAATAATTTTTCTCTAATTTTAATGAAAACTCTGGCATCTTGAGGGATGGTTATAGATAAGGATTTTTTTCGAATAGTTATAAATCGCGTGTGTAAGTTGTAGTGTTAAGATGACTTTTGTAAATTTTTGTTAAATAAAGTTAAGTTTTCTCCAGTACAACAAAGTGTTCTCCTTCAAAAAGCCAATTTCAAAGTACGACATTAGTCGGAAAATCGACTTTGGCAATTTTAACAACAACTTCTAGATAAGGAAGTTTCATGGTGGCCCCAGAGAGGAGCATTTGCATTAGAACTCACACCATTGGAGAACACTTTGGAAGACTTCAAGTTTACAGTGTTTCTAGCCCAAAGTTTGAGGGCACAACATGAAAGCTATTGAATAGTGAATATCGTGTTGGGTGTTTGAGAACCACACGAGGTTGCCTTTTGTGATAAGTAATAATCACAGGCAAAGTGATTGGTGTGTTGGCGCCATAAGACCAAGAAGTGAAGTCCCAGTGTATTATCACACCGATATCACACCAGCTATTCTATTCTGCTCAGCTGGTCTATTCTGGACCGGCATCATCGGCCGGAAGGATCGAAATCTTGATACTAGCTAGGGGCTAGCGTTGAATCACTAGAGAACACTACTGCAACTGGACCGGCACCATTGTCCGAAAGAATTAAATCTTGATACTAGCTAGAGGCTAGCGTTGAGTCACTAGTACGAGGCTAGTGCAGCAGAGCAACAGCATCAGCAAGCAGTTAAAGTTTTCACCAGATCGACGGAACGACGAACCGGTACTTTGACCGGTGATTACAACAAGCAGAAAACATCAGCTGGGTGAGTCCAAAATGGATAAAAAATTAGTATTAAACGAAAATGGCCATTGCCGACTATGTAAAAATCCAGACGAGTTTAACGATATGGTAGCCTGCGATGAATGCGAATGCGGGTTCCATATCATATGCGCTGGGTTGGACCACGTGCCAGTAAAGACGGAGCCGTGGATTTGTTTTAAATGTAAGAAGACGTTCGATGAGATAACGTCTAGAGATAGGAGAATTAGGCAGTTAGAACAGGCGTCGGCGGGAAATAAACCCTCGATAACCACTGAAAGGAAGTTTTATCGGGAGATGATAGAAAGTTTGAGGGAAATCAAGCTTAGTAAAGGGCGGTTGGTAAACGGCAGGGCAATGCGTACCAGCAGTACACCCGTACTAGTTGGCATAAAATAGACCCCAGTGTGGTCCATAGCATAATGCCCAGCAACTCCTATCCCTACCTCCACGTGGTACCGACTGGGATACGAGCAACCAAGGGAAGATCAGTGAACCGGTGGGAACTTGGTCGTATGCTGACAGGGAAGGGGGAGTTGTTCTCCTTGGAGAGCAGCTTGCCTGAGTGTCTGTTCCCCAGGTCAGGGGCGGCTCAAACAGCGACTGATCCGGAGCGGACGGCTGAACTCTGAAATGCGGTGTCTCGCCAACTACACCCAAGACGGCAGCCCCGTCGCGAGACTAGGCTTCGCAGCCCTAGTGTATCGTTTCGATTCCCGTAGTATTACGTAGAAGAGAAATTATAAATAAATAAAAAAAAAAAAGAAACAAAAAAAAAACATCTCAGTAGGTTGGTCAGCTAGAGGAACTCGGTTCAACAATTGTTTAGCTTTCTTGCAATGACCTAACCTTTTACTTACATAAGCTGCGACAAGCAACACAGTCGCAAGAAGTTCAAGAACAACACATTAGGTAAACAGTTATTGACCTTAGTCATGCGCAGCAGAGCAGCAAGGTTTGTGTCAAGTTAATGTTTAGGTTTATGCGCAACGGTAACAATGTTTTGTTTAAAGTTTATGTTTAGGTTTACAAAATAAAAGAAAAAGTTGGACCGTGGTTGAGGAGCTATCTGGTCTGTTCTGCGGCCAGAGGGATATAATTGGATAATTGAATTGAGTCAGTAGAGTAGAGATCAAGCCGGTGAGGAAAAACCACGGAGTCCCACCGAAGAAAAATAACGACTAGCTGTTGTTATAAGTAGTGTAAGTTGATGTGTGAATAAATACCAAGTAAATCGGAAGAAGTTGTTAGTGAAACGCCGAGTGCAATATCACATTAATAGGGAAAAAGCCAGTGCCCCAGCCGCCGCTACATATGGTGAGAGCAGGAAAAACACTAGGAAGTGTTAGGAACGCCAGCAATAAAGGACGAAATCAACCGTGCAACATGGAAATAGGCAAGCTGTGGTGAGTAACTCAAGCCATTTTTTTGTTTTTTTTTTCTTTTCGTAAGATGTGTGTGATCGCTAGTGATAGATTAAAGTGAAAAAATATAGTAGATGACTAGGTTGGAAGACATTAAAGAATATATTGACAGGGAGTATAAGAACCTCTGCAAGAGCATAAACAGGGCGAGAACACAAACGGGAGTTAATACAAAGAGGCGGTTGCTAGAAGAGCATTTAGAAGAGTTTGAATCTATCCTAAAGAAATATGAAGATAAAATTCCGACAAGAGATTGGAATAAATTAACAGATGACTTTGAGTTCGTTAAGACAAAAGTCGAATTATCTTTGAAAATTTTGAATAGAACAGTTTTAATCCCTGAAAAGGAACGAAAACAACGCCGAAATTCGGAATATTGTCTGGAAATTGTCATTCCAGCATACGAACAGAACGACATATCTGTTTTAGAGATATCACAAGCTTGGGAGGATCTTCCTTTTACTTCTTCATTCAAGCAAGTAGAAAAAGAAAAAAGTGGTAGTTACATAGAAAGTAAATTCCTAGATCATATCAAAGATCTAGAAGAAGAATTTGTGGAAAATAATATTTCCATCAACCAAATAAGTCTAAAGCAAATTGAAGATTTAGACTTAGACGAAACCAGTTTTTGCGTAATTATAGAGAAATTGAAAGACCGATTTTCGAGAGACAGTTTCTACTTCAATCGGACGTTGAAACCAAAATTCATGATGGCAGACCCAGCACCTTACGAATTTCCAATGGTCATGGCTATGCAATCGATTCCGGAGTTTCATGGGAAGCACGAACAACTTCGTCCATTTCTGATAATTATCGACTACTTCGCAGAAAAAATACCAGAAAAAGAAGATCAGACACCGCTCTTGAATGTTGTATACACAAAGCTAAGAGGAGAAGCGCTAACGCGACTCACAGAAATAGAAGACGACAACTGGGAGAAAGTTAAAACGAATTTAGAAAGCGCTTTCAATGGAGAATCGACGATAGGATCTCTAATCAAACAAATCGAAACTTTAGTTCAAGGAGATACCGAAAGTTTTGAAAAATACAGAAGTAGGGCTGCAAAACTTTACCACCAAACAACCCAATTGAAAAGCCATGATAACGATGACGAATGTTTTGTAGGAGCATCATTAAGAAGACACTTTTTAGCAGGTCTGAACAGTCGAGCATTAGCGTTTGCAGGAAAATCACAGAGGGAAAAATCATTTCTAGATTTATTAGAGTGGCTCCAAAAAGAATATGACGATGAAGAAGAACTGAAAGACTTTCATAACAGACTTCACCCTACGAGAATGGTAGGCAGCACACGACAAAACCCTAATAATAATCATTCTAGAGGAAACAATAATCAGCATCAGAACTACAACAATAACATCCGTGGAACTAACAATAATTATTCTAGAGGAAACAATAATCAGCAATATAACTACAATAATAATTTTCGTGGAAGCAATAATCATTATAGAGGGAACAATAATAATTCATGGAATTCTAGAAACTTGAATCAGCAAAATTTTAGAGATAACGGATTTCAAAATGGTTATACGAACAATCGGTACCAGTCTAATGGTTCTTATAATAGAAGCAATTTCAATCAGCCTTCACAACCTCATAACTATCAAGCGTTTAATCAAAATAGAGTATACACTGAAAATAGGGGTGGCACTTATTATCCAAACAACATTTACGATAGAAATCAAAATCAATTTCCTAGATAGGATACAACCGATAGAGGATACAATGAAGGAAGAAACTACAACCAACAAAAAAACTGAATTCTGGGGGTGCCATATTTGACACCCCCAGAATTCAGTTTTTTTCCAAACACTCCGACATATAGAAAATAACGAACAGAGACGCATTCAGAGGGATACGACCGAATGCAATTATATTTCAGCAAGCGTGACGGAAAATTATCAGAGCAAAATGTGTCAAAGTACTACTAACTTAAGGGAAAAGTTTAACACTTACATCCCAGCACACGAGAAGTTAAGTATCGAATTTACTGCGAATAATCAATTCATTTTAAACATTGCTACGGTCGATAACCCGAGAAAAGCAGAACGGTACATGCTAGACACAGGAGCGTACAATAATCTAATTAGATGGAATACCGTTATCAATATGGAATTGGAAAATGTAGATTATACAGATAAGGTATTACTAACAGGGTTTAATCTAACTCAAGAAGAAACATTAGGATCAGTAAAAGTAGGATTATTAATAGGGAATTCATGTTACATGGTTAAATTTTTTATAATGAAAGATTTATGTGTCCCGGCAATCATTGGGGCTCAATTTTTAAAACAATATACAATATATATAAGCGAACAGTTTACTTCAATTATTTTGCGCAAGCCATGTGAAAATGACAATGGGTGTAACAAAGAGCTAAATATGGGAAGCACATATACTGAGGTATTTAATGAAAACAGAGGGTTAATTGAGTGCAAGGTAAAGCCGCATTGCAAAGATTCTGAGCTTCAGAAACGTTCTGAACATAAATATACATTATCAAATGAAAAATCATGTCAAACTGAATGCATTGAAGAATATATTGGAGTTAAAAATAATAACGAAAAAGAATGTCAAACCGATTGTTTAGAGGACACATATTTCGATCTAACAGATAAGCACATAGGAATATCTGTAGGAAATGAACAAGATGATTTTAATAGGATGGAACAAGAATTTGATACTTATGAACAAATGAGTGCAGATTACTCGAACAATGATGTGAAGTTATACACGGAAGCAGTTGATGCTGAAGATATAGATTTCAGACAAGACTATAGTCTAGTAGAGAGTAGAAACCTAAGTGAACTAAAAGGAGTAGAAAGAATTTCTAAAGTAATAGACTCACTTAACATGAATCATTTAGAACAACATGATTATACGGTAATGAAGGCTATCATGTCAGAAAACAGTGACGTATTCTATTTAAAGGGAGATAAATTGACCATTACAGATGCAGCAATTCACAATATAGAAACAACTACTAATATACCAATAAATAAAAGACAATATAGATTCCCAGAAAGTACAAAGAAATTAAAAAACGAAGAAATTGATGAAATGTACCGTCAAGGTATAATAAGGCCTAGTACGAGTCCATGGAATGCACCAGTACTGTGCACACCTAAGAAAGACTAAGATGCCGACGGAAGTAAGAAATATAGAATTGTGATAGACTTCAGAGAACTTAATTTGATTACTAAACCTTTTGTTTATCATATACCACTAATCGATGAAATTCTCGATAACCTTGGACATAGCAAATATTTTACTACAGTGGATTTAAAATCAGGCTTTTATCAGGTGCCTATTAACCCAAAAGATGCAGCTAAAACGGCATTTTCAACCCCAAAAGGCCATTATGAATTCACTAGAATGTTTATGGGGCTAAGGAACAGTCCATCAACATTTCAAAGATTGATGAACACAGTACTTTATGAACTTGGGGACATTCAAGCTATTGTTTACTTGGATGACATAATTGTATATGGTAGAATAATTGAAGATCACAACAGGATACAGTTTCAGTCACCGAAAACAACTTGCGAGGGCTAAATCATATCACGTAGCAACCGATCACCGTCACTATAATCAACCGTGAAAACCAGGATGCAACGAAAACCCAATATATAGGCACGAAGCACCCAAACCACCCACACCCAATATTGAACATCGACCAAATGGTAAGTCAGAATACAGGAAGGCGGTGGAGAGCCCGGCGGCAAGAAATGGGAAAGCCCGGAAGGAAGACACGGAATGGAGTACGCTTGAGGATCATCGTAAGGTTAGGGAATGTAGGAAATTTAAAGTGTAATATAGGGAATTTTAAGTACCACCATATTGACCATACCACCTTTTACTTACATAAGCTGCAACAAGCAACACAGTCGCAAGAAGTTCAAGAACAACACATTAGGTAAACAGTTATTGACCTTAGTCATGCGCAGCAGAGCAGCAAGGTTTGTGTCAAGTTAATGTTTAGGTTTATGCGCAACGGTAACAATGTTTTGTTTAAAGTTTATGTTTAGGTTTACAAAATAAAAGAAAAAGTTGGACCGCGGTTGAGGAGCTATCTGGTCTGTTCTGCGGCCAGAGGGATATAATTGGATAATTGAATTGAGTCAGTAGAGTAGAGATCAAGCCGGTGAGGAAAAACCACGGAGTCCCACCGAAGAAAAAAAACGACTAGCTGTAGTTATAAGTAGTGTAAGTTGATGTGTGAATAAATACCAAGTAAATCGGAAGAAGTTGTTAGTGAAACGCCGAGTGCAATATCACATTAATAGGGAAAAAGCCAGTGCCCCAGCCGCCGCTACACTAGTAAGGCAGCATGCTAAAAATAAACATACTACGAACAGTCCAGAGAATGATGCGAATCGGAACAATCGGTATAGACCTAGGCAAACGAAAAAGGACAACGATTGGAAACTTGGTACTTGGAATGTTAGGACTCTGCTCGAACGGTCGGTCCGGGCGGTCGATCCGACCGCGGGCACTTCTTTCAAGTATCACATCTACTACAGTGGCGGCGATAGAGCGGAACGGGGCGTCGGTTTCGTATTACTTGGAAACCAAATGAAGCGTGTTATTAGGTGGAGGCCTATTAATGACCGTTTATGCGTATTGAGTATCAAGGGCAGATTCTTCAATTACAGCCTTATCAACGTGTACGCGCCGACAAACGATAAAACCGATGACGTAAAAGAGGAGTTCTATGAGCTCCTCGAGAAAACGTATGGAGAATGCCCACAACACGATATAAAGATCGTCATCGGAGATACGAACGCACAAGTCGGACGAGAGGAGTTCTTTCGTCCCGTTATTGGTAGGGAAAGCCTTCACTCTACCACCAACGACAACGGCTTGAGGCTAGTGAACTTCGCCGCGGCCAGGGGAATGGCCATCTGTAGCACCCATTTTGCACGTCTGAATATTCGGAAGCACACCTGGAGACACCCCAATGGAAAGGCCTACTCCCAGATCGACCACATGCTGATCGACGGCCGGCACTTTTCAGACGTCATAGATGTGCGGGCCTTTCGAGGGCCAAACATCGACTCGGATCACTATCTCGTGGTAGGCAAGATTCGCGCCCGGTTGTCCAATGTATTTAAATCGAGATCGGCGAGGAAGATACATCTGGACATCCAGAAGTTATTAGCGGAAGGAGTTGCTGCAGAGTATATTCGGAAAGTTGATAGACGGATCGGTGGGCCAGCTGGAGTGGACCTGAACGAGCAGTGGAAGCACATCCATGATGCGGTCAGCGAAACAGCGCGAGAAGTGATAGGCATGACAACGGGAACCACGCGTAGTGGGTGGTTCGATGCTGAGTGCCTAGAGGTGACGGAGAAGAACCGAGCCTACGCCAACACGTTAGTAGCTGCTAATCGTGTAACGCGTCGGATGCGGGAGAAATACCGGGAGGCAAGAGCTGCCGAAAAGAGGCTTCATCGCCGTAAGAAACGTGAGCACTATGATCGCGCTCTCGCGGAGGCGGAGAATTGCTTCACCAGGCACGACACGAGGAGCTTCTATAGAACGATCAACGGAATCAGGAACCGGACCGTGCCAGTACCTGCCATGTGCAATGACAGGGAGGGGAGCCTGATTACCGATAAATCGCAGGTGGCCAGGCGTTGGAAGCAACATTTCGAAGTGGTGTTGAACGGCGAGGAAGGAAGGAGAGTCGTCGAGGGGAACAGGATAGAAATTGGGGAGGACGGACAAGCTGTGGACCCACCAACATTGGACGAGGTGAAGAATGCATGCAATGAGCTAAAAAACAACAAAGCCGCTGGGAAGTACGGCTTACCGGCCGAACTTTTCAAAGTTGGGAGCGAGCGGCTGTGTAGTGCATTTCACCAGATTATCCTAAGGGTATGGTCTGAGGAACAACTACCTACGGACTGGTTGGAAGGACTCATATGCCCTATCCTCAAGAAGGGACATAGACTCGAGTGTAGTAATTATCGAGGCATAACCCTCCTCAATTCCGCTTACAAAATTCTCTCCCGTATCCTGTTCCAGCGACTGAGGCCGTTGCAGGAAGCCTTTGTTGGAGAATACCAATGCGGTTTTCAAGTGGGGCGATCTACAACGGACCAGATGTTCACTTTGAGATAGATCCTCGACAAGTTTCGAGAACACAACCTGCAGACACATCATCTGTTCATAGACTTTCGAGCGGCGTACGATACAGTGAAACGCAACGAGCTGTGGCAAATAATGCTAGAACATGGTTTCCCAACTAAACTGATCAAACTGATACGTGCGACGCTCGACGGTTTCACATCATGCGTCAGGACAGCGGGCGAATTTTCGGACGCGTTTGTGACGTTAGATGGTCTGAAGCAAGGTGACGGGCTCTCGAACTTGCTGTTCAACATAGCTTTGGAAGTTGCGACACGAAGGGCAGGTGTGCAGAAAAGCAGCACCATCATCACTAAGTCTCACATGCTTCTGGGCTTTGCGGACGACATTGATATAATTGGTGTTAACCGTAGAGCAGTTGAGGAGGCGTTTACGGCTCTCAAAAGGGAAACTGCGAGAATTGGATTCACCATAAACACTGTCAAAACGAAGTACATGGTGGCTGGCAGAGAGCGTGGTAGTTCTACGGGTGTTGGTGCTGCGGTGGAGATGGATGGGGATACTTTCGAAGTGGTCGACGAATTTATTTATCTTGGTAGCCTTAAAGGAAATGCGTTGAAACTTGTCAGCGCACTTTAATTGGATTCTGCGAACGTTAACGCAGTATTAACGAAATTAGAGGATCACTTCGGTAAACCGGAAATGATTTACAACGGTCTTTTGAGAGAAGTTCTTTCCTTAAGACCGCCTGAATAGGGAGAATACTTAAATGACCAGAGGTTACTTAAAGACCTGGCAAATAAGTAATAAGGCAAATACATTACATCAAAAGTGGCTGATGCACTTGAATGAGGAGAAAATCTCATCCTCACCAAGTAATCCCTTCATAGCGCCTACTTTGGTGACCTTTCTTGAGTGGTTGAAGCCACAAGAAACGCTAGCCAATATGTTAATTGCAGAAAGAGGTGCTAGTAATGAAAAATTCGAAAGAACACCTAAATTTGACCGGGTGAATTTTTTAGCAAAGCAACCACAAAAATGTTTTCACTGCAATAAAAATCATCGCTTAACTGACTGCCAAGACTTTAAAAAAATGCCAGTCGAAGGAAGAAGGCAGTTTGTAAAGGACAAACAAATATGTTTTGCCTGCTGTGATAATGACGGCCATAGGCTATGGCGCTGCAGAAGCGCTAAAGTATGTGGGATAAACGGCTGTGCTTTGAAGCACCATCGTTTATTACATCAAAATATTTCTAGGAATGCTTCTGTAACATGGACCAAAAATGTCTTAAGTGTGGAGACTCTTCTCACAAAAAGGTCACATGTCCTGTGAAAGAGAGTAAAAATTTTCGCTGTGCGAATTGTAACGGCAACCATATGTCAAATTTTTATCAATGCCCAGTCCGTTTAGCAATTGTTAAGGCAAGGCAAGGTAAACAAAATTCAATTTCTCAATTAAAACCAACTCCAAAACAAAATTCTCCAAGCGTAACAGTGGCGCATAGTTTACCTACTCCTTTGCATACCCGTTTAACTTATGCACAGGTTACAGGTAGTTCGAACATTATACCGCCTAGTGTTGGTAGTTCGAAAATGACCGTTAATATGGGAAGCAAAACACACAAGAAAATAACTGAACACCTATTACTCCAGCTAATATTGCTGCCGAAAATATTTTTTCTAATGTCAACTGCCTGGGGCCTATTACGGCAGGTAAGCTTTCTTTTTTGCAACAGGCAATGTTCGATCTTATGAACGCCATGTTCCAGGCAAAATCAATGTTTGAAACCATTCAAATAGGCACAAATTTTACTATTAAAATTGTTTCTAATTTAAAATTTAGCAATGATTTTAAATAAAACAATTCAAATATTAAATTGGAATGCTCGCCAATTGAAGGCCAATGAGAATGAGCTTTTTAATTTTTCAACAGTAAATAATGTGCATATTGCAATTATTACTGAAACATTTTTGAAACCTGACATAAAAAAAAAATATGATCCCAATTACGTGGTTCATAGATATGATAGGATTCAGGGTTCCGGCGGTGGAGTTGCAATTGTTATTCATCGCCGAATCAAACATCGTGCTCTTCTCCATCTTGAGACGAAAGTTATTGAAACTTTGGGAATTGAAGTTCAAACTAAACTTGGGATATTATTTATTGTTACAGCATATTTACCATTTCAATGCACACGCGAGCACAAAAATTATTTTAAAGGTGATTTACAAAAACGCATCAGAAATCGTTCGAAATTTCTTATAATCGGCGATTTTAACGCTAAACATCGTTCATGGAATAGTTCTCAAATTAATTCCAATGGCAAAATTTCATTCAATGATTGTTCTTCAGGATACTATTCTATTTTGTCTCCGAAAAGTTCTACATGCTTTTCTTCTGTAAGAAACCCTTCAACAATTGATTTGGTGCTAACAGATCGAAGTCATGTATGTAGTGATTTGATCACACATGCTGACTTTGATTCTGACCATCTTCCAATAACTTTTTCTTAATCACATGAATCAGTTTTAAACCCAATGAGCTCTGTTTTTAATTATAACAAGGCTAATTGGGAAAGATACAAAACTAATATTGAGAGAAATTTCAATAATGAGGTTGATTTGCAAAACAAAGTGAATATTGATTCCGCTTTGGAAGCATTAAAATGTGCAATTGTTGATGCCAGGAATTATTCTGTTCCAAAGGCTCAAGTGAAATTTGATTCACCAATAATTGACGAAAATCATCAACTTCTAATTCGTTTGAAAAATGTCCGCAGACGTCAATATCAACGTTCTCGTGACCCTGTTTTCAAAACTATTTATAAAGATTTACAGGAAGAGATTAAACATAGATTTACTCTGCTGAGAAATCAAAATTTTGAGACTAAAGTTGAAAAATTGAAACCATATTCAAAACCCTCTTGGAAGCTGTCGAAGATTCTTAAGAAACCTTCAAAGCCTATTCCAGTTTTGAAAGATGGTGAACGTTTTCTTGTATCCAATGAACAAAAGGCTCAAAGACTTGCTCAGCAGTTTGAGAGTGTTCATAACTCAAATTTGAATTTTGTGAGTCCAATTGAAAATGAAATCACACGTCAATTTGATTTAATTTCTTCCCAGAATTTTTTACCTATAGAAATAATTGAAACTAACTTGAATGAGATTAAATCAATTATTAAAAATTTCAAAAATATGAAAGCACCTGGTTACGATGGTGTCTTTAATATACTAATCAAACTAATCAAATTTTCAATTGCTGCTTCAAAATTGTATGTTTACCCAAATTATGGAAAAATGCAAAAATTACTCCAATTTTAAAACCGGATAAGAACCCAGCTGAAGTTTCAAGTTATCGAACAATCAGTTTGCTTTCTTCAATAAGTAAACTGTTTGAGAGAATTATTCTTAACAGAATGATGTCACACATCAACGAAAATTCAATTTTTGCAAATGAACAGTTTGGATTTCGCCATGGGCATTCCACAACTCATCAATTGCTCAGAGTTACTAATATGATACGAGCTAACAAATCTGAAGGTTATTCCACTGGAACTGCTCTTTTAGACATAGAAAAAGCATTCGACAGTGTTTGGCATAAAGGTTTGATTGCGAAATTGCAAACTTTTAATTTTCCAATTTACCTAATCAAAATTTTAAAAAATTATCTTACTGATCGAACTCTGCAGGTTGTCTATCAGAATTCAAAATCTGATAGATTTCCTGTCAGAGCAGGTGTACCTCAAGGTTCAGTCTTGGATCCAGTCCTGTACAACATATTCACTTCAGATCTTCCTGATTTGCCTCCAGGATGCACAAAGTCATTGTTCTGCGATGACACAAGCATTTCCGCAAAAGGAAAAAGTCTTCGTATCATATGCAGTCGATTGCAGAAAAGTTTAGATATTTTTCTTCCTACTTGCAAAAGTGGAAAATCTCTCCCAATGCTTCAAAAACTCAAATGATAATTTTTCCGCATAAGCCTAGGGCTTCTTTCTTCAAGCCAAACAATAATCACGTTGTCAAGACGAATGGGGTTATTTTAAGTTGGTGTGACAAGGTTAAGTACTTGGGACTAATTAATGATAAAAAACTTATTTTCAAAGAGCACATTGAGAGTATACAAGCCAAGTGCATCAAATATACGAGATGTTTATATCCTCTCATTAACAGGAATTCTAAACTTTGTTTAAAGAACAAACTTTTGATTTACAAACAAACTTTTAGACCAGCAATGCTTTAAGCTATACCGATCTGGTCAATTTGCTGTTCAACAAGGAAGAAAACGCTCCAAAGGATTCAGAATAAAATTCTGAAAATGATTTTGAAGCGTCCTCCTTGGTTTGGTACACTCGAATTACATAGACTTACTGGTGTTGAACCATTAGAAGCTATGTCAAATAAAATTATTAACAATTTTCGACAAAAATCGTTGCAATCCTCAATTGCTACGATAAGCTCTCTTTATAGCCAATAAGTTAGCATTTAAGTTAGTTGTAAGTTTACATCCCCTTTCCTGACAAGTAGGTTTAAATCCCTACGAATGATAAGTCCTAATTGCGAAAGCAAACAAATCCTAACAATTAAAATTACAAATTTCTAACAGTGTTGAGAAGTCACCATTTTCAATCACACACATATACTCATTATTTACTAATATTTATCATAAATACTTAAACTACTAACAAATCTTCCCCTAAAAAAAAAAAATCTAGGAATGCAAATCAGATAGGAGAACCTAGGGAGAATTTGAACTGTCTTGTTCGAGACAGTAAAACCATTTTATATAATTGCGAATAATTGCGAACGCAAAACCTTTGCTTTCTTTGATACGGGTTCAGAGAGCAAGTAGCGAACGAAGTGAAGGCGACAGGTTCACCTGTTCCATTAACTCTTGCTTGGACGAAAGGCGAAACCCAAGAAGAGACGCACAGCAAAATGGTGCAAATTAGTATCCGTGGAGATAACGGAAAAACTTTTAGTTTAAAAAATTTAAGAACAGTAGATGATTTGAAACTACCAGTTTAATCGATTGACATAAATATATTAAAGGCGCGCTATCCATATCTTAAAGATGTCAATATGCGATCACATGAACATGCAGTGCCAACTATATTGTTGGGACTACCTCATGCCTATCTGTTCAAAGGGCTAGCACAGCGTTCACGTGGTAATAGTGAACCCATCGCCATGCTGACTAAACTGGGATGAACTATATTCGGTGGAAGTGATAAAGATATCAACGCCAAGAACTTGTTCACAATAGAAGAGGTGAAAGAAGAGAACAACCGCCAAAACCAAGACTGGTATTTGACGCGGCTGCCAAAGTGGGAGGAATTCCACTTAATTCACAGTTATTATCAGGGCCAGACATGACAGAATCAGCCCTGGGTATAAAGGTGCGCTTTAGAGAAGCGCCGATAGCAATCTCCGGTGATATTCAAGAGATGTTCCATCGAATTGGAATAATCAAGGAAGATCGACAGGCTCAACGAATATTGTACAGGGAGGATCCAAAGACTAGACTAGACGTCTATGAGATGCAGGTTATGACATTTGGCGCAACTTGTTCACCAGCGTGCGCACAATATGTTAAAAATACGAATGCAAAAGGGTTTCTTGATGAAAGTCCGGAAGCAGTTGAAGCAATAATTAAGTATCATTTCGTAGATGATTATTTGGACAGCTTCCATTGTATAGAAAAAGCAACACGAATAATTTCAGACGTAATACGTATACATAACCATGCTAATTTTAAGATACGAAGTTTTGTCTCAAATTCTAGAATGCTTCTAGAACAATTGCCTGCCGACGAGTGTCACCAATAAAAGATGTTCTCCTTGATGAAGAACAAAGTTTTAAGAAAGTTTTGGGATTGTATTGGGACACACGAAATGATATATTTAGGTATAGGTTAAAAATTCCAGAGTTTGAAACGTCAAAGCCAACCAAACGGCAAGTTCTTTCCTTTATCATGAGTGTGTACGATCCACTAGGGCTCACATCTCACCTGACGATTGAGTCAAAGATGTTAATGCAAGATCTATGGCGAACCGGCATAGATTGAGATGATAAAATCCCGGATAATTTAAATACAAGATGGCAAGATTGGATAGAAAAACTATCACTAAATGATAATATTAGTATCCCCAGATGTTATTCCCTTCTCAAAGAGGTAACTAGAAGAGAACTTCATGTATTCAGTGATGCATCATTAAGAGCATACGCTTCGGTAATATATATGAGGAATATAGCGCCTGAGCAAACGGATGTTACCATTGTTGTTGCAAAAGCGAAAATTGCACCCACTAAAATTGTATCGGTGCCGCGACTGGAGTTACAAGCAGTAACTCGCTTATTGAACACGGTACTTAGCGAGTTAAGATTAACAATTGATGATGTAGTTTATTGGACTGCTTCAAGAACAGTCTTGAGTTGGATCAAGTCGGACGTAAGAAAATATAAGCAATTTGTACAATATCGAGTAAGCGAGATTCTAGACACCACATTAGAATCGCAGTGGAGATATATAGATTCAAAATCGAATCCGGCTGATGAAGGCACGAAGTTGATCTCATCAGAACCAAAATTTATAGTAGGACCATCATTCCTGAAACTAAAGGAAGAAGATTGGCCTATGAAATTAAAAGCCGGCTGAAGAATCATGCGAAGAAGAGCAACGGCCTGTTTTCACTTTAAAGGAAGTAGATAAACCACGACTTAATGTTTTATCTATTAAATGGTGCTCTGATTGGAATCGGTTGAAAAGAGCCCTCTGTATTGTAAAAAAGTACGGAGAATTTAAAAAATGTAAGAAGAGGAATTTACCGTTTAACAACAAAATATCTGCTGCAGATATGGAAAAAGCAGAAGAGTTTTTAATTAAAACCGCGCAATGGGATGCGTTTCCCGATGAAATGGTAGAGTTACGAACAAGTGGTACAGGTAATAAAACTAGTAGAATAAGAACTCTAACCTCATTTTTATCAACCAATGGAGTTATGAGATCAGAAACACGATACAAAAACACGAAAGTAGTACCATATGCGGCTAAGTACCCGTATATTTTACCGGATAAGCATCATGTTTCTGAACTGATATTAAAAAATCAGCATGAACGTTTCAAGCATAAAAAAATGAAGGCTGCAATAGCGGCTGTTCAACAGAAATATCATATCATTCATATCGATGCTGGAATGAGAAAAGTACGCAATCGTTGTCAGCATTGCAAGAACGAATTTGCAAAGGCAAAGGCGCCAAAAATGGCACCATTGCCAGAATGCAGATTACAACCATATGTTAAACCTTTTACACATACGGGCGTGGATTGTTTAGGGTCATACAATGTATCAATAAATAGGCGCTCAGAAAAGAGATGGAGAGCGTTGTTTACATGTATGACAACAAGGGCCGTTTATCTAAGTTGGCTCATAACTTGAGTGCAGATGCATTCCTGTTGTGTCTTAATACTGTCCAAGCTAGACGGGGCAGGATCAAGTACCTTCATAGCGATAACGGAACAAATTTTGTAGGCGCAGACAATGAGTTGAAAAGAATTTAACGGCAATTGTCCACCACAGGAATTGAGTGGCATTTCAATACTCCAGCATCACCGCATTTTGGCGGGGCCTGGGAACGTTTTGTACGCGAGGTAAAAAGTTTGATGCCGAGCGAGACGATGCCTGACAATTATTCAGACATCTTCTCGCTGAAGTTGAGTTTATAATCAACTGTAGACCATCGACATCAATTTCATTGGATGCTACTGATGATGAGCCTCTTACTCCCAACCATTTTTTGATCGGATGCGCTGGAGGAGCAGAGCCATCGTTGAATGATGTCTCTAAAGCGGAAGCATCAGGACATCAATGGAGACGCGTTCAAGCATTAGCAAAAAAATATTGGGATCGTTGGCTACATGAGTATCTTCCTTCCATTGCAAGAAGATCAAAGTGGACTGAAGAAGTAAGAAATATTAAGGTCGTTGACATCGTTATGATTGCAGAGGATCATCAAAAGGCAAAGTGGCAAAAGGGCATGGTCATAGAAGCGCATACCGCAAAAGACGGGAAAGTAAGGTCAGTGACCGTAAAAACAATGACAGGGGTATTGAAAAGACCTGTCGTAAAATTAGTAGTCCTAGATGTTAAGCAATCAGAAGAAAAAAGGGCGACGAAAGAACAAAATAAAAAGGACGAACGTGAGGATATTGAACCAGACAAGTGCTAATAAGCGCAAACTGGAAATCAAAGTGGGAGGTAATGTTACGGGCAAGCAGTCATGCACCAGAAAGTCAAGTGCAGGCAGTAAAACTGAGTTTGTTGGGATAATGAAGGAAATTCCAACTAAAATATCTCTATCTCAGCCCTACGAGTACGAGAAAATAAGATGTATCGACATCGAGAAGGTAAAGAGGATCGCAGCATTGATACCGAGACCTAAACGGAAAAAAGCTATAATTAGACCATGTACGTGGGCAAATTTGTTGGTTCTTATTTATGTACTATCCGCAGCATTCGGAAGTGTACTTTCATATGAAGGAACAGGCCTGATTGCCTATGATTGCGGAAATCCGGAGGTCAACCTAACCAATTATTCTTTGTTAGACGTGGCATCATGTATTCTGCCAGCAGACAATTTGACGACTGAGGAGGTCCAAATTCAGGTATTACAACGTAATATCAAAAGCGAAATACCGGTTTTCCAATGCAAGGTAATCGTGAGGCGCAGAGTGATATATTGCGGCATGCACTCTCATATATCTGAATATGAAAGAGGATACGCATACATTGTGAAAGAATTTACTACCGAGGATTGCAGACTTTCACACCAATTGGCAAGAGTGAGGCTTACGGATACGCATTCGATTCGCGAACTAAAACGTAATGCTACTGTAAGGGGTGAGATTCTTATTGTAGGATCCGTTTGGGGAAGCAATTGTAAAGGTGGAAAGTATTGGACGCCTGAATACACTTGGGAAAATGCGTTAGTTTATTATGAGTATGATAACGCTACATGATTACGTCGCTACAGTAGACTTTGAAAGCGACGCCGTTTATCTTAGAAGTGGTTTAAATTGTTTCTACTCGCAGGGAAAATGTCTTGATTCGGAGGATGGTTAAATCACTTGGGATATAAACCTAAACAAAAAATGCGAAGAAACAGAATTTGAAGTTATTTATGAGGGACTAGTAAACAAAACCAAGAATTGAAATAAACAAGAAACTCGGAAAAAGCCAAATGTTATTTACAGTACGATTTCTAATACAAACTTATTTTCAATTCGAGCCCAAGAGCAAACAAAGATTTGCGGTCTTGTTGGGTTTTGGACGGACCATCCACGTATATTAGTAGTGGAGATAGTTGGCTTCAATTCTCCTTTTGTAGACGATCTGCATCAGGGAAAAATTTTGACTTGTTTACGTATTTCAACTCCAAGATAACGATTGTTGAAAATTATATTGGACAGAGTATGACTGAGCTTTACAACACAGTTATGACGGAAATATGCAAAGTAGATAAGACGCTAATGGAAACAAGGTTAACGTTAGCACGTTTGATTCCGACAGAGTTTGTTTCGAGCATAATCAAACGATCGGGTTTTACCGCCATTGTAGCGGGAGAAGTTCTACATATCTTAGAATGTAAACCGGTATACGTTACGACAATTGTTATCAGGAGATACCAGTGAATTATAATAATAATACCATGTTCATATCCCCTGTGACAAGGATCTTGCAGAATAGAAGGACACAGACCGATTGTACGCCTCTACTTCCTGCGAAATTTCGAATTGGAGGCAGATGGTATACCACGGACAGTCGCATACGTGAGACTACCGCTCCATTACAACTTATTATTGATATTTCAACTACTTGGTCGTATACACCGTTACCTAATCTGATGAAAAGTGGGGTGTACGATGCGGAAAGCGTGGAAAAAATTAGGAATATGATTTATGAACAGGGGGACAGACGTATGGCGTCAAATGTACTTCATAAGATTATAGTTGAGCAGCAGCCTGATGTACAAGGATTTCGTTTCGATGCACTCGTATCGAATAAAATAGTTGAAAATATTATTGAAAAATATTGGAGTAAACTGATGTCCTGGTTGGCCTGGCTGGGTAGTATAACTTCCACATTTATTGGGATATACATGATTGGAAGGATACTTAAATTTACAGTTGACACAATGGACGTATATTGTATGATATATACGGTCTTGGATGGCAGTTGATCGCATCATTTTGGGACTCTCTCACAAACTTTCTATCTCACCGAAATTCTATGAAAAGAACAGCTCAGAAAGATGATACACTACAAAAGGGATTGAGTATTAAGGAACCACAAGAAAAGACAGAAACGGAGAGTGCTCCCAGGAGATATTTGTATCCAAAGGTACAACAGTTAAATGAGTAAACCTAGGACAATTTACGGGGTCCGGGATGTCGCTCCGTAAGCGATATTTTTACAATTGAATAATTTAGTGTCGCTTAGAAGCGAGAGAAAATATAAGATCGCATAGCAACAGACCATAAGACACGATCGAGCTGACTAGGAGCATGCTAGATCCGCGCGAGGCCTCTAGAATGGAGTTATGATAAGGAACGTGAAAACGGTCTCACGCGTAGATTGTGTATTTTAAGCGTTTTGTTTAGTTAGGACTTTAGGATAAGCCACTCCCATGTGAAGGGACCAAGGCGCATTAGAAGTTTACTTTCTCTTTCTAATGTTAGGACTTAATAGAAGAATGAACAACATTTGTAATGTGTTCAATGGAAGGACCCGTTAGAGCCAGAAGGAAAATAAATAATTTTTCTCTAATTTTAATGAAAACTCTGGCATCTTAAGGGATAGTTATAGATAAGGATTTTTTCGAATAGTTATAAATCGCGTGTGTAACTTGTAGTGTTAAGATGACTTTTGTAAATTTTTGTTAAATAAAGTTAAGTTTTCTCCAGTACAACAAAGTGTTCTCCTTCAAAAAGCCAATTTCAAAGTACGACATTAGTCGGAAAATCGACTTTGGCAATTACAACAACAACTTCTAGATAAGGAAGTTTCAAGTAGACTTTATGACTCATTAATGAAACACCTACAACAATGCATTTGTTAATAGTGTGCGTAGTTCTACATCAGTTATGCGTTCGTGTCTTGGATACAACCTCCTACTTTTTTTTTCTTCATCTAATATTTATTTGACACGGCAAAAATACAAATTGATGTTTAACGGCGTCAATTATATCTGATTTCTTACTCTGGGATGAGATATTACGGACTGGCATATTCGGTTGTCTCTCTCGGGCCCTGAGAGTATCGTGCGGGTCTGGTGTTACAACTTTAAGTGTGGGTTTGAGACTAAATACCCGACACCTATCCGACTAGCAGATTGAAATACTCAAAACTGAATAAAAAGACAACAGGTATGGTGTTAACGTTTCATATTACTCAATTTGCCGGTTTACATTGCTTTACATTGAGGGCATCACTCGTGCCTCCTAACTCCTATAATCTTTCCCTAGCTATCTCATACATTTAGCTTATCATTACTACTCACGGTACCGTGTCTTCGGTCTCACTAGGGATCCGAGTCAGGTTACGCAGAACGCGCCGATAGCGAAGGCGCTCTTGTTGCTGCCGCCGAGCCTTCCGCTCACGATGATTGTGTGCAGACTGCTGCTGAGCTTTCCGCCCACAGCGTGATCGTAGAACGACTCCAATAGTTATCGAATCCGCAAACCAAGCAGGAGCTCTGCTGCCAATCTCCAAAACCGTACAGATCCAAACCGTGATGACGAGATTAAGACTGCAAATGAGATATGCAAAAAAAGCCCTGTGGCCCCAGGAAATTAACCACGGTTTAAGTTCACTCTAATCGCACCACTTACTTCGCGTACGAAGGCTTTTCGATTCTGAACAGCTCTAGTTCAGTTAGAAAACAGCTTCCTGTTCGCTTTGAAGCGCCAACGTCGTATTGGGTTCCTCGGTGGCAACAATTTCTTCCTAGCCGACCCCGCGATCGTGATATGCAGTGCGTATGGAGAGCTCGATCTTCGATTGCCTGATTCGACCGTTCTAGGTGTGTGGATGTTTGCTTGCGTCCCTGTTTGTAGGAGTTTGTTAATACCGAGACCAAAACGATCATGGTTGGTACAATTTCTCACCGGTTCTGCTGATGTGATGTGACTCGAATGATGAGAATTTGCGGTCACCGTTTAGACTTTACACGTGCGCTGAGGGATGGGAATTGACCATCGGCGGCATCCACGTGTGTTAGAGGTTTGACCGTTTCCTCACTTCGAGAAGCACCGGACTTCGCCACTGATGACGGACGAACCTTCTTGTGAAACGATCTGTCGGCGACTCGCCTTGCTAGTGATCAAGCTATTATGCTTCCCCTGTCTGGCTGACTGCTTCTCCGTGTACGTGCGCTCGCGCGGCGGAAGGCGATCGGCAATCCAATTTAATGGCCGGCTCACTTTGCCAACCCCGCGGTGTAATTTGATGTTCCGACAGGGCGTCACCTTTCGGGTTGCACGTTCCGTAAACACTACTGCTTTTTGGCTTAATTTAATTCTTTAATTCGGTTGACATTTCTAATTCTAGCTTTGTATTTAATTGAACGATTGTATCGTCACTAATAATTTCTTAACTATCAAAGCAAATCCAATATAAACCTACCGCAGCGGAAATTTTTTTTTATGAATCGGTGATCAAACGATTCATAAAAAATTCAAAAAACTTATTTTTCGGCTTTATGATCAGAGATAAGTCGGTCATCTATCCTCTCTTGAGCAGACCTCAAGTTTTGGAATCGACTAAATCGAAAATACTATATAATCTGAGCGCAAGTCACAACTGCTTGCCAAATCATCATCCTACTCAATTTCGTAGAATGCTTCATCTCAACTAACTTAATGCGCCGGCGAATTCTGGCAGATGTACTAAGACCTCTCAAATTGTCTCTGATCAAAACCCTTGTTCAAGCTTCCGTAATTCCGTCTAACTACGCTGAACATTTATGATTTTACTATTACAGGCGCATTCGCACACAAAACAAAAAAGAAGCATGAATGATACTATTTACATATTAACTTATGACTAAGTTTAATTTGTAATTGGTGGTGTGTATCTGAGAGAAGTTGCATTTCCGCGACTTGATCGACATGAGGCCAAAATAGGGGTTTTACCGCGCCCCGATTCGCGTTACTTTTGAATGCTTTTTTCAGGCCGACCCTCAGAAGGTTTTTTGCCTTGTGGACGCGCATTAGAACAATTTGGACCCACCTGATGAAATCTGTGAACGCTTAGCTGATTGTGATTAGCTGAAGTGTTGATGTTGTGCTCAATTTGTCTCGATCGGCTAACGGTATGACCACTGGTGTATTTGGTGTGAGGCTTTCTTTCGTAGTTTGCATTTGACTGCGGACATAGCTTGTTGAAGGAGTACTGCGTCGTTATTCTATACGTTCTTCAATCGAAGTGGAGAGGTAGTTTAATAAAGTTGTTGCTCATCACACTTGATTGGACTGTCGTTTCTCCACTTGAAGATTGTTTATAAGGTCATAGCTCGTTGTTGGCAGGTTGTCCCTGCGGGCATAGATGGGTTAACGGTTCTTAGTCTGCCTTGATGTCTTTGGCATGATAGCGGCCTTGTTTACCGTCAGTGACGTATTCCAACAGGTAGACGTTTTTTCCAAAAACTTGTTTCACTAACGCTGGAGGGAACTTTTGGTCTAGTTTTTATTTACCTGGTCTGCCTTGGACGATTGTGTGAAGGTTCATCTCTTAACGATGTCGCCAATCGTGAAGTCTACCTGACGGGTACGCAGATTGCATCGCTGTTTGGTTTTCTCGTCTCAGATTCTGCGCCGCCTTCGGGTTTTCTGGCGTGTTTAAGTCTTGTTGTGTGTATAAATCCGTGTGAAGTAGCAGGCTCCTACCAAAGTTTGGCTCGTGCGGACTGACTCCGGTCGCTTCATGCTTCGCTGAGTTGATCGCTGTGGTGATGGCTGCTAAGTTCTCATCCCATTACCGGTGGTCTCCATCTAACAACGCACGAATGCAGGTGATCACGACGCGGTTGACACGCTCTGCGTTATTGACCTGTGGGCAGTAATACGCTGTCTTCATGTGACCGATGTTGTACCGTTCCAGCCAGGATTTGAACAGTAACGATTCGAACTGTTTTCCGTTGTCGGAGAGTATGAGCCGAGGTCGGGTGAACTTCAGGCACACTTCTTCTTCCAGCAACTCTACCATCTTATTCGAATCCGCTGCGCGCATTCGTTTGACAAGTACGTACTTGCTGACCCAGTCAACTATTACCAGTAGCTCCGTGTTTCCTCTCTTAGAGCGCGTCAGAGGTCCGACGAAATCGATCGATATCATTCGCCAGGGTAGCTTCGCTGGTTTGAGATTTCCCATTTGCGGCATCTGTCGTGTTCTCGGAGCCTTACACGCTTTGCAAGTCGCACAACCCTTTACAAAATCTCTGATGTCCTGCTGCATGCGCGGCCAATAGTAATAGGTCTGCAACTTCTGCCATGTTTTGTAGAATCCAAGGTGTGCAGCAGATGGTGAATTATGGAAACGTGCGGTTACTTCTGTGCGTTCTTCACGTGGGACCACCTTCTTCCAGCGATGGGTTGGTTACAACGCCAATCTCGTCTCTGCACTTGCAGTTCTTGTAGAGCTCGTCCTTCACTACACGAAAATCTGGAAAATTGTCGCCGTTCGTTTCCACCTTCCCGCTTATACCACAGATCTGACGAGTTTTTCACGCTGAACACAAGCGTCGCTACGATCCTCGATAACGCATCAGGTACCACGTTGGAGGTTCATTTCCTATATTTGATTTCAAAATCGAATGCATTCAATCGCAGGAGCCAGCGGCACATCAGGGCCGTGGGGTTTTTCATAGAACGTAGATAGCTGAGAGCGGCGTGGTCACAGTGCACAGTGAAGCGAGTTCCTTCGATGTACCCTCGAAACCGCTCAATCGCTTGGGTTACCGCAAGGCACTCCCGCTCGGTAACTGAGTATTTTCTCTCTGACGCCGAGAGTTTTTGTGAGAAGTAGCATATCGGTTGTTCCTCTCCATCAATCTCTTGTGTCAGAATCAGATATTTTCTTAGTCTAGGTGTTTAATTCTTCGTCTGTAAGTACTTTTACTAATGTTAAAATCAAAGACGTGACAAACTTCGTTGAAAACTCGACAGCACATAATCCATGGTGCGTTGTAAGCATAGTTGGTGCGATGGGTTTGTTGCTACAGCAGCGTATAATTTCGTAGTTGCCTTCGAAGAACGGTTATACTTATAGAACTTAACAGAGCGCTGCAGTCGATTTCCCCATTGAGTAAATTAAATACAAAAAGCCGTTGAAATAGTTTTCTTCTTACTGTCAATGACTCCAGGGTTATAAGTTGACATCGTTCTTCGTATGCCGGCAGGTGAATAGTGTCATTCCAGGGCAGGACACGTAAAGCGTATTTTATAAAGTTCTTCTGTATAGCTTCGATTCTGTTTACCTGCGCAGCGTGGTATGGGGCCCATACAACAACAGCGTATTCCAAAATGCTACGTACTAGAGCGCAGTATACTGATTTGAGCGCGTAGATATCGTGAAATGCACTGATATTTCTTTTCAGGAAACCTAAGGTGGCGGACGCTTTGGCAGTAATCATGGAGATATGCTCGAGAATCTGACTTTAGAATCAATGATAACACTCAGATCTTTTATTTCATTCACTCGGGGAAGACTACTGTGACCTATTGTATAGTCAAAATTCAAAGGATTGCGTAGTCGGCTAAAAGTAATGGCGCAGCATTTAGTGGCATTAACTTGCATGCCGTTCAATGTGCTCCAACGTAAAAGTACGTCAATATCATCCTGTAGAGCACAACAGTCAAGTCCGGATTTAATTAGGCGGAATATTTTAAAGTCATCCGCAAACATGAGTTTTGAGGAACGTAGACGGATACACAGGTCATTTACGAACAAAATTAAAATTAAAGGTCCCAAATGGCTGCCTTGAGGTACACCTGAAGGTTGTTTGAAGCTGGAAGACTTTGTACCACTGATTGAGCCGTAGGCTGAGCGATCGGTTGAGTAGAACAGTATCCACTTGGTCACACAGTTAGGAAATCCCATACAAGTCATCTTATCTACTGCTAGCGCATGTGGTACCTTATCGAATGCTTTACTGAAATCAACATAAATTGCTTCAACTTGTCGACGTTCTTCAATATCAGCGAGTCAATAAATACCATTAAATTCGTGACTGTAAATCGCTTTCTCACGAAATCATGTTGATGTTCAGATATGATTGAATGAATAGAACAATACGCAGCCTCGTGAGCAATTTTTTCGAGCAATTTTGGAAGGCAGCTACCTATTGAGATACCTCGGTAATTTTCGACTTCATGAATATTTCCGGTTTAATGTATTGGAGTTATTGACGCCACTTTCCAGACTGTCGGAAATACACCGCTACTCAGCGAACGATTGAACAAAATCGATACGGGTAAAGCAAGGCTAGTAGCAAACTGCTTAACCAAAGCTGGCGGCAGATTATCAGAACCGGGACCTTTAGAAGCATCTATTGACTGTAACATTCTGTGAATCTCATCAATAGAAACATCAAATTGCGGTAAATTCACGTTGTAGTGAGCTATACTATCCAACCATTCGCAGCGTTCGTCCGGTGAATGGGTGGGTGGGGTGTTCGAAAAAACGTTTTAAAAGAATTTAGCGAAAAGTTCGACAGCTGTATCAGTGGAATCCGCGCCGATGTTCCTGTAGGACACATCCTGTGGTATACCGCTGTTACATCTCAACTTTTTTATATATGACCAGAAGGAAAGTGGATCCCGCTTGGCATTCGATTCATTGCGCGATATGTATTCATGAAATACTGCGTTCAGACGACCGGTTTACTCCATTTCATGAAGCAGTCGCTTGTTGTCCTCAGTGCGTGATTTGAAGAAGCGTTTCCTCATCTTGCGTAATCTGTCACGAAGATTCCGAAGCTCGGAAGTCCACCATGGTTGATTGAATCGTGGGTAAACTCTTCGTCGTCGAATAGGAGTGTGATCGTTAATAATGTTGAACAAAGTTTCGTAAAATCGGTGAACAGCGTCGTCAATGTCACAATTTTCCATAAGCAATTTCCAGTCAATAAAATTTAATCGAGTAAGAATTGAGGGCTCATCACAGGATTCAAAGTCATAGTGAAATCGATCTGCCCAAGTGTCGTCAGAATCTCGAAAATAATTATATTCATTAATAATAAACGGCTTATGATGACTGTTTTTAGAATTCCGAGAGGGGACTCGAATAGCTCGATTCTCTCAGCGTTACCCACAAATGCCAAATCAAGAAGCCTTCCGTTTGAATTACGCACATTTTGAACCTATTGTAATCCGCATGCTAAAATAGATTGTGTCAAAGTAATTTCTTGTTCCGAAGAAGCATTAACCGGAATCAAGCAATCTATGTCGGCATCATATTCCCATGAGAGCCTGGGAAAGTTGTAGTCTCCTAAGACAGTATCAGTACTAGCAGCAATTTCACACAATTGTTGAATGCAAGACGCATGTTTTAAGTAAACAGCAGGGTCAGAGTTGGGTCTTATGTAGATGCAACATATCAACATACTATCGGCATCAGTCAGTTGAATTAATGTGCAACGCAAATGCTTTTTGACGCCGATCAACACACCGCCACCCCGCAGCAGTTATGATGTGGAAGCATTACGGTCCCATTGATAATTATTGTAATCGGACGAGAGCTCAGAGCTGAATATGTCGCCGCCGAGCCATGTTTTAGTCAGCGCGATGACATCGTAATCACTAGAAGAAAGTGCCAGGCGAAGATCTTTTGTTTTTGTCCGCAATCCCCGGACGTTCTGGTAGAGTATCGTAAGGGCACGAGGGTTTGAAAAACTTTGATAAGCTTTGATATGTTGTTCTGTACTGGTTTGTGCTGGGCTGCCTGGTGAAGAGCTAGGGGGGATAAAAAATTTATGGTTTTTTGGTAAAACTGTATAATGCATACACTTAACTGGGTTGGGGGCCCGTTGGCCTCCCAAATCTACCGGTGGTTGAGAGTTCAGTTATTTTAGACTAAGTTATTTTGACTACTGGAATTTGCAGCGATGCGGGAGATTGATGTGCGGACGACAGATTGATTTCAGGAAAGGAACTTGGGACTAGTATCCTTCTTACAGATGATGTGAGTTGCAAACTAAGCCTTTCATTGGATACCTGGCTACGTCCTTACAATCGCCGGGGAAAGGAAGTAGGAATGTTATTTTTTTTCTTCACATAAAGGTAGGAATGTTAGTTCAACGTCTACTTAAGAAGGTGCAGGGAACCCATACTACCTTCATAGACGTTACAGAAATCAGGATGTTGTGTTAGTAGGAGAGGTAATACGCCAAGGATCTCTATTTTGACAAGATAGAGTGATGTGAACATGTTTAAGAATATTTTGATATATGGAAGCTTAGGTAACTTACCTTCGTGATCACCTTCGTCTGCTTTCACACATCCTTTCATACTCTCGACTCACGCAATAAATGCATTCACTCGTCTCACACACACTCATTATTACTCACTGCGACGATGTATGTGAGCGCGACGGGTATTCTTGTATTGGTGTTGTCGGACGACAACACCTCCACTGCTGAGCAGTTTACCGCACGGCCGTGTCTGCCGTACACAGCAATTGGGATGATAGAACATAAAAGCGGAGCTCCATGAAGCCGCTCATCATTTACGGAACCTCACATTCGCCATCCATCCTCCATTTTCCAGACAGCAGCAATCCAACGACGCACCGGAACCAAACTCTCTCCACGACATAGTAGAAACCGCCTCATCGAAGCCACCAAAAATAAAAAACAGGAACACTGGAGCAGCCTTCCCTCGCTTTCACCAACATAAAGACAGTAACAGCAACGAGCTGTATGCAGTTTCACGCTCGCGCCATCCACCACAAAACAAATTAGTGGTGCTTTGCATTTTATCGATAGTACACTATCGTTTTTATGATGTTTAAGTTAGCGAAACGAGCGCCGACCAACACCTAGCGACACATCACAGTGCAACGCAGAGCTATTCTCTTCGCTCTCCAAATATTTATTGTCATTCGCTTCGCTCGCATCACTGAAAAGTCGACGCACAGATCAAGCACTCACACACACGCCGACAGCTTTGCCGGCATTACAAATTTCACATATTTCAATTTTCAAGCGTAAAACACTGCCTTTTTTCCTTTCTCCTAGAAAGGTATAGCAATCACTTGCAAAACCGAAAGTATAAAAGTGCTCCAAAGGGCCGAATGGCATATATCACTCGACTCAGTTCGACGAGCTGAGCATTTTCTGTATGTGTGTGTGTGTAAGTGTGTGTGTATGTGCGGATTTTTATTCTCACTCACTTTTCTCAGAGATGGCTGGTCCGATTTTCATGAAATTAATTGCAAATGAAAGGTCTAATTGTACCATAATACCCTATTCAATTTTATTGTAATCGGATTTTTAGTTTAGAGGTTATGTATGAAAATGTAAAAACCATGGAACATCATTATCTCAAAAACTACACAACCGATTTGAGCAAAATTGGTTTTAAATGAACGGGTTACCTGAAATATCCTCAACTTTTGAATTTTATAAAGATTGAACTTGTGGTTCAAAAGTTATGAAAAAACGTGTTCTGAAGACTGTTTAATCTCACCACGTTTCTCAGAGATGGCCGATGGACCGATTTTCATAAAATCAGTGTCAAATGGAAGGTCTAGTTGCCCCAGAAGACCCTATTGGATTATTACTTTGCCTGTTGCGATTAAAAATGTGAAATCCAGCTATGAAAAGAAACATATTCCGAAGGCTACATAAACTCACTCGCTTTTCTCAGATATGGCTGACCCGATTTCCACAAAATTAGTGTCAATTGATAAGTCTAGCTGCCTCATAACACCCTATTGAATTTTACTGTAATCGGACTGTAACATCGTCTGTAATGTACCGAAATGTGAAAAGCACGAAACTTCATTATCTCAGAAACTACACAACCGATTTGATCAATATTATTATCAGATGAGCGGGCTAGTTAAGGGTTAACTAATGAATTATGATTGAACGAGTGGTTCCAAAGTTTGGCTGCCCTATACGACAAGATAGAGTGATGTGAACATGTTTAAGAATATTTTGATATATGGAAGCTTAGGTAACATTTCTCATTTCATTTGATTATAATCGAACTTAAGCATTCGTTATGTGTTAAATTGTTATTAAAACAATGAACGGGTCATCTCTAAAACTTACAAATAACAAACTTCACAATTTGATATGTGGCTCAAAAGTTATGGAAAGAAAAGAAATTCAAAGACTATTTAAAACTATACGCTTTGATCGATATATATGACCTCAACATAATTTAAATGTGGTATCGTACTATTTGAACGTTCCAAATTCATTGATTGATTGATGTGTTTAAAATCTGCAAATGCACAACGAATCGGCCATAGGATATGATCAAAATCAAATAACAAATCCTCGACTTTTGGCTTCGGTACATCCCCTCAATTCTGTATATATCCATATTGGGTAGTATTCGGTCGTTTTCAGCTGTTTTTCTGGCATATTGGGAGGTATTTGGTTATTTTGGTTGTTTGAAATGAAACTGAAAGTGGTCGTCTTTAAATTCAAAATGGTGTCCATGGTCAATGTTTGGTTTTTATGCATCATCTCGGAAATATTGTTTGGTCATTTTCGACTTGGCAATTCAAAATGGTGCCAGAGGTCAATTGTTAGCTCATTGCATTGTTATTTTAGGCCGTTTTTCACAAAACGGAAGTCGCCATCTTGGATTTCAAACTGCTATCCAAGATAATTTCTTGCCTCTGAGCACCATTCTGGTTGAAGAAACACCCATATTGGGTGTTTTTCGATCATTTTCGGCTGTTTCCCAGAAACCTGAAGTCGCCAACCTAGAATCCAAAATGGGGTCTGTGGTCGATTTCAGCTGCTGTATATCATTCTAGATCCGGAGATACTTATGTTAGACGGAAATCGGCCATTTTTGGCTGTTTTCCAGAAACCAGAAGTTGCCATCCTACAATTCAAAATGGTGTCTGAGGTCAATTTTTAGCTTCTTGCAACATTCTGGCTCCGGATATACTCATATTGGGTGGTATTTGGTCACTTTGGGCTGTTTTTCAGAAACCGAAAGTCGTCATCTTGGACATTAAAATTGCCTGTGAAATCAATTTCTGTCATCTGGGCGTAATTCTGGTTCCGAAAACATTCATATTGATGGTGTTTGGTCATTTCCGGCTGTTTGCCAGACACCGGAAGTCACCATCTTAAAATTCAAGATTGTGTCTGTGATCAATTTTTAGCTTCTGTGCATCTTTCTGGTTCCGGAGATACTCATATTTAATGGGAATCGTCCATTTCAGGCTGTTTTCCAGAAACCGGAAGTTGCCATGTAACAATCCAAAATGTTTCCTGAGGTCGATTATGGAACATATTTGCTACCACTAAAAACATTCACCTGCCAAATTTGGTTCCATTTAGTTGCTTGGTTCGCGAGATGTGCAGAAATTTGTGCAGAAACATGTGCTTCCAGAAGATGAAGGGGCGTCGAACCATTATGGACATATTTGTTACCTCTGAAAACCTTCACATACCAAATTTGGTTGTATTTTCTTGATTGGTTCTTGAGCTGTGCGAAATATGTGTTTTATTTGCATTGGTCCTCTCCCTTATATATGAGGGAGGGGTGTCGAACCATTATGGACATATTTGTTATCCCTAAAAACATTCACATGCTAAATTTGGTTCCATTTACTTGGTTAGTTCTCGAGATGTGCAGAAATTTGTGTTTCATTTGTATGGCACCCCTCTCTTCCAAAAGAAGGAGGGGTGTCAAAACATTATAGATATATTTTTTACCACTAAAAACATTTACCTGCCAAATTTGGTTCTATTTAATTAATTAGTTCTCGAGATGTGCAGAAATTTGTGTTTCATTTGTATGAAACCCCTTTCTTTCAGAAAAGGGAGGGGCGTCCAACTTTTATGGACATATTTGTTACCCCTTCCCCTTCCAGAAGAGAGAGAGGGGTCTCAAACTATCATAGGAACCTTTATCGGCACCAAAAACTCCTACATACAAATTTTCACGTCGATCGGTTCGGTAGTTTTCGAGCCTATATGGTCGGCGTGCGATCAGATCGAGCCAAGCGCCAAACACATTGTTTTGTTTAATTAGCATTTGAAGTTTGACCACCCATCAATTAATCGTGTTTGAACTTATCGTTAATTCAATGCAAACATGTAATGAACAGGGCTGAATGAATGTCCTTTTATCATAAATACACGAAAAATAGCAATAATTAATAAAATATTTGGTTTTTATTTTTGACATCTATGCACTCAGTTCACTCTGGTCGAACAAAAATTTTAAAAGTTGGTCTTAAGTTCGGTATGGTCAAACGTATTTACTACAACGTATCAACTTGTCTATTAAACAAGCTAATTTTTCTCACTAGTCAAACGTAATACATAGATATCAACGCTGCGTTATCTCTCAGTCCTATCTGTATCAGAAATTATACAGCTGATAGACAAACAAAGCTTTATTTCTGCTGCTCTATTTCCTGGTGCCAAAGCGCACCAAGTGCTGAGTGTTAAGATAGTATCAATATGAAATGCTCTCGTACTTTGAAGCGGGTATTGTCTAATTTTATTTTTTTAACGTATATTATACCCAGTCCTGACGTTCGTTACAAGAAAAAATTCAATATTATTTGAAAAATATCAAATGGAAATAAAATGCACTTGGTTCAGTCTGGTTCAACAAGATCTTGAAAAAAGTGATGTGCCCATTGAAACGAAATTCAGCTCTACGAAAACCACCTGGGTGTTTATTTATCTAATTCTGATGACAGTCGTATTAACGAGCTGTCCGAAGCGGAGAAACCAGTTACTGATTAAAATGAATCGCAAAGTTAGCTTTTCAATCACAAACAATCACTTTATTTAGAAACCATATCTGTGTTTATGGTTCACTCTGGTCGACCGCAATTTCGTTCTTTTTACAAAGTGCAACAGAGATTTTTTACTATAACACGCCTATGAACTGTTCAAATGATTTCATTCTTTAATGGAACATAGATCATCAGTTTGCACATCCACTGGTGCTAATAACTCAATTTAAAAAAAAAATGGCGCTTGGCTCGGTCTGGTCGCACGCCGACCATATGGATCAGACAGACAGACCGACAGACCGGACTGCATTTTTATATGTATAGATTACAACATCAATATTTTTAAAACTAAAGAGTGAATATACATTTATTGGATTGAAGCGTTCATGTAAATCTATTTTTACAAATAAAAATTTAAATGAGAAAGGCTGGGTCTGACCGCTAGGTGGATTAATTTAGGTTTTTTGCCTTTCTCCTAGAAAGGTATAGCAATCACTTGCAAAACCGAAAGTATAAAAGTGCTCCAAAGGGCCGAATGGCATATATCACTCGACTCAGCTCGACGAGCTGAGCATTTTCTGTATATGTGTGTGTATGTGTGTGTGTGTGTGTGTGTGTGTGTGTGTGTGTGTGTGTGTATGTGCAGATTTTTATTCTCACTCACTTTTCTCAGAGATGGCTGGACCGATTTTCATGAAATTAATTGCAAATGAAAGGTCTTGTTGTCCCATAAGACCCTATTGAATTTTATTGTAATCGGATTTTTAGTTTAGAGGTTATGTATCAAAATGTAAAAATCATGAAACATCATTATCTCGAAAACCACATAACCGATTTGAACATAATTGGTTTCAAATGAACGGGCTACCTGAAAAACCTTTTACTTTTGAATTTTATAAAGATTGGACATGTGGTTTAAAAATTATGAAAAGAAACGTGTTTTTAGGACTGTTTAATCTCACTCATGTTTCTCAGAGATGGCTACACCGATTTTCATAAAATCAGTGTCAAATGGAAGGTCTAGTTGCCCCATATGACCCTATTGATTTGTTTTGCAATCAGATCATTACTTTGCCTGTTATGTTTAAAAATGTGAAATCCAGCTATGAAAAGGAACATATTCCGAAGACTACTTGGACTCACTCACTTTTCTCAGAGATGGCTGACCCGATTTCCACAAAATTAGTGTCAAATAATAAGTCTAGCTGCCTCAGAACACCCTATTGAATTTTACTGTAATCGGACTGTAATTTCGTCTGTAACGTACCGAAATGTGAAAATCACGAAACTTCATTATCTCTGAAACTACACAACCGATTTGATCAATAATATTATCAGATGAGCGGGCTAGTTAAGAGTTAACTGATGAATTATGATTGACCACGTGGTTTCAAAAAATTTTGGCTGCCCTGTACGTTCCTATTTCATTTGATTATAATCGAAGTTAAGCAACCGTTATGTATTAAATTTTTTATAAAACAACGAAAGTCTATTATCTCAAAGATTACATGACTTATTTGAACATAACTAGTGTCATACGAACGAGTCATCTCTCAAACTTACGAATAACAAACTTCATAACAATTTGTGATGTGGCTCAAAATTTATGGAAAGAAAAGAAATTCAAAGACTATTGAAAACTACACCTGCTTTGATCGATATAGAGGCCTCAACATAATTTAAATGTGGTATCATACTATTTGAACGTTCCAAATTCATTGATTCTTTGCGTGTTTAAAATCTGCAAATGCACGACGAATCGGCCATAGGATATGATCAAAGTCATATAACAAATCGTTTGAAATGATTGGTTTTATCGAAATGACAACATTCTCGACTTTTGGCTTCTGTACATCGTTTAAATTCTGAATATATTCATATTGGGTGGTATTCGGTCATTTTCTGCAGATTTTCTGGCATCAATCTAACACCGGAAATACCCATATTGGGAGGTATTTAGTTATTTTGGTTGTTTTCCAGAAACTAAAAGTGGTCGTCTTTACACTAGTAAGTAAGAGCAATAAGTGTTGTTGTCTGGTCCCGTTTACGTGTCCGTTCTATCAGTGTTGTATGGTCGTCTTTAAGTTTAAAATGGTGTCCAGGGTCAATGTTTGGTTTCTATGCATCATCTCGATTACGTAAATATCCATATTGAGTATTATTCGGTTATTTTCAACTGTTTCCTAGAAGTTGCCATTTAGCAATTTAAAATGGCGCCTGAGGTCAATTGTTAGCTCCTTGCATCATTCTGGTTCCAGAGATACTCATATTGGATAGTATTTGTTTATTTGAGGCTGTTTTTCACAAACCGGTAGTCGCCATCTTGGATTTCAAAATGGTATTCAAGATAATTTCTGGCTTCTGAGCGTCAGTCGGGTGTTATTCGATTATTTTCGGCTGTTTCCCAGAAACCTGAAGTCGCCAACCTAGAATCCAAAATGGGGTCTGTGGTCGATTTCAGCTGCTGTGTATCATTCTAGATCCGGAGGGAGCTACTCATGTTAGACGGAAATCGGCCATTTTTGGCTGTTTTCCAGAAACCAGAAGTTGCCATCCTGCAATTCATAATGGTGTCTGAGGTCAATTTTTAGCTTCTTGCAACATTCTGGCTCCGGAGATACTCATATTGGGTGGTATTTGGTCACTTTGGGCTGTTTTTCAGAAACCAAAAGTTGTCATATTGGACTTTAAAATTGCCTGTGAAATCAATTTTTGTCATCTGGGTGTAATTCTGATTCCGGAAACATTCATATTGAATGGTATTTGGTCATTTCCGGCTGTTTGCCAGACACCGGAAGTCACCATCTTAAAATTCAAGATTGTGTCTGTGATCAATTTTTAGTTTCTGTCCATCTTTAATGGGAATCGTCCATTTCAGGCCGTTTTCCAGAAACCGGAAGTTGCCATCTTACAATTCAAAATGTTATCTGAAGTTGGTGGCTCCAGTGCATCATTACGGCTCCGGAAATACCCATATTGGGTGGTATTTGGTCGTTTGCCGCTGTTTTTCAGAAACCGGAAGTTTGGATTTCATGATTTTGACTCCATTTTGGATTTCATGATGGCATTTGAAGACAATTTCGATCGATTTTAGCTCCTGTGTATCATTTTAGATCCGGATATTATTATATTGGGTGGAAATAGGCCATTTTTGGCTGTTTCCATAAAACCGGAAGTCGCCATCTTACAATCCAAAATGTTGCCTGAGGTCGATTATGGAACAAATTTATTACCACTAAAAACATTCACCTGCCAAATATGGTTCCATTTAGTTTGTTAGCTCTCGAGATGTACAGAAATTTGTGTTTCATTTCCACTTCCAGAAAAAGGAGGGGCGTCCAACTATTATGGACATATTTGTTATCCCTTAAAACATCCACATACCAAATTCGGTTCCATTTGCTTGGTTTGTCCTTGAGTTGTGCTGAAATTTATGTTTCATTTGTATGCGACCCCTGCCTTCCAGGCGTGGGAGGGGTCTCAAACTATCATAGGAACCTTTATCGGCTTTAAAAACCCCTACATACAAATTTTCACGTCGATCAGTTCGGTAGTTTTTGTGCCTATATGGATCAGACAGACAGACAGACAGACAGACATACCGGACTGCATTTTTTTATTTATATGTATAGATTACAACATCCATGTTTTAGAACCTAAAGAGTGAATATACATTTATTGGATTGAAGCGTCCATGTAAATCTATTTTCACAAATAATAAGATTTAATGAGAAAGGCTGGGTCTGCCCGCTAGGTGGATTAATTTAGGTTTTTACTAAACATTCACTTGTGTTGTGCTGAAATTTATGTTTCATTTGTATGGGACCCCTCCCTTCCAGGCGTGGGAGGGGTCTCAAACTATCATAGGAACCTTTATCGGCTTTAAAAACCCCTACATACAAATTTTCACGTCGATCAGTTCGGTAGTTTTTGAGCCTATATGGATCAGACAGACAGACAGACAGACAGACCGGACTGCATTTTTTTATTTATATGTATAGATTACAACATCCATGTTTTAGAACCTAAAGAGTGAATATACATTTATTGGATTGAAGCGTCCATGTAAATCTATTTTCACAAATAATAAGATTTAATGAGAAAGGCTGGGTCTGACCGCTAGGTGGGTTAATTTAGGTTTTTACTAAACATTCACTTTTCTCATATAAACAAAGCGTCACAGAGCACATCTTCATACTTTTTAATAGGTTTGGCTTCAATAAACACTTATAAATCAATAACTTTACGGAGAAGTTTCGGGACACGTGTTGTCAATTAGCCGTGCTGACAGCTCCTCTGCAAAAACTAAAGGTATAAAAGTGCTCAGAAGGGCCGAATGTCGTATATCACTCGACTCAGTTCGACGAGCTGAGCATTTTCTGTATGTGTGTGTGTGTGTGTGTGTGTGTGTGTGTGATTTTCTCAGAGATGGCTGAACCGATTTCAATGAAATTAATTGCAAATGAAAGGTCTAGTTACCCCATAAGACCATATTGAATTTTATTGTAATCGTATTTCTAATTGAGAGGTTATGTATCAAAATGCAAAGTCACGAAACATCAATATCTCAGAAACTACACAACCGATTTGAACAAAATAATTTCAAATGATGAAACCCTTAACTTTTGAATTTTATGAACATGAACTTGTGGTTCAAAAGTTATGGAAAGAAACGTGTTCTGGAGACTATTTAATGTCACTCATGTTTCTCAGAGATGGCTGGACCGATTTTCATAAAATCAGTGTCATATGAATGGTCTTGTTGCCTCATAAGACCCTATTGATTTGTTTTGCAAACGGATTATTACTTTGTCTGTTATGTTTAAAAATGTGAAATCCTGCTATGAAAAGAAACATATTCCAAAGACTACATAAACTCACTCACTTTTCTCAGAGATGGTTGAACCAATTTCCACCAAATTAGTGTCAAATGGAAGATCTAGATGCCTCATAACACCCTATTGAATTTTGCTGTAATCGGACTGTAACTTCGTCTGTAATGTACCGAAATGTGAAAATCACGAAACTTCATTATCTTAGAAACTACACAACCGATTTAAACAATGTTGATATCAGATGAACGAGCTAGTTAAGGGTTAACTGATGAATTATGATTGAACACGTGCTTTCAAAGTTTGGCTGCCCTATACGTTCCCTTTTCATTTGATTATAATCGAACTCAAGCAACGGTTATGTAATAAATTGTTAAGACAACGAAAGTCTATTATCTCAAATATTACACGACTTATTTGAACATAACTAGTGTCATACGAACGAGTCATCTCTAAAACTTACAAATAACAAACTTCATAACAATTTGATATGTGGTTTAAATGTTATGGAAAGAAAAGAAATTCAGAGACTATTGAAAACTATACCTGCTTTGATCAATATATGTGGCCTCAACATAATTTAAATGTGGTATCGTACTATTTATACGTTCTGGTATTGCTGGTGATTAAATTTTTTGAAATTAAGAGTCATTTCTTTTATTTCGCTATTTCTTGGGCACTAACATTGCGTAAAATTTCAAATTTTATACTTCAATTACAACATCAATATTTTAAAATCCAAAGAGTGAATATACATTTATTGGATTGAAGCGTTCATGTAAATCAATTTTACCAATAATAAGTTTGAATGAGAATGGCTTGGTCTGACCGCTAGGTGGATTAATTTTGGTTTTTTCCTTATTTTCAATAATAAAACATCGGGAAAATTTGAGAAATATTTTCGGGAAAACCAGGAAAAACCAAAATTAATCCACCTAATGATGAGACCCAGCCTTTCTCATTCGAATTTATTATTTGTTCAAATAGAATTATACAACACTCCCGTTTAAAAAAAATACAAAAATATGTATAATATATAAAGTCCGATAACAGTGTAATTAAATAGGATTTTATTTCGCCACTTAATCTTATATTTGAGACTAATTTAGTGAAAATCGGTCCAACCATTCTAAAAAAATTGAGTGAGCTTAAGCAGTCTTTGGAATATGTTTCTTTTCAAAACGTGATTTCCTTCTTTTATACATATCTTTTATACAAAATTTTAAACCACATGTTTAATCATTAGTTAAGGATATTCAAGACAAGCCGTTCATTTGTCACCAGTTTTGTTTAAATTGGTTGTTCAGTTTCTGTGATAATGAAATTTCGTGATTTTCACATTTTGATACACGGTGCCTAAACTAAAAATCCGATTACAATGAAGTTCAATAGGGTGTTATGAGGCCACTAGATCTATCATTTTCAGCTAATTTCGCGAAAATCGGTCTAGCCATTTTTGAGAAAAGTAAGTGAGTTTAAGCAGTCTTTGGTATATGCTTTACTTCTATAACCTGATTTGACATTTTTATAAATAACAAACAAAGTTAGTAACCAATTACAATGAAATTCAATAGCAACCTATGGGATAACTAGGCCTTTCATTCTAGACTAATTTTGTGAAAATCGGTCCAGCCATCTACGAGAAAAGTGAGTGCGTTTAACCAGCCTGTAGAAAACATTTCTGTACATAACTTTCGAACCATATGTTCAATCTTTATGAAATTTATAAGTTGAGAGTTCTGAAAATAGTCAGTCCATTTGACATCAGTTTTGTTAAAATCGGTTGTGCAGTTTCTGAGATATTGATGTTTCGTGATTTTTACATTTTGATACATAACCTCTAAACCAAAAATCCGATTACAATGAAATTCAATAGCAACCTATGGCGCAGCTAGACTTTCATTTGCAATTAATTTCACGGAAATCGGTCCAGCCATCTCTAAGAAAAGTGAGTGAGAAAAAAAAGTTGCACATACACACACATACACATACAGACACATACAGAAAATGCTCAGTTAGTCGAACTAAGTCGAATGATATACGACATTCGGCCCTCTGGAGCACTTTCATACCTTTAGTTTTTTCAGTGATTTCTGGTGATTTTCTAGGAGAAAGGCAAAACAAGAAATCGAAAAATGATTTTGAAAGGTCACCCTATTAGACGTTTGTATTGCCTTTGATTTAATATGGTTTATTTGACACGGCACGATACAATTTTATGTTTAACTGAGCCAAGTACACTTTTTATTAATTCTAGATTAGCAGGAAAAGGAGGGAGGCACTTTTTTTATTTCTCGCGGCCGACTACGAGCTAGTGGGGATTAAAGGTGAGAGGAGGGGAGATACAATTCTTGCTTAAAACTAATTAAGATATATCTATTTGTGTTTCAACTGGTGTTCTTTTTGTTTTTCAAACATAGATGTAAGCTCTTCGTGTTCGTGTCTCCAGCGTCGTATACGGGTATTCTAACAAATAGACAAAAGAATTCTAAATTTTAATGTCAGCATTTTTCAAATAACAGTACAGTTGTGTCATGTACTGGAGATCACCGCTTCCCAGAATGTCTCTAACGGGAACGTTCGGTTGTTTTCCTCGGGCCCGGAGGGAATCAATGAGCTCGGACCTAACATCACAGAATTCGGCACACGACCAAACAACATGCTCGATGTCTTGGTAGCCATTGCCACAAACGCAGTGATTACTGTCTACAAGCCCTATACGAAAGAGGTGCATGTTTAACGTGTAGTTATTGGACATAAGTCTGGACATCACGCGAATGAAGTCCCGACCTACATCCAACCCCTTGAACCATGCTTTCGTCGATACCTTAGGAAAAATGGAATGTAGCCACCGTCCCAGTTCATCTGAATTCCATGATAATTGCCAACTATGGAGTGTTCTCTGACGCAAAATACTATTAAATTCATCGGATGCAATTGGTCTATCATAAATATTGCCGTCAATCGCACCCACCTTAGCTAAAGAGTCAGCCTTCTCATTGCCCGGAATGGAACAATGAGAAGGTACCCACGCTAAGGTAACCTGATAATTTTTATCTGTTAAAGCACTTAAAAACCGCCGTATTTTTCCCAGGAAATACGGGGAGTGCTTTACCGACTTCTTCGATCGCAGAGCCTCAATGGCACTGAGACTATCTGTGAAGGTGAAGTAGTGGTCTATGGGCAGGGTTTCGATGACCTCAAGAGAGTACTGAATAGCAGCAAGTTCTGCGACGTACACGGAAGCAGGAGCATCGAGTTTGTAGGAGGCGGTAAAATTTTCGTGGAAAACACCGAAGCCAGTGGACTCATCTAAATTCGATCCGTCAGTATAAAACATTTTATCACAACTCACATGTTTAAACTTATTTGAAAAAATCTTAGGGATCTCTTGTAGACGCAATTGATCCGGGATACCAATAATGTCTTCTTTCATGGTGGTGTCGAAGAATAAAGCATTGTTAGAAGTATCTAAAGGTGCGACATTGAAGGGAACGTATGAAGAAGGGTTAATATGTTGAGCCATGTAGTCAAAATATAAAGTCATAAATCTAGATTGAGATTGAAGGTCGACCAACCTCTCGAAATTTTCAATTACTAATGTGTTCATGACCGTACATTGAATTAGCAACCGGTAAGAAAGATTCCAAAACCGATGTTTCAACAGAAGAATACCCGCTAGCACTTCAAGACTCATCGTATGGGTCGACTGCATGCAACCCAAGGCTATACGCAAACAACGATATTGTATTCTTTCTAGTTTCAAAATATGCGTGTTCGCAGCGGAGCGAAAGCAGAAACAACCGTATTCAAGAACTGACAGTATTGTTGTTTGGTATAACCTTAGAAGGTCTCCTGGGTGAGCACCCCACCAGGTTCCGGTAATCGTACGAAGAAAATTAATCCTCTGTTGACATTTTCGTGTCAGATACCTAATATGACAAGCCCAGGTACATTTAGAGTCGAACCAGACCCCGAGATATTTAGCGACTAAAACCTGAGTGATCGTTTCACCCATTAGTAGGAGCTCCAGGTGAGCTGGGTTATGCTTCCTAGAAAAAACGATCAACTCAGTTTACTCCGGGGAGATATCGATACCCAGCCTAAGAGCCCATTCAGACAAATTGTCTAAGGTATCTTGCAATGGTCCTTGCAGATCGTTAGCCCCGCTGCCAGTAATGGATACAACGCTATCGTCTGCAGGTTGCTTTAGCGTGCATGAATTTGCGAGACATTCATCGATGTCATTGACTTAAAAATTATATAAGAGGGCTTAAACATGAGCCCTGGGGAAGACCCATGTAACTAATTCGGGAAGTTGTCGAATCACCATGCGAGAAATACATATGCTTTTCTGACAACAAATTGAGCAAAAAATTATTCAAATTTGGTGAAAGTCCCTGCGAATGAAGTTTATCGGTTAAAAATTCAACAGAGACAGAGTCAAAGTCCCCTTAATATCCAAGAATGCAGAAGCCATTTGCTCTTTCCGAGCAAAGGCGAGTTGAATTTCAGTAGAAAGCAACGCTAGGCAATCGTTCGTTCCTTTGCCCCGGCGAGTGCTCATCGCTGTTTCCCTCGACAACGCGTTTACAAACCGCCGTCAGTACCCGCGTTTTTTTGCCTTTACTAAGCCCAGTGCGTCGTACTTCCGAAGTAGGTTGACTGTGCCGTACTCCCGGTAGTCCTTATACGCCGCGGACCTTCGCGCGTACAGCTCAGAGCACTCTTTGTCCCACCATTTGTTGGGAGGGCCCTGTCTAATCGTTACCCCAGGTATCGGTTTCCTCTGAGCTTGAGTCGCGGCGTCGATTATCAAGCCAGCTAAGAACGCGTATTCTTCCTCCGGAGGAAGTTCCTCGTGAGTCTCGATGGATTCTGCTATAATAGACTCATAACGCTTCCAATCAATATTACGTGTAAGGTCGTAGGAAATATTGATTGGGTTCGGGGGAGTTGAACCATTAGCAATTGATATAACGATTGGAAGGTGATCACTACCGTGGGGATCATCGATTACTTTCCACTGGCAATCTAACGCTAGTGATGTCGAGCAGAGGGGTAGGTCAAGCACGCTTTCACGTGCTGGAGGATTAGGTACACGTGTCGCTTCCCCAGTATTCAAAAGTGTCATATTGAAGTCGTCGATCAAGTTACAGATTATAGAAGATCGGTTGTCGTAAGAGTTGTTGTGAGAGTTAAAATCTCCCAAAATCAAAAAAGGTGCAGGAAGCAATTCTGCCATATCAAGGAGTTGCTTCTGTTCAATCCGCGCGGATGGGGGAATATATAACGAAACATGGCAAATGTCTTTTCCATTCATATTCGTTTGAATGGCTACAACTTCAATATTCGAGATCGAGGGGAGGTCGATTCTGAAAAAAGAATAGCACTTTTTGATCCCTAAAAGTACCCCTCCACCGTGTGAGTCTCGATCTCGACGAATGATGTTGAAATCGTGGAAATTGAGTTGGTCATTTGAATTGAGAAAAGTTTCACAGAGCGCGAACGCATCACAATTGTATATGTTTATCAAATGTGAAAATAAATCGAATTTGGGGATGATACTTCTGCAGTTCCACTGTAACACAGTGACAAAATTCCTAACCTCTTTCGACGTATTAGTCATCGAAAGATATGATAGCTGAAATGAGGGGCCAAGTGGCTGTGAGTTGCTTCAAAAAGGTTTTCACTGTAGGGAGAAGGCATGAAGAATGTTTTGAAGGGGATCTGGTATGTTGAATGTTTTAAATATCCAGTCCACAATATCAGAGAATTTTATGAACCCTGTTTCTTTTATGTCTTCTGATCGAGAAATGGGTGCACGAGGGGTTTTTGGTGCCCCAGGAATCGGTGGGTACTCCTGGTTTGATTTGGAATTAAAACCGGGGGGTACTTGCTTCGGTTTTCCTTCACTGCTTCCTTTTTGTGTTGTCTTATTGATAATTCCACTAGGGGTTATCTTACGACCTTTGCGAGAAAGATTAGGAGAGTTGAGCATTCTCCTCTTCCTAGATCCCTCTGGCAAGGCATAGGAACACCCTTCGACGGGATCGTCAGATGTACCCTCATCAGTTGGCAAGAAGGAAAAGATGTTTCCTGTCGAGGGTGGCTCAGCCCTCTTAAGCATTTCTGCAAAAGAGCGCTTTGATCGTTCCTGAGGGGAACGCTTAATTTATTTCTCGCGCTGTTTGTACGCGGGACATGCCGGAAGGTCATGCCGAGTTCCCTCGCAATAAAGACACTTTTCAGTATCCCCACTGCAAGCGGTCTCAGCATGATTGCCTCCGCACTTGCTGCAGCGTGCCTTGTTGCAGCAGTAGGTGGCTGTGTGATCTAACTGCTTACAGTTTTGGCAATGCATGACCCGCGGTACGAACAGGCGTACAGGTAGACGAACCCTGTCCAAGCGGACGTAGTTCGGCAGCTCGAATCCGGCGAATGTTACTCGGAAGGAATCCGAAGGGAAGAATTTCTTCTTCCCTTCTTCGATGGATACTGAATGCAATTGCTTGCAATCCAGTATCTTTACACTTTGCATTAAGGGGTTCTTAAAACAGCCAACCCCATGACGCAAAATGTCATCGACAGTGAGATTCCCGTCGGTAACCACACCGTCGATTTCTACATCCTTGGCAGGGATTTACACGCGATACTCTCTCGTGAAGAGCTCGTAGCTGACAATTGCGTTTGCTTGCTTCAAGTTACTCACGACAAAATCGCAGTTTGTTCGGCCTCACCTTCGTAATCTCGGTTACGGCCGAAAAATGTTTTGCCAGGTCCTTGCCAATTTGAATAATATTCAATGGCTTCTTTATGGGCCGGAAAAAACAACGTAGGGACCGCCAGCGGCATCTGGGTAAGCTTTTACTAGTGCTGGGACTTTTAACCGGATATATTCGTGATCCGGTTATCCGAAGCTCGGATCACGGATGTGTAAACGAATACTATTCGGATGTCCGGATATCCGGATACGGATAATCGAATAGTCGGATATCCGGATTTACTATCCGGATATCCGGATTTACTATCCGGATATCCGGATTTTTTTTTTCTAGCTTTTAGGCCCGTTCGAATGAAATGTAACGCGAAAAATGGCTTTTTCCACAATCCCCCATCCCCTCGTAAGTATTTATTTACATAATTCTCATTAAACTATGTTCGGATACAATATCCGGATATCCGGATATTCGCCTATCCGAAAATCCGGATATCCTGTCGGATAATATCCGGATATCCGATTGATCCGGATTTTGGATATTTGTCCGATATCCGAGGTCGGATATCCGGATATTTTAATCCGGATAGTCCCAGCACTAGCTTTTACCCGTACTTCCGGTACTCTTGGTACAGGACTTGGCAAAGGGGAGGGCTCAGGGGAAGGTAGGGGTGAGCTGATGGGAGAAATTTCAATTTCTTCCCCGTTTGTTTCCACATCCAGGAAAAGTTGCACCTGCATGCCTTCCATTTTGCGGGAGCGTTACGCACAAATGATAAATATTCGAATGTGTGTGTGGGGGGATCAAGTAGTTGATATTAAATTTTAAAAACAATTTTTCAATCTACAATGGATCAAATAAAAAAAAAAGACAGTAATACTAATAACAAAGGTAATAATAATAATAATAATTATAGTCATAATAATAATAACAATAATAATAATAATATCAATAATAATATAAATAATAATATTATAACATAGTAATAAAATAATAATAATAATAAAAATTCTAAAGTGAATACTTCACCGAACGTCTAAGTCACGACCTCACGGCTGCTAGTAGGATCAATCTGGAAGAGTGTCTCCGCAGAACAAACAATGACGATCCAGCTTCGTGTTGTGACACAGTGGCCGTATCTTACACGCGACCTTGTAGATGCCACTTGTAGTTGACTTCCACTCGCTCGATCGTATGGTGGTCCGTGCTGCTAGCGGGGTAACAGCGTTGCGGGAGAATTATTCTTGCTGATATATCAGCTGCGTATCGAATCACTGGCGGGGTAGCCTGCCTCTACCAGTGTGCAGAAGATGTTTCTGCCGATATACTGCAGGCTATTGTTATCGCACAGCACAAGAACTAATCGACAAAAAAAAACCCGTACGATAACTCGTGTATTGTTATTTTGCGAATCAAACGGAGATAAACAATTTGCGTCTAATCGAGACGAAAGCAAAACAACGAATGTTGTATTGCCTTTCTAATACAATCATTTTATATCTTAAAATTTACAGGCCTTTTTCACAAATCAATAGATTTTTGTTTGCTTCTTATTCTGAATTTCCTCTTTATAAATTTTCTTTATGGTAACTTTTTGGTCTCTCTTCGGTTCCTTTTGGTTTTTTTGAAGTAGAATACTTCTCTCTGGAAGTTGGGCTACATAGGGATGTGAAATGAAAATCTAAAACCAAAAAATGTGAAAAATATGTCCAAGTTCAAATGCTAATAAATCGGTTAGTATTCGATGGATTTCCTTCGTTCTTGCAGGAATAGATTGGAAAATCTTCTAAGATTCTTCCCAAAAGAAGATAATTATAATTTTTTTATTCACACTATTGTACTATTGAAAATATTCAAGCCTTGTCGAAACGAAAAATTCTACCTCTGATTGATCGTTATATGATTGCTTCCCAAGCACGGTCGACAGAATCATATATCTTGCAATTGAAAACATGCTATTTGGCCTATATAAGGGCCTGTTTCAGCCGAAGCCGCTCATAATAGTTATAGACAGCGACAACAGCAGTCGTCCTTCCTTAGCAACAGCACTAGCCCTGTGGTTGGTCACAACGTCTCAGGAGCAGCGCAGTTGTTCTCAGCGTGTGTCGCCAGACTGCCATTATTCCCCCCGTGTTGGGGCAGCATGAAGATTGCCATCAGGAAATCCAATTTTGAACATCAAAATGCCTTTTTCAAGGCAAATAAACAAGTCATTGAAAGTTAATAATTTTTGACAACGCAAGCAAGCATTCTGTGTTGGATCCTAGCAATTTAAATCTGTCGCGCCCGTCTAATTCACTGAATGTGAAATAGCTTCCACAGGGCATGTTGTCTCAGTGTCTCAATTCCCCCACTGTTAGGGCAGCTCAAAGGTTGTGATCAGCAACCGATTTTGAACAGCAAAATGCCTTTTTCAAGGCAAATAAACAAATAATTGAAGGTTAATGCAATCAAATTCTGTTGTAGTTGTCTAATTTTTACTTTATTGAGCTAACCCCTCACTGTTGGGGCAGCGCAAAGGCTGTGATCAGCATAACCGATTTTGAATAACAAACAGCCCTGTTAGAACGCATTCACAAAAGCAGTTAGTTCGACTATGCAGAGCTAATATGAAGTCGATTCAATCAATCAGCATGAACAGAATTTCGCTGCCAAGTTGCAATATGATGCAACACGCAACAGCGAGCAAACGAAATCGCTTGATGTTACAAGCCGCAATACGGTTAGGGGTAAAATCGTTGTGTGAGAGCATCATCGGTGTTTATTCGCTGGATACAAAAACAAAATGCGAATTGTGGAATAATTCGTCTAAAGAACATTAGAAAATGTTTCTGGGAAAACGAGCTACATTCATTAGTCGGAAAGTGAGCTGGATGGACCGTCCACAACGTTGACAGCAGTAGCAGCAAATATCAGTACTCAGCAGTAACAGAGGATGGCAGCGGGTTGCGCCTGTGGCTGCCTTTAAATTAAACAAATCACTTGCCCTGTGGTTGGTCAACACGTCTCAGGCCTCTGTCAGGCTGAACGCCTACGCGAGCGATCGGGCGAGATTTTTGCCGTACATCAGCCGGCACTTCCTTTAATGGAAAAGTTGGATCATTTTGTTCAGAAGAATATTACTGTCGGTAATATTACAGAGATGCGATTGCATTATATCTGATATAGAATTGAACAATCGTTCTTTTGAGGACAAATGAAACACTTAATTTGAAGAGTTAATAGCTTTGGATACCAGCTGCAGTATGATAACAGCCTCAGCGGTAGGCGCAGCCGGTACTTCCCTGAGGCCGATGTTATAAGTAAGTAAATGGAAGCGGCACGGCGAAACAGTTCGGGTGTGCTTAGACGCGCGTCATTTTTCGTTGTTGATATTATTCCCCACATGAAACGGCGCGCTTTCGTACGATAGCGGTGGTATTAGCGTTGGATGCATTTGCCAACACTTACTCCAGTAAAGCCGTGTCTAACACCTTTCTATTGTGTTGGCCGTGCGCATTAGGCCTCCGCCAGGCTAAACGCGAAAAGCGGCGCGAACTGATTCGCCCGGCCGTAGGTTAATGTACAGCCGTAAGTAGAGCTAGTCATAAGCAAGTTCACCATAACTCCCGCTATCGGCGTAACACAGAGATGCAATCAGCGTTATATCCGGTTTTAAATTCAACAACAAACTGTCCTTTTTAGGACAACCAAACAAATGAATTGAATTCACATGTACATATACTCTTACTGTTGACACTTGTTTGCGCCGCAAAAAGTTTGTTCTTTTCCTGTTCAGCGAGGTCGTATTTATATGTGCAAACTGAAATTGAGTAGTACTTCAACTTCATTTGCACAGAATTTTCAATACTGCCAATGAGCGGTCAACATTTATTTACTAGGAAAAATGACTGACACGCAAGCAGCCGGGTTATCTCTCTTGTGAAAGTATTCTACTTCAACCTTGCGGTCGTGGCTTTGCACACTTTTTTTTTCGTTCAGTGTATATCTAATCTAGTGGATGCGTTTTTTATCGCTCTGTTTTTGACCCGTTATAAACAACCCAGAATTATTTGCGTTCTCTTGTTCTGTGAGTGAACCCGCGCAGTTTTTCATGCTATTTGCCGTTTGGCTGTTTACAGCTCATTTAAGTGATTAAAGTGAAAAATAGTTGATCTGTTCTTCGTGTGAAGTGCTAGTGTTTGTAAACACAATTCCTTACGCAACACTTCTATACATAGGAAGCACCTTTATCAATTTTTTTAAGATCAGCGCCATCTGTTGCATGCTAGCGGCTTTATTTGACGAAAGCTTTCGTAAGCTCGGCCACCTAGCTGTGATCACTCACGATGAATTCTGAATGCCATCAGTGCTCTCAACCGATCAAAACACTTGAATATATGCAGTGCAATGAATTTTGCAACCAAGCTGTTCATTTCAAATGCATTGGATTCAAGCGACCCAATATGGAACTCATGAACAGTAATCATAATCTATTATGGTTCTGTGATAATTGTATTGAGCATCTAAAACAAATCAAAGATACACCTATTCCTATGGCACATGACATCGTGACTGCTGTCTCGGAGAACATTTCTGATTCATTATCGGCATTGAAATCTGAGCTGCAAGAAACTAAAGCACTGACTAGAGCATTAATGGAAAAAACTACTAACGAAATATCTGATCCCAACCGTGCACGTTCTGCTTGGCCTAGTGTTAAACAGCCCCGCGATGCAGCATTAAGGGAAACACCAAAATCTCGCACTACCGCCAAGCTTGCTTGTGGTACGAAATCTATAGAAAAGACAAGTAAAACTGTAGCCACTGTTGCAGAAGCACTCGAGAAATTCTGGCTGTATCCATCCCGAATCGCCTGCAACGTTACTGAAGGTGACATTTCCGTGCTGGTTAAAAGTTCAATATTTGGTATTTTCGTACAACGTAAGAACTAACATCACTCATACGACTAGTGCTGGGACTTTTACCCGGATATATTCGTGATCCGGTTATCCGAAGCTCGGATCACGGATGTGTAAACGAATACTATTCGGATGCCCGAATATCCGGATACGGATGATCGAATAGTCGGATATCCGGATATACTATCCGGATATCCGGATTTTTTTTCTTTCTTTTAAGCCCGTTTGAATAAAATGTAACGCGAAAAAAAGGCTTTTTCCACAATCCCCCATACCCTCGTAAGTATTTATTTACATAATTTCTCATTAAACAATGTTCGGATATAATATCCGGATATCCGACCATCCGAAAATCCGGATATCCTGTCGGATAATATCCGGATATCCGGTTGACCCGGATTTTGGATATTTGTCGAATATCCGAGGTCGGATATCCGGATATTTTAATCCGGATAGTCCCAGCACTACATACGACGCGACATGGGACAAAACAAAACACTTTTCGTTCTTACTACATTAAACATTTTAAATTTTTTACCTTTAAACTCGACCGGTTTCGGGCGTAATACTGCCCATCTTCAGGAGGAGAGTCCGACTGGTTACACTTCTTTATACGTTGTTCGTATACGTCAGAAAGCAAAGATGCTACGGGACTCTCTGCTTTACTATGTTAAATAGGCAGGATGTGATGGGGGGATTGTCTTCGTTCATCAGCGGTTCTGTCGAATAACTAATGTGAAGCGATTCCTAAGCATTTAAGTGGGACGTTTTCCTTACGTTTTTTATAATTTTCGCGTTTTTCTAGTCTATTTGGTGGTCTAAAGTTACGGTGTGGGCGGCTACACTAGATTCGCAGGACTTTGCATTATCAACGACATGTTTATGTTCTTTGATTCGCACTTTCACCTTGCGTCGAGTTTGCCCGATATACACCGAGGGGCAATTCTGGCATGAAATCCGGTATATTCCGGAATGTTCATCTGGGGGAACTTTGTCCTTTAAATTGCATAGCAAGTCCCGCAATGTGTTTTCGCCTTTGTGCACGATTTGAACATTAAGTCTTCTCAGTGTATTTTTTATTGGATTGGTTACTTTGGGGTAGAATGGTAAACTGATCCTTTTTATTTCTCTACTTTTCAATGCCAATGGAAGCCGAGGAGTTTGCCAAAGAACAGCAACAAATATACAAAGCAGCAGAAATAAATGGCTACGACAAAAGATTCGTGGACAAAATTCTAGGGAAACACAAATGCAAGCAAGAGAAACAGCAAATCACCACACTATTGCCCGAAAGTAGAGAAATAAAAAGGATAAGTTTACCATTCTACCCCAAAGTAACCAATCCAATAAAAAATACACTAAGAAGACTAAATGTTCAAATCGTGCACAAAAGCGAAAACACATTGCGGGACTTGCTATGCAATTTAAAGGACAAAGTTCCCCCAGATGAGCATTCCGGAATATACCGGATTCCATGCCAGAATTGCCTCTCGGTGTATATCGGGCAAACTCGACGCAAGGTGAAAGTGCGAATCAAAGAACATAAACATGCCGTTGATAATGCAAAGTCCTGCGAATCTATTGTAGCCGCCCACACCGAAACTTTAGATCACCAAATAGACTGGTAAAACGCAAAATTTATAAAAAACGTAAGGAAAACGTCCCACTTAAATGCTTGGGAATCGCTTCATATCAGTAATTCGACAGAACCGCTGATGAACGAAGACGATCCCCTCATCACATCCTGCCTAATTAACATAGTAAAGCTGAGAATCCCGTAGCATCTCTTTGCTTTCTGACGTATACGAACAACGTATAAAGGAGTGTAACCAGTCGGACTCTCCTCCTGAAGATGGGCAGTATTACGCCCGAAACCGGTCGAGTTTAAAGGTAAAAATTTTAAAATGTTTAATGTAGTAAGAACGATAAGTGTTGTGTTTTGTCCCGCGTTGCATCGTATGGGTTAAAAGTTGTCTGTGCACTGAACTGGCAGTTGATTTTAGAAAGCTTGTTCGTAAAGATGCCGATTTGAAGCAGTTTGCATTCATTTTTTTCAAAGTTGGAATTGACACAAGATTGAAAGAGACTGCACTGGATCCATCATCCTGGCCTAAAGGGATTTTCTTCAGGGAGTTTGATCATCAACAGTCGTCGCGTGATTTTTGGGGACCGACGAAAATATTACGGATCGATGGTGCAACGCCGTCAAAAATCATATCTACACCGAAACCCCAACCTGTAACTACTACACTCATGGCCTAAGCAGTTCTCATCGTCATCATTCCTCTCTACCTTTAACGGAACGCACGTCCCAAAGCATGATGGGAACCCCTGAGCTTTTAAACACAGTCCGCCCGTTTGATCAACGTTCCGCCAAGCTCTGCAACCGTGCTTCAACTTCTTATTGTTCCGGCCATCTTAGTCGTTCCGTTTCTGTGTCTAGTTTAAGCGAGGGGGTTTCCCAACTTGCTTTCTCAGGCAAGTACAATAATGTTAGAGCAACTTCGTATCCTGAATCCACCTTCATTCGCAGCACAGAATCGTTACACAGCTCGGCTACTGAAGTACGTCAACTTCCCATCAGCACACCATTCACTCATCTACAGTCAACGGAACGCACGTTACAAAGCATAATGGGAGCCCCTGAGCACCCTAACACAGCCGTTTATTGCAATTCAACTGCCGCAGCTGCGTGTTCCTGCCATCTAAGTCGTTCCGCTTCTGTGTTGGGTTCATGCGAGGGGGTCTCCCAATTTGCTTGCTCAGGCAAGTACATAACAAGTAGAGCTTGTTCTTGCTCTGATTCTAGTCCTGTACACAGCGCTAACGCATTGTCTACCAATGATGTAAACCGTTTAAATGGGCAGCAGCGTCAACTGTTGCTCGATTGTACCTTGCAAAATTCTGATGGCGCCATACATTCTTTGAAGTTCTACTTTCAAAATGTAAGAGGTTTGAAGACAAAAATAGCAGACTTTTACCTCTCATGTATCGATCAGGACTATGATGTAATCATGTTAGTCGAGACTTGGCTCAATAGCAGAATTAATTCAGCTCAGCTGTTCGGTAACCAGTACGAAGTTTACAGAATTAATCGGAACCGTTTAAATAGTATTCGCGAGATAGACGGAGGCGTCATTATTGCCGTAAAAAAAACTCTCGATTCCTCTTCGAGTGATGTTGGATTTTGCGCTGCCCTTTCATCACCATTCAACTACAAAATATAAAGCTTTTTGTTGGGTGTTTTGAAGTAGAATACTTCTCTCAGGAAGTTCGGCTACATAAGGATGTGAAATGAAAATCTAAAACCGAAAAAAGTGAAAAATATGTCCAATTTCAAATGCTAATAAATCGGTTAGTATTCGATGGATTTCCTTCGTTCTTGCAGCAATAGATTGGAAAATCTTCTAAGATTCTTCCCAAAATAAGATAATTGTAATTTTATTATTCACACTATTGCACTATTGAAAATAGTCAAGCCTTGTCAAAACGAAAAATTCGACCTCTGATTGGTCGTTATATGCTTGCTTCCCAAGCACGGTCGACAGGATTATATACCTTGCAATTGAAAACATGCTATTTGGCCTATATAAGAGCCTGTTTCAGCCGGAGCCGCTCATAATAGTTCTAGACAGCGACAACAGCAGTCGTCCTTCCTTAGCAGCAGCACTAGCCCTGTGAATGGTCACCACGTCTCAGGAGCAGCGCGGTTTTTCTCAGCGTGTGTCGCCAGACAGCCATTATTCCCCCCGTGTTAGGGCAGCATGAAGATTGCCATCAGGAAATCCAATTTCGGAAATCAAAATGCCTTTTTCAAGGCAAATAAACAAGTAATTGAAAGTTAATAATTTTTGTCAACGCAAGCAAGCATTCTGTGTTGCATCCTAGCAATTTAAATCTGTCGCACCCGTCGAATTTACTGAATGTAAAATAGCTTCCACAGTGCATGTTGTCCGTGTATCTTAATTTCCCCACTGGAAGGGCAGCTCAAAGGTTGTAATTAGCAACCGATTTTGAACCGCAACATGCTTTTTTCAAGGCAAATAAAAAAATAATTGAAGGTTAATAATTTTCTGGCATCAACACAAGCAGACATTCTGTGCGGGGTGTCAATCAAATTCTGTTGTAGTTGTCTAATTTTTACTTTATTTAGTAAACTCCCCACTGTAGGGGCAGCGCAAAGGCTACGATCAGCATAACCGACATTGAATAATAAATTGCCCTGTTAGAACGCATTCCGAAAACAGTTAGTTCGACTATGCAGAGCTAATATGAAGTCGATTCAATCAATCAGCATAAACAGAATTTCGTCGTCTCCCAGCTGCCAAGTTGCAACATGATGCAACACGCAACAGCGAGCAAACGAAATCGCTTGATGTTACAAACCGCAATAAGATACGGGTTAAAACCGTTGCGTGTGTGAGAGCACCATCGGTGTTTATTCGCTGGATACACTATCTACTGTCTACTGAACGCAATAATCTGCTTACATGCGACACGGGGACGGGAACATTTTCTTCGACCATGCTGCACAACACGACACAAAACATGTTATTTTGTTGCTTCAATGAGAGTGCTATCGGTCCGGCTCGATAGAATGTTCACAAGAAATAATTTTTGTGCATCCGTGCTACGAAACTGAGGAAAAACTTTAGAAACTGAAAAAAGAGGTGGAGCTTATCAAATGATCGCTCTGAGCCAGAATGAAGTCACACATATTTTCCAAGTTATATCATTCCACCACGTACGAAAAATAATTCATTCCTGTTTTCATCCCTATATAAGAGAGTTTTAGTCGAAGCCGCTCATAACAGTTCTGAACAGCGATGACAGCAGTCCTCTCTTAGCAGCAGCGGGAGCGAGCAGTGGGTACCATCGATAGCGGATAGCGGCCACAACTGTGGCATGGCTGCGGATAAGCGTAGCAGTTTCAGCGGATCTCACCATCGATAGCAGCAGGGCCAGCAGATGCAGGTACAGCGGATACCAATGGCGGCTACAACTGTGGCATGGCTACGGATAGCGTTGCAGCTGCTCAGCAGTTGGGCCAGCGTATAACGGCCACAACTGTGGCATGGCTATGCATAGCGTAGCTGTTGCAGCGGGTATATCAGCATCGATAGTAGCAGGGTCAGCTGATGCAACGACACTCCCTTCACTAAAATGCTGTTTCAGTGTGGTAGCGGGAAGCATCAGCAGCAGGCTTGCATGAATTGAATACATCAGCCAGCAACTTTCTCTAAGGCCTCTGCCATAGTAGACGCGAAAAGCGGCGCGAACAGATTCGCTCGGCCGTAGGTTAATGTTAAGCTCTACTGATGGCTGTACATTAACCTACAGCCGAGCGAATCGGTTCGCGTCGCTTTTCGCGTCTATTATGGCAGAGGCCTAATGGGAAAGTTGTATCATTTTGTTCAGAAGAATATTATTGTCGGTAATATTACAGAGATGCGATTGCGTAAATCCGATTTTGAATTTAACAATTGTTCTTTTGAGAACAAATAAAACACTTATTTGAAGAGTTAATAGCTTTTGGTACCAATAGCAGTATAGTGACAGCCTCAGCGGTAGATGCAGATGCAGCCGGTACTTCCCTGAGGCCGATGTAAAGGTAAATGGGAGCAGCACGGCGAAACAGTTCGGGTTATGCTTAGACGCGCGTCATTTTTCGTTGTTTATATTCCCCACATGAAACGACGCGCTTTCGTATGATAGCGGTGGTATTAGCGGTAGATGCATTCGCCAACACTTTCTCCAGTAAAGCCGTGTCTAGTTTTCAATGTGAAAACACCTTTCTCATTGTGTTGACCGTGCGCCTTAGTCCTCACTATCAAGGTAACACAGAGACGTAAGGTAAACACTACATCCTATGATAAATTGAACAATTGTCCTTATAAGGACAACAAATGAATTAATGAAGATTTAATTTTGAATTAGAATACTTCTCTCAGGAAGTTCGGCTACATAGGGATGTTGAATGAAAATCTAAAACTGAAAAAAGTGAGAAAAATTTCAAATGCTAATAAATCGGTTAGTTTTCGATGGATTTCCTTCGTTTTTGCAGCAATAGATTAGAAAATCTTCTAAGATTCCTACCAAATGCATGAAATTGCAATTTTATCATTCGAACTATTGTACTATTGAAAACTCTTAAGCCTTGTCAAAACACAAAATTCGACCTCTGATTGGTCGTTATACCGCGCTTTCCCAAGCACGGTCGGCAGAGTTATGGACCTAGTAAATTGGGAATGCATCATTTGGCCTATATAAGAGCTTCATCAGATAATAAACAAACATTTCATCGGATATTAAATTGAACAACTGAAATTTGAAGAACACAAATGAATATTTGAAGAGTTAATATTTTCTCGTTTTGCGCTATAATCCAAAGTTAATTATCTTCATCTTCATGCATACTCTGACTATTATTACGTGTTTGCGTCGCTTAGTGTTTGGCTACGGTCATGCAGAACGCAAATACAGCGCGATGCGATTCGGCAAGACGAAATCTGTTGAAATGTATAGCTCTACTTCGCCTTAAAAAGAGCTGTACATTTCATTACGGTAAGGCGAATCGCATCGCGCCGGTATTCGCGTTCTGCATAACCGTAGCCTTTGTTCCGTTCCCGTTTAATGATGTCGTATTAAATGTGCATATTACAATTCGGCAGCACTTCAACTTCTCATTTGCACAAAATTTAAAAATATTCAATGAACTTCATTCAAAATATCAGATAAAAAGAAATCACAATACTGCCAATGAACGGTCAACGTTTATTTACTAGAAAAAATGACTGACACGCAAGCAGCCGGGTTGTCGCTCTTGTAAAAGTATTCTACTTCAACCTTGCGGTCGTGGCTTTGCATACAACCTTCTTGTGATTTTTACCTACCTCCTGAGGAAAGCAAAGATCCCGAGCTTATGAAACTACATATCGACTGTATCGAGAAGATTTGCGATGCTGCAAATTTAAATGACATCGTCATAATAGCTGGTGACTACAACCAACCCAAAATCGCTTGGAAACCTTTACGTCACGGTTATATGTATGCTGACGTTTCGAACATTACTTCAAGACGTTGTGGTCGGAACGAAACGACGATTCAAGAAATACTCCTTGATGGTACCGCGAGGTACAACTTACTGCAAGTGAACCCAGTCACTAACATTAACAGACGGTACTTGGACCTGGTATATGTTAATGAGGGGGCAAACTACACAGTTCCAGCTAGCGCCGACGAACCTTTAGTACGATTGGATGTAAATCATCCTGCTCTCGTGTTTAATGTGAATGTAAATTCGCCTTCACCGCTAATAGAAGATGTGGACACGACAGTATTGAATTTTAAGAAAACCGATTATTCAGCACTTAGTGATTATTTCTAAACTGTTGACTGGGAGCCTGTCATCGATTGCAACAATGTAGATGAAGCTATATTTCAGTTCAACTCGATTGTTCGAGCCGCTTTGTACAGATTTACTCCGCGTTTTAAGCCCCCACCGAAGCCTATATGGGGTAATGCTCAACTTCGATCCTTGAAGAGAATTCGTGCTGCAACACTTCGAAAGTACACTCGGAATCGAAATCCCACCACGAAAGCGATGTTCAACAGAGCAAACGGAAACTATAGAAGATATAATCGTCAACGGTATGCCGAGTATGTACGAAGGCTTCAAGAGCAGTTACGTCAGCATCCAGCCAAATTTTGGTCGTTTGTAAGATCAAAGCATAAAGAGAATGGGTTGCCTGTGACAATTAACAAAGGAAACGAGACGGCTTCTTCTAATGCGGAAAAATGTGAACTGTTCGCTGATCATTTTGCTAGTGTCTTCAACCCTCCTAACTACGCAGAAATTGATCCTAAATGCCTCGATAATGTGCCCACCAATGTGGTTGATTTGGACACTTTCCAAATTTCCGAAGATATGTTATTAAAAGCTATCCGAAAACTGAAATCTTCGTTCTCGCCTGGACCAGATGGTGTCCCACCTGTTTTCATGAAAAGGTGCATGCAGGAGATTAAAACCCCTTTCTTGAAAATTCTAAACCTTTCGATGCAGCAAGCTCAGTTTCCTCATGAATGGAAAAAATCGATGATGTTTCCGGAATTCACAAAGGGTAAGAAGCAGTTAGTTGAAAACTATCGAGGGATAACGTCCCTTTGTGCTGGCTCTAAAGTGCTTGAGATAATAGTTAGCGATTCTATCATGTTCAACTGTCGCAGATACATTTCTACACAGCAACATGGATTTATGCCTGGCAGATCAGTTGACACAAATCTTATGGAGTTCACATCTCTGTGTTTTGACGGGATATCCAGAGGTAATCAAGTAGATGCAATCTACACCGATTTAAAGGCTGCTTTTGATCGAATCGACCACGATATAGCTCTCAAGAAGTTTAAACAACTGGGATTTTCTGATCGCCTCTGTAGCTGGTTGGCGTCGTACCTAAAACAAAGAACTTTACAAATAAAAATTGGCGGGATAAAGATCTCGGGAGTTTACCAACTACTCCGGTGTAACTCAAGACAGCAACCTCGGGCCAACCCTGTTTATTTTATTTTTCAACGATGCGATGCAGCTTTTCACCGGATACGCGGATGACTTTAAACTCTTCACCGAAGTGACTAGTTTGGCTGATTGCGACACTCTACAGTCTCACCTAGACCGTTTTGCTGCGTGGTGTAATATCAATCGAATGACCCTTAGTATCGAAAAGTGTATAACAATCTCATTCCATCATAAATCAAGCCGCGAAGCCTTCCGTTTGATTACACGATCGCTAGCCATTCGTTGGAGCGTGTAGAAGTCGTAAAAGATCTTGGTGTTTATCTCGACTCACTTTCCGACAACATCAGCAGTTTGTGATAGATAAAGCGAATCGACAGCTCGGATTCTTATTTAAAATCGCCCAGGAGTTCGACGACCCGCTATGCCTTCGATCGCTATATTTTGCGTTAGTACGGTCACACTTGGAGTCTTCTGCCGTCATTTGGTCACCGTATCATGCAATTTGCATTCGCAGAATTGAAAGCATCCAACGCAAGTTTGTTTGGTACGCCCTTAGGAATCTACGATGGCTCAACCCACATGATCTACCTCCATATGAAGCTCGCTGTCAATTGCTGGGCATTCCAACGTTGGAGAGAAGACGAAAGATTTCTAAAGCCGTTTTCGAAAGCCGTTTTCGCAGCCAAGTTTCTTTCATCTGAAATTGATTGCAGTTCTTTGTTAGAGCAGCTTAACGTAAGTGCCCAAGCTAGGCGTCTCGAGCCGGTTTCCTCCGTCGTCCACTAACAAGAACTGAGTATCTTCAAAACTCACCTCTACATTCGATGAGCGCAATATTCAATGAATACTTTTATCTCTTTGAATTTGGAGAGAGAGCTAAAGTATTTCGACGTAAGTTGCTTCAAGAGCCGAATTGGCAATGGATTTTTCTCTAGCAATTTCAAATATTATGTCTATAATTGACTACGATTTATCTGTTGTGTAGAATTAATGACTTTTCTTTCAATAGTATTACTGTTTATAATAATAATGACTCGTATGTGTTAGAGTTCTGTACGTTGTTAGAATTAAGCATTTAAAAGATATGGGGTTTTTATGCCGATTTTTGGCTTTTCCCCATCACCTTATATTTCATGTAGACCTTATGTTCGGATGAAAATGATAGTAATAAATAAATAAAACCCTTCTGTGATTTTTTCAGTCATTTGGTCTCTAAAGTTCCTATTTTTGAGTCACTCAGTCGCTACCAGCTCTGCGAGTGGAACCTGTCCGTACCAGCATTCCAAGTTTCGGATCTTTCGGAAGCGGAAGATCTTGAACACTGTCTGTCCACGCTAATTGCTCCATCATCTTCTACACCAATTATTAGACCTGCAACAGGGACATCCTCCTTGTCATCAGCGTCGACGGCATTCGAGTCTGCTGTTGACAGTTCACCCTCAGTTCAGCTACCTCGGCAATCTTCGCGGACCAGCCTGCCGCAAAGGTTCCAAGTACCAAAGGTACTAGGAGGGAGATGTTCGAGACAACTGGCCACCCTAACGAAGATTGCCACCAGGGCTCTCCGTTAGCAGCTACGTTTGTCAATTGGAAGACGTCACCGTGTGCTTGTGTCAGAGTTGTCAGAGCCAGTCAGTAATGAAACACGTTTTAGTCTATAGTTAATAAATTTTATTTTAATTTGTACCATGAAAATCGAATTTACTTGTCGGTATATCACCGCGTCACACGGATACAAAACAATCAACCTGTCCCCATACCACATTGTCCCCGTATCCGTATTGCGATCAAATCATACTCGTAACATTCATACACTCAACATGTATAATGTACAATATGATATATTTGCTATATTTGACATGATTTTAATAAATTTTCACAATTCCTATTACACATCTATTATAGTGTGAAACAGTTACTATTTTTAATTAATCATACAACATAATTAGCTAATGATTATAAAATACTTAAATCGCAAACAAAACCCTCTCTCAGTCGCAAAAAAAACTCCCGTATAGCAGTGTGGGTAGTTGATAGAATGAGCACAGCAATGTATGAAACGATTATTAGACTTGGATGGGTATAGTTTCCCAGTACTTTCATGAGATGAAACAGCATGCCGGTTACAGGGAGATTGTGGATTCGAATACCGCCTGGATGACGTGAAGGTTTTGCTTTGCAGAACTTTTTTTTTTTGTTTACACAACATTTATTTGACACGGCACAATACCTGATTTGCAGAACTTGAATATCAACAGCCTAAAATAAATCAGTTCCAATTACTTTGGGGTGATAATTTTCATACTGAATTTGCACACGGGAGTTTAAATTAATATACATTTTTATTTTGATATTTTCACAGACTGCGGAATTATCACAGTGGCAACGTAGAGTATCTGATTTAAACAGTAAAATTAGCGACCTAGAAGAAAACTTTTCGAAAGTTCAGAAGGAGTTGACAAAATCACAAGAATCATGTGTCAAAATGCAAAGAGATTTACGTGAAAACGTTGCTCAGAAAGAAGATCAAGAGGAACGGATAGCAACTCTAGAAAAACGATATTTAAATGCACAGCGTGAATCTACTTCACTCCATGACCTTAATGAAAAGTTGGAACAAGAATTACGTCATAAAGAAGCTCAACTGAAGGTATTAGTTTTTTATGTACATACTCTAAGTTTTTTATTATGTCTGTATTCTAGTTGCAAGACGGTAAAATATCGGCAATCCAAGAAAAACTTGAATTGTCGGAGCAAAAACTGGCACAACTTTCAAAACTGCCAGACATAGAAGAACAGCTGAAAGCTCGTATGGAAGCACTCGCCCAGGTAGGCGTTAAGGTAGGCATGTTCATGTGTGTTACCGAGACAGTTAAAGCGAAATTTATCGGCGATAAATAAAGATCATCGAATTCTCTTTGATTTTGTGTTGAAAAAAAAGATGTTGTACTGAGATCAGACGGCGCGAAGCGCAGCGTTTTCATATATTTTCTCATTGTAGGTATTATTATTTCTCACCTTTGAAAAGACGCGTATCACGCCGTTTCGTATTTAGCATAGCATTAGCCTTAGCGATTAATTTCAACGTCAAACTCGTCACTAAAGTGCAAATTTGCTATAGAGTAGTAATTTGGCCAGGGAGTTGTTCGTTTTTTTTTGCACCGCATGAAGGGGTGTAGCACAAGGTTGCTGTTTGTCTATTACGCGACATTTTTCAATGAAGGGGTGTAGCACAAGTCTGTTTGTCTATTACGCGACATTTTTCAACTGCTGAAATATTAAGGATATAAATATTAAACGGGACACAAACACTTATGGTTCTTACAATGTAAAAAAAAAAAAAGAGTTGGACATCGCCCCGTAGATGGGTAACAGCTTACCCGAAACCGGTCGGTAAAAAAGGTAAAAATTTTTTTACATTGTAAGAACCATAAGTGTTTGTGTCCCGTTTAATATTTATTCGCGAGTTCTTACGTTGCACTAAAATTTAAAATTTAAAGATTAAGGATATAATCTGAATTTTTTCGATTACATAGTTTCCATATGCATTGTTTTTGTTCTGGTATTCATGACTTCTCTAGCTTTTGAATGATTATTTTTGCTTCAAGCTGAATTTTTGATAATTATGCTTATGACGCAACACACCTAATTTAGGACCTTTTTGACCTATGTGTGTGTTTGGATTTTTTTTTTCTTAAATTTATTACGAACCACAAAGCACTATTTTTGAGGTGAGAAACGGCAGCTTATGGCCTTAGTAAAATGTAGCCACAACTCCAGGAAAAGGCAGACTTACCTAATGCCTTGTTCAGACTACGCCGGATATCACCTGATATCGCCAGATGATATTGGATATCACTTCGAGCGTTCACACTACAGTGAGCTGATATGATTTGACATTTGCTTTGATAATTGAAAAGAGAAGAAAACAGAAACAGGTCAAAGCTAAAGCAAGACAACAAGAGTAATGGGATTAGGTAGAGATGTCAGCTAGTTAGCTCGCACCAACGAGAACTCTTATATTTAATTGTTAAAATGTGCGGGATGAAAATAGCAAAAATTCCTTCCTTTTTTCTCGCATGCAACGCGAATTGCGAAATTTTTAGGGTTGCGTCAAATGTATATTGGCCGTGTTGCCAACTGCTGAAAATGTGGTTATTGTTGGTTCTCGAACATGATATCCGCGATAGCATGTAGCCGAGGTGATATCCGTTGACAGCTCGATTGTATGGATGTCAGGTAATATAAATGGTGATATGGCCTCGATAGCACGAATCACCTGATATCAGTTGATATGCGGTGTAGTGTGAACGGGGTATAAGCCTAATTTATATGTTTTCCGATTCAGAACAACAGGCCAATATCCTCAGCAGAATTCCTCTTTAATCAAATATAAAATAAGGGCGGTGAAGTATCACTGGTAAAGCACAAGTAGTTCGGTTCGTGTCACAAGAACTAATGCAGCTCTGCTGCGTTTAACAACTAATGGGAGCTAGACTGCTCCATTCGGTGTGTTACCTTGTGTTATGCCACGCTTAGGGCGTATGCATCAGCTCTTCCCCCTTGAGAAGGTTAAACTTAGTTAATAACTAATCTTCGAAAAATAGGCATATGTAATTATTATTTAAGTTGAGCTACTTATTCTTAAGAATAAACATAATCTTTATCTTTCTTTTTCACTAGTCTTGGTCTTTTCGAACGCCGGAGCTCCGATTCCGAAACAACCGGCCATTTACTCTTCCTATCCCTCCTGGGTAATTCGATATCAAGGAAGCCCCCGCAGATCTCCTCATCCTCTTCACCATTAAATGTCTCCAAATCTCTCGCTTCTTCGTGTGGACGTCTGAATGAGACCAATCTTGGCCCTCCTCCATCTCTTTCACGCACCTTTAACTGTCCTCTATGAGCTACCACCGGCACGCTTCCAATCGTGATCTGGAATGTATTTTTTGAAAACGTTTTAAATAATTTGCTTTTATCCAGCGCATATAATTGTGAGGGTTGTGGTTCTTGTACCACACAACGTCACTCTCCATCAGGTTTTCTAATGGGTCAGTATTAGGATTATTCCTTAGGGGCCATCCACATACCACGTTGACAGCTTGGGGGGGGGGGGGGGGTTGGCTAATGTCCACGGTCCATACATTTTTTTTAGAATTTATATGGGCAGTTGTCCACGGAGAGGGAGGAGGGGGGGTTCAATATCGTTAAAAATCTGTCCACGTGGTATGTGGATGGCCCCTTACGTGTGTAAGGTTTGATGACTTATCATCATGTGAGGGTTGTTGTAACGACAATTGTCGTTTGTAAGTTTTTTTGGGATTGATTAAATCTATCAATTTTTTTGGACTGTAACTGAAAATTCTTTCAGATGGGAAATCCCCATCATTTGTGTTTCTGTATGTAAATAAAAACAAACTGATCTGGTCTTTCCAATTCAATTCTCTCAATTCAGGTTCAATAAGAAACATTTTTAAAACATCTTTCACGGTTCACACTAGACGCTCGGCCTGACCATTACTCGAAGGATTGTAAGGCGGGCTTTAAAGAACGTTAATTTCTTGCCTTTCAAGGAAACTGATAAAATTATGAGAGCTGAAGAGGGGACCGCCGTCCGATATCAAAACGTCTGGTAACCCAAAACTAGTGAAAAATGATACCAATTTTGTTAGAACTTTAGTTGAGTCTGTACTGTTCCTCATGTATTCAATTTCTATCCATTTGGAAAAACTATCAACAATTAGTAGGAAAGGGCGATGTTCGAAACAAAAAAAGTCTATATGTAACCTGCTAAACGGTTTGGTTGTAGATATCCATTTGGATTCAATTTTAGATTTTGGTGTTGTTGCCATGCTACAACAAATATATGCTTGCATTGATTCCGTACCAATAAACAGTGCGCCTAGCCAATTATTTTATTTTCACCATACCTATATGGTTGGCATGTAAAATTTTTAAAATTCCGCTCTGCATAAGCTGCGGTATAACAACTCTGTCGTGATATAACAAACACCCGTCAACAATTTCTAAATCGTGTTGATTAGAAAAAACGTTGACGGAGCGCTTGTCGATTTTCTTTGGCCAACCATTTATCATGTAACTGACAATTTCCATCAGGAACTCGTCTTCTTCAGTCATCTTGGCTATTTTCACCGAATGAATAGGAATCTCTGTGGAAAAATTGATACTTCTTATTAATTCCTCGTCAAGCTTAGACGGCACCGTTTCTGTCAATGGGAACCTAGAGCAAAAATCTGTATCCCCATTTTAGAAGACGGCCTGTACTTTTCTAATTCTAACTAATTCTTATATGTATCGTTGTAACCTGGTAACAAATATAGCGTTCTTTCCATCTGGCATTGCATAGCATAGCAAAAGGGATTGCACACATCGTAGGTGGCTATACAATGATCAGCTTAGGATAAATATAGTGATAATAATAATAACTTCACAAACACATCATCTGTTGTCACAGGAAAGAAACTTGGGACTAGTGTCCTTCTTATTGATGATGTGAGTTGCAAACTAAGCTTTTCATTGGATACCTGGCTACGTTCTTACAATCGCCGGGGAAAGGAAGTAGGAATGCTAGTTCAACGTCTACTTAAGAAGGTGCAGGGAACCCATACTACCCTCAAAGACGTTACAGGAATCAGGGTGTTGTGTTAGTAGGAAAGGTAATTTTCCAAGGATCTCTATTTTGATAAGATAGAGTGATGTGAACATGTTTAAGAATATTTTGATATATGGAAACTTAGGTAACTTACCTTCGTGATCAGCTTTGTCTACTTTCACACATCCTTTCATACTCTCGACTCACGCAATAAATGCATTCACTCGTCTCACACACTCATTATTACTCACTGCGACGATGTATATGCGCGCGACGGGTATTCTTGTATTGGTGTTGTCGGACTCGCTTCAGTAAAATTTCTCTGCTGGCAGAGGTCAAGTTGGGCGCCCCTCGTGCATTTCTGTACGACACCACCCTCACTGCTGAGCAATTTACCGCACGACCGTGTCTGCCGTACACAGCAATTGGGATCATAGAACATATAAGCGGCAATCCATGAAGCCGCTCACCATTTACGGAACCTCACATTCGCCATCCATCCTCCGTTCCCCAGACAGCAGCAATCCAACGATGCATCGGAACCAAACCCTCTCTCTACGATATAGTAGAAACCGCCTCATCGAAGCCACCAAAAATAAAAGACAGGAACACTAAAGCAGCCTTCCCTCGCTTTCACTAACACAAAGACAGTAACAGCAACAAGCTGTATGCAGTTACATGCTCGCGCCGTTCTCCACAAAACAAATTAGCGGTGCTTATTGTCATTTCATCCATAGTACTCTATCGTTTTGATAATGTTTATGTTCAGCGTTGCCACTAAGTTTTGAATAAAATCTGGCAAAACGAAAATAAATAGTCTGGCAAAAATCTGCTACTCATTTTTGGATAAAATTGATGACCTTTTTTTTTGCTCTCGCCGTGTGTAGGTAGGCAAAGGTCAGGCACGGCCCATCTCGCAGTAATGACCTTTTTGCAAGACGACGCGGATGAAATCTGGCAAATATCTGGCTCATTTACAAGTATCTGGCAGATTCTGGGGTTTATCTGTTTGTCTGGCGCGCAAACAGAAATCTGGCAAAATCCAGATTTATCTGGCATACTGGCAACGTTGTTAATGTTAGCGAAACGAACGCCGACCAACACCTAGCGACACATCACAGCGCTACGCAAAGCTATTTTCTTCGCTCTCCAAATGTTTATTGTTATTCTCTTCGCTCGCATCACTGAAAAGTCGACGTACAGAGCAAGCACTCACACACACGCGTAACAGCTTTGCCGGCATTACAAATTTCACAAATTTCAATTTTTGAGGGTGAAACACTGCGTTTTTTACTAAACCTTCACTTTTCTCACATAAACAAAGCATCACAGAGCACATCTCTATACTTTTTAACAGGTTTGGCCTCATTAAACACTTATAAATCAATAACTTAAACGGAGAAGTTTCGGGACACGTGTTGTCAATTAGCCGTGCTGACAGCTCAAATATAGCGTTCTTTTCATCTCAGCCGAAAATGCCAACTAACGGCTTATGATCAGTGAAAATTTGAAACTTTTGCCCACAAACTTTTTAATGGTAGAAACCAAAGCCAATGCCTCTAGATGCAGTATAAGGTAGTTTCGCTGTGCCGAGTTTGAAGAGAATGACGTAAAACATACCGGCTTCTCAAACCCATTCACTATATGCGCCAACACCCCCCCCCCCCCCCCCATCAGACTATAGCCTGAAGCATCAGTCACTATTACAATGGGCTTACTAAGGTCATAAAATTCTAAAATTTTGCTATCCAAAAGGGCATCCTTACTTTCCTTGAATGCTTTTTCACGATTATCATTCCAAACGTATTTTGTATCATTTTTCAAAAGGTTATACAAATAATATAGTTTTAAAGCTAAGTTAGGTATAAATTTGTTGTAATAATTAATTAACCCTAGAAACGATTTCAGTTCCGTTACGTTTTTCGGCACTGTGCCTCTCGTTAATGCTGTTTATTGTGATTTCACCTGTAAAAAAATTTCGCCAGTTTCCAAAAAAAAGATCCAACCCATCACGTCCCAAAAGGGGAATAAAATCTCTCTTGCAGTCTAATACTACTAAAGTTGACCAAGCTTGTTTACCATCAAAAATGACTGAAACATTTGTCTCAAATTTAAAAAAAATATTTTCAAATTATCCCCATTCACTACAGCCAACTTTTTTTCAGATCTACTTGAAGTATATATCATATGAACTTTTACTCATAACCGTTACAGATGAACCGCAGTCCACCTCCATTTGAATTAGGGTTTGCAATATTCCCGGGAATTGATTTCCCGGGAAACGGGAAAGAAAAATCGCATCTCCCGGGAATTCCCGGGAACCGGGAATAGACAATTTTTTTAGCAAAATGTGATTTTAAATGAAGTTTGTCAGTCAAAGATAACAAAAAAATGTTTAAAATTTCATTCTCAATTCGCATGAAAAACAAAAAACAAATAAAATACAAAACCTATTCAAGTTAACATAAAAAATCCGTAATCGATCTTGTAGCATATAAAGGGTGTCCACGATGAAATTGCCACACACAAAATTGATTCGCAAAATTCGAGTTTTCATCCGATTGCCATCAAATTTTCAGGGATTGGAAAATAACTATTAAACTTCATTTTACCATTTTACTCGTATTTTATTTACAGTCCATACGCAAATGCCCGCACCTTGGCCTTAAGATTGTGCACAACCTGTGAATCAACCGTTTTTTGCATGCAAACCCATACTTTCTTCAGTTACTCGTCTGTCTTCACTACCTTAGGTTGTTTAAGAAGGTGCTGCTTCATAATCGCCCAGTACTTTTCGATGGGGCGGAGCTCCGGAGTGTTGGGAGGGTTGAACATTTTCGGCACGAAATTGACCTTATTGTCCGCATACCACTTCAGCACGTCCTTGGAGTAGTGGCATGAGGCCAAATCCGGCCAGAAGATTGTTGGGACGTTGTGGGCCTTCAGGAGAGGAAGCAGCCGCTTCTGGAGGCACTCTTTCATGTACACCTGTCCGTGAATCGTGTCCTGGGTCACGAAAGGTGCACTCCGCTTCCCGCACATGCAGATGGCTTGCCAAACCAGGAATTTCTTCACAAATTTGGACATCTTCTGAGTGCGGACATGCTCCGGAACGCTGAACTTATCCTTGGCCGTGAAAAACAGGTTGCCGGGGATCTGTTTGAAGTCGGCCTTCACATATGTTTCGTCGTCCATGATGCAGCATTCAACTTTCGTCAGCATGTTGAGGCACAACTTCCTGGCACGGGTTTTGGCGGACTTGTTCTGCTTCTCGTCGCGATTAGGGGCTTTTTGTACCTTGAGCGTTCGAAGCCCAGCCTTAGTTTTGGCCTTCTGGACAAAACTTCGGCTTAGGTGCAGCTTCTTAGCCACATCCCGAACGGAGGCGTTCGGGTTTCGTTTGTAGGCTGTGATTTTTGGTGTTGTACGAAATACTTTTGCCTTCACTTCTGGGCTTCCGATCGGTGATCAATCGTTCCTCGAACCGCTTAATCACTCGCGACACCGTGGAATTCGCGATTCCCATCGTTTTAGCGATGGAACCATGCGAGAGATCCTTGTTCTCGTGATGAATGCGCAAGATTTTATCACGCACGAGCTGTTCTTTTGACTCCATTTCCGCGAGTTTCGATCACAGGACTTTAAAACTTGCAGGATGTAAATAATGCATCATGAACTAAATCCACCCAAATTTTCATTAAATTCTACTCAACGGTTAAAAAGTTAGAGCAATTTCATGGTGTGGCAATTTCATCGTGGACACCCTTTATTTGCAGAAGAGGAGAATTAAGGGTCTTCATGCCGTCAAACAATCGCTTCAGATCCGCTGACAATTTTCCGTTAAACTCATAAATGTTATTTCCTTCTGTAAAACTTTGCTCAAGTCTGCTGAATCCCGGGAATCCCGGGAAAAGCTATTTCCCGGGGAATCGTTCCCGGGATTGCAAATTTGAATGTATTTACCCCCATAATAACATTGATTGAACATGGGTTAATTATTTTATTAATTGAAGATACAAGCATGCATTGTAATTAACCTTTTTCATCACTGTCGTTATCCGAATCGTTGGTCCTCATCCTGTTATTAATTTTCTCTAGATTTCTACTCTGTCTTTTCCCCGGTTTGTCCCAGGTGTCAACGAACTTTACCGAACCCCTCATTATGTTTTTAAGTTTGAAACTTTTTTTTATGTGTCCAGTGACTCCACAAAAGTTACACATTACGTTTAGGTTCTTCTTATATAACCGCTGTCCATCACGCCAGTCAACAGGTTTCAAATTTGAGTGTCTTCTGTCCGCCCTCTGCTCATTTCTGCTATGAGGATTAAACCCTAGCCTTGACCTCACAGGTCCTTTAGTAGGAGTTGGGCTATTCTGTTGTGTGTTCTCCTTTGCCATCTCGAAGGTTTTCAAATTTTTTTGCAACGATGGACTGCCCAAATTTGAGTGGAGTATGCTATATGTTTCTGAGTTGTTTCCAATTCCCAGAGACTTAGTGTTCGCTTTAGCCATCTCCCACGTAAGTATTATTTTCTCTGTCACTTCAGCACTTAGATCCTCGTCCTCATTTAGTAATTTTTCCTGCAATCTAGCATCCTTTATTCCTGAAATAACTCTATCGCGGATGGCCTGGTCTTTAAAGGTACCAAACGCACAAAACTCCGCCTGGAGCTTTACCGCCAATACGTAGTCTTCAAGAGACTCATCCGGGTGTTGAACCCTGTTCGAGAATCTAAGTCGCTGCACTAAGCCCGATGGCTTTTTATCAAAACGTGTCTTAATTTTTTTTTATTAGATCTTCATACGGTACAATAGATAGATTGCCAGTAAGATACTGGAGCTTAAGTTCAGCATATATTATTAACGGACCACGCAGAATTATATATATATATATATATATATATATATATATATATATATATATATATATATATATATATATATATATATATATATATATATATATATATATATATATATATATATATATATATATATATATATATATATATATATATATATACATCGCAATCGTATCGGACCCCTACTGCATTCCTCCCGGAAACGGTAATTGGGTTGCAGATAAGTCCAGTACGGCGGCCATATGCACGACCAGCAAGTTCCCGGTTCAGGAGGTTGTGTCAACCTCAAATGAAGGATACGCGGTTGCCAAGGTGGACGGAGTGTTCTACTGCAGTTGTTATGCTCCGCCGCGTTGGTCTATCGAAAGGTTCACCCAGATGGTCGATTTGTTATCTATGGAGCTGACGGGACTAACACCCTTAGTAGTGGCGGGCGACTTCAACGCTTGGGCTGTTGAGTGGGGAAGCCGCCGCACGAACCGGAGGGGTCAGATCTTGTTGGAAGCTTTGGCAAAGCTCAACCTAGATCTGGCCAACGTTGGAACCAAGTGTACATTCAGCAGAAATGGTGCGGAGTCGATCATCGACGTGACGTTCTCCAGCCCAGGACTGATCGTGAACTGGAGGGTAGACGATGGCTACACCTATAGTGACCACCAGTCGGTCTGCTATAGCGTAGTCCATAACGTGGGGCGGCAGGCGACGGGTAGAGCCAATACTCCGACCGTCCGCGGGTGGAAGACATCGCATTTCGATGCCGAGGTATTTGCAGAAGCAATGAGAAGAGAGCGCGAGGGGGGCAGTTGGCTCCGCCCGAGTGCTGACCAATTAGTTGCCACATTATCGCGGGCGTGCGACGCCACCATGCCTAGGACCCGCCAACCTAGGAATGGTAAGTCACCGGTATACTGGTGGACCGACGCGATAGCGGACCTCCGTAGCGCGTGCCTCCGTGCAAGACGGATGTTGCAACGTGCACGTACCGATGCACAGAGGGTAGAGCGCCGTGTAGTATTCGGATCTGAAAGATCGGCGCTTAAAAGTGCGATAAAGGCGAGCAAAAGGGCCTGCTTCGATAGGCTATGCGCGAGTGCCAATACGAATCCGTGGGGCAACGCCTACAGAGTCGTAATGGCGAAGACCAAAGGCGTGTTGGCGCCTGCAGAGCGATCACCAGCGATGCTGGAGCGTATCATCGAGGGACTCTTTCCACGACACGAGCCAAATCCTTGGCCTCCGGTTGCTGAGTCTCACGTCCGACGTTCCAGTATCTCAGACACAGACCAGGGATGGTCGGCCAACCTGCCGGGCATCCAATCCGTGAGAGACGGCAGCCGTGCAGAGGTTGTGGAGGAGGTAAGGGTTACGAATGAGGAACTCATCGTGATCGCCAACTCCCTAAAGGTGAGCAAGGCACCGGGACCGGATGGAATCCCGAACTTGGCCATGAAAGTGGCCCCCGATCTATTTCGAGCAGTCATGCAGAAGTGCCTGGATGACTGCCTCTTTCCGGACAGGTGGAAGCGACAGAGATTGGTGCTGTTGCCGAAGGCTGGGAAACCGCCAGGGGACCCATCGGCATACAGACCTATCTGTCTGCTGGACACTACGGGCAAGGTGCTTGAGAGGATTATCCTCAACAGACTGGTGAAGTACACAGAGGGTGTAAACGGTCTGGCAAGTAACCAGTTCGGCCTCCGGAAAGGTAGATCCACGCTGGATGCTATTCTCTCTGTCACCAAGACGGCAGAGGTAGCACTCCAGCGTAAGAGTTGGGGCATTCGCTATTGCGCAATCGTCACGCTTGACGTGAAGAATGCATTCAATAGCGCCAGTTGGGACTCCATAGCGCTCGCGCTTAGGAGCATCCACGTACCGGTGTCGTTGTACAAGATTTTGGAAAATTATTTCCAGAATCGGGTACTAGTTTACAACACGGAGGAGGGTCAGAAGTGCGTCCCAATCTCCGCAGGGGTACCGCAAGGTTCCATCCTGGGCCCGGTGTTGTGGAATGTCATGTATGACGGGGTGTTGAAACTAAAGTTCCCTGTAGGGGTTGTGATCGTCGGTTTCGCAGACGACATCACGCTAGAGGTCTACGGCGAGTCGATCGAAGAGGTCGAGTTGACGGCCGCGCACTGCATACGCAAGGTCGAAGACTGGATGCACTCTAGGAAACTGGAGTTAGCGCACCATAAAACGGAGGTTACGGTTGTGAACAACCGCAAATTAGAGCAACAGGCGGTGGTCAGAGTCGGTGACTGCACCATTACCTCAAGGCGTTCCTTGAAGCTCTTGGGGGTTATGGTTGACGATAAGCTCACATTTAAGAGTCACGTCGACTATGCCTGTAAGAGGGCTTCAACGGCCGCTGCAGGACTATCTCGAATGATGTCCAATAGCTCAGCGGTATATGGCAGCAAGCGTAAACTTCTTGCCAGCGTGGTTTCGTCCATACTTAGGTATGGTGGGCCAGCGTGGTCCAAAGCGTTAGGTACCAACAGTCATCGTCGAAAACTGGAAAGTACCTACAGGCTCATGTGCCTGAGGGTTGTGAGCGCGTACCGTACAGTGTCATACGACGCAATCTGCGTCCTGTCCGGCATGATGCCTATCAGCATAGCCATTAAGGAGGACGTAGAATGCTTCGATCAACGTGACACAAGGGGTATACGAGGCACCAGAAGGTCATTCTCGATGATCAGATGGCAGCAGGAATGGTCCAATTCCGCAAAGGGTAGATGGACGCATCGACTTATTCCGGACGTACCCGGATGGGTCGGGAGGCGCCATGGAGAAGTTAACTTCCACTTGACACAGATTCTGTCAGGTCATGGTTGCTTCAGGCAGTATCTACACAGATTCGGGCATGCGGGGTCCCCCATGTGTCCCGAGTGCGCGGATGCGGAAGAAACTGCTGAGCATGTCTTCTTCGTGTGCCCTCGTTTTGTGCATGCGCGGAGCGACATGATGGTAGTGAGCGGGCCAGACACCACTCCGGACAACCTAGTTCGGAGGATGTGTAAAGACCCAAACATTTGGAGGGCGGTTTGTACAGCCGCCTCTCAAATAGTTTTAGAATTGCAAAACAGGCGACAGGTTGACCACCGACACGCCAGTGTTAGCTAACGGCCAGTCTCCAGGTTAGTTAGCTAAGTTAGCAAAGAGATCTATAGAACCAAGAGGGTGCACAGAGCACAAAAGCCGCTCCCCGAAGCAACACCTAGCGGTGGTCCCGGGGAGTATCATGGGCTGGAGACTGGAGGGGTTTTAGTGGGTCCGGTCACTGATTCAAACCAACCCCACACTCCCTGAGGTTGGTCACCTCAGGGGTTTGGATGCAAATTTCCCCTCCACCTTAAACAAAAAAAAAAAAAAAAAAAAAAAAAAAAAAAAAATATATATATATATATATATATATATATATATATATATATATATATATATATATATATATATATATATATATATATATATATATATATATATATATATATATATATATATATATATATATATATATATATATATATATTTACGCTTTTTTATATTATTGAATGTTATTAGCTTTCGCAGTAAAGTTAATGTAATTGTAGGAAAATTAATAAATAAAAGAGAGTGAAAATGGGTCATGAGAAAAGATGCACGCTGCTAGTTTTGCCTGCAGTGCTTTGGAATTTATGAGGTGACGAAAAAGCGGGTTGAGTAAGGTTTGGGTTGTATATCATATGACTACATGCAACTTGGTTAATTCTCAAGTGGTTGGCATGTAGGCATGGGAATCAGGATTTGTGGTGAAACATGATTTTAGGAATTTGACTGACTTGGTAGGATTTCTTAAGTGCTTTGCGTATGGTCAGTATCATATGCAGCACTTGTGTGGGAAATCATTTGTTGTCAATGAAGATGTTTGACGATCCAGCCCGTGGGAATATATTTTCCGGGTCTGTTGGAAAGTCGTTAGAAATTTAGGATTGTGGTAACCTTATAGTGTCAGGCTACATAACCCTGAGTGGTCCGTTAATAATATATGCTGAACTTAAGCTACAGTACGCTGAACTTAAGCTCCATGACGACATGAAGACCCTTAATTCTCCTCTTCTGCAAATAAAGGGTGTCCACGATGAAATTGCCACACCATGAAATTGCTCTAACTTTTTAACCGTTGAGTAGAATTTAATGAAAATTTGGGTGGATTTAGTTCATGATGCATAATTTACATCCTGCAAGTTTTAAAGTCCTGTGATCGAAACTCGCGGAAATGGAGTCAAAAGAACAGCTCGTGCGTGATAAAATCTTGCGCATTCATCACGAGAACAAGGATCTCTCGCATGGTTCCATCGCTAAAACGATGGGAATCGTGAATTCCACGGTGTCGCGAGTCATTAAGCGGAGGAATGATTGATCACCGATCGGAAGCCCAGAAGTGAAGGCAAAAGTATTCCGTACAACACCAGAAATCACAACCGCGTAGTTGGGGCGCGTAGTATATATATATATATATATATATATATATATATATATATATATATATATATATATATATATATATATATATATATATATATATATATAAATATATATATATATATATATATATATATAAAATGTGTGTGAAGGTAAATTATTCGATTAGCTTGTTTTTTTTTTGCTCCGTTCTAATTGAATTTTTTCTCACGTTTTCCAAATTCGCTGTCGCTGAGTATAATACCTTCGTTGCTTCCGTCAAACACTGCATCAGTGAAAGCTGGAAATCGACATATTTTGGTGATATTTAGTGAAATTGTTGGAAAGATAACTCTGCTTTTTTATCGAAAACCGAATAAGCAAGAAAACAATGGCGGCTGTTTGTTGTGCTTGTGCTCACGATTTAGTAAAATCAGATGAAATCATTTGCAGCGGCTTCTGTAAGTCGTCTTTTCATTTGAAGTGCGCTCATTTGACCGCTGAACTGCGTGATGTCATCGCAAATTGTTCACAATTATTTTGGATGTGCAGGGCTTGCACGAAAATGATGGCAAATGCATGCTTTCGTCAAGCCATATCATCTACGAACAATGCTATGCAAATAATTGTGGATGATCAAAATAAAGCACTCGATGAGTTACGGAAAGAAATAGCACTAAACACTACCAAAATAAACACTATTCTCCAGCGAACGCCTTTGCCCGCTGCGCCGCGAGTTCCTAGAACACAACAAACAACAAATCTGCGAAAAAGGCCACGGCTTATAATTCCAGATGAACCGTCGCAACAAGAAAACATCCTCGAGGGCACCAAAGACTGTGTCCCTGATGACGCTATACCGTTGGCTGCAGCTAGAAAAGATAACTTGTTCTGGTTGTATTTGTCTGGTTTCGATCCTCATGCAACAGTGGAACAAATCCAAAAACTAGCTAGGAATAATTTAAATACCGATCGAGATGTTGATGTCGTTAAACTAGTGCCAAAAGGAAGAACAATCGAAGACCTCACGTTCGTTTCATTTAAGATTGGTATCGAATTGCAGCTAAGGAGCTAGCCCTGTCAAAATCGACATGGCAGAAGGGAATTATCTTTCGACCATTCGATTTTCAACACGGCTCAAACGCACGTACTTTCTTTCGCTTTCTGCCAACGCCGGGAGGAAACGATACGAAATGAATATATTTCTGACCCGCCCGTCTGCGATAGGACATCCATAGCAAGCAGAAACCTAACTGACCAATTTGGAACGACAACAGCTGATTACCGCCCGCTCGAATATCCACCACAACGAATGCTTACCCTCTACTACCAGAACACGAGAGGCCTACGAACCAAAACAAACGATCTGTTTTTCGCTCTCGCTTCGTGCGACTACGATGTGATAGTTTTCACGGAAACCTGGTTGAAGGATGATATTCTCGACTCAGAGCTTACTGATAGATATACCCTTTACCGTTGCGATCGTAGTACTGCCACTAGTCAATATCGCCGTGGTGGTGGTGTGTTGATCGGTGTGAAATCGGAATTAAAGAGCACATCTGTTTCGCTAACGGGAGACGATGCACTGGAACAAACAGCTGTTAGCATTGAGCTGATGAATAGCAAGATTTTTGTTTGCTCAATTTACCTACCTCCAAACTCAAATCCTGTACTTTATGAGACGCACTCGGCTTGTATTCAGCAGCTGACTTCACTCGCTAAAGACGACGATAGAATATTTGTGCTGGGTGATTATAATCTGCCAAATTTATGCTGGCTATATGACGACGACTTACACTGCTATTTACCGACAAATGCTTCGACCGAGCCTGAATTGACACTGGTAGAATGTATGTTGCTCACTGGAATGCAGCAACAGAACCGCTTCGTTAATGACAATGGCAGGCTGCTCGATTTGGTTTTTACCAATAGTGCAGCTTGTGCAGATATTTTTGACCCACCGAGACCCTTACTGACCATGGACAGACATCATAAACCGATTGTGCTGAGATTAGATGTTGAGCTCAATTTTATTGATGACGAAATAGAGCGGCTCGATTTTAACCAATGTGATTTCACTGTGTTGAATCAGAGCATGCAACAAATAGACTGGAATCGATTAATGACGGTAGGATCAGTTGATGCAGCCATTGATAATTTTTACAGCGAATTGTTTAGAGTTTTCCGGACGAATATACCGTTGAAAAGAACTAAACGAAAACTGCACACAAATATGCCATGGTGGAACGCAAATATTCGGAATCTTCGAAACCGGCTTCGGAAAGCTAGAAAACGGTATTTCAAACACAGGGGTGAATCACTGAAAACTGAAATGCGTGAAATAGAGGCCCAGTACAATTCTTTGAACGCAAGTTGTTTTCGTGATTACATTCATCGCATTGAAAATGACGTTAAAGCTGACCCTAAATCGTTTTGGAAATACATCAACAATCGGAAATCAACGAAAGGAATACCTCAGAACACTCGTTACCAGGGAGTGAGTGCCTTTACGCCACTGGATTCTGCGAATATGTTCTCGTCTTTCTTTCAGAGTGTGACAAGTAATAACTCACCACCTTTGACTGAAACATACTTGAGCAGTATTCCGCAGTTCGACTTAAATATGCCTCGGATGAACTTTTCGCCCAATGATGTTCTGCTCAAACTTCAATCCATCGACGGATCGAAAGGCCCTGGACCCGATCAATTGCCACCATTCGTTGTCAAAAATTGTGCAAGCGCTCTAGCCTTGCCTGTAAGTATACTCTTCAACCGTTCTTTGAGTGAAAAATGCTTTCCCACCGTTTGGAAATCCGCTTCGATCATACCGATTCATAAATCAGGCTCGCTCAACGATGTAGAAAATTATCGCGGAATTTCTATATTAAGTTGTTTGCCGAAAGTTTTCGAAAGCATGGTACACGATGTGCTCTACCAATCTGTTAAACACGTTATCTCAGCTGATCAGCACGGATTTGTTCAGAGGCGATCTACTACGACAAATTTGATGAGTTATGTTTCGACCCTTGTAAATCGGATGGAAAAACGGCAGCAAATTGACGCGATTTACATTGACTTTGCCAAAGCATTCGACAAGGTGCCACATACTTTAGCTGTTGAAAAGTTTAAGCGGATAGGACTTCCAGAGTGGCTGACACAATGGATTTACTCGTACCTTACCGGACGTAATTCTTCGGTGAAGGTAGGTGAAACGTATTCTACACCTTTTGAGATTCTTTCAGGAGTACCTCAAGGCAGTATTCTGGGCCCTCTGTTGTTCATACTGTTTATAAACGATCTCTGCACGAAGCTGAAATCTCCAAAATTATTGTACGCTGACGACCTCAAGTTTTACCGTGTAGTCACAACGGAGGCTGACTGTTGTGCGCTCCAACTGGATATCGACATGCTTCTGGAATGGTGTGGCTTGAACGGAATGGAAGCCAATGTGACCAAATGTTGCGTGATCTCATTCAGCCGCTTGCGTGCACCGATTGCCTTCGAGTACAAAATGGCGTCAACGAGCTTGGCCCGCACGACCACAGTGAAAGATTTAGGAGTGCTTGTCGATAGCAAATTAAGGTTTACGGAGCACATTTCTGCAGTCACGGCTAAAGCTTACTCCCTATTGGGTTTTTTGAAGCGAAATTCGAAATTCTTCGACAATATTTACACGCTGAAAATACTGTATTGCTCGTTCGTGCGCTGTGTCCTGGAATATGCGGTGCAAGTGTGGGCGCCGTATCATGCAATACACATCAACCGATTAGAACAAGTTCAGAAACACTTTTTCCGATATGCTCTTCGATCTCTAAACTGGAGGGACAGAACTAACCTACCATCGTATGAAAGCCGCTGTATGTTGATCGATTTGCCCACATTGTCAAGTAGACGAGTTTTCCTCCAACGTATGCTAATATTTGATGTGCTAACAGATCGAATAGATTGCGCGGACATTCTTGGAAAATTGCGATTCAACACACCCCTTCGATTGCTACGTCAACCTGAGTTTTTCCGCCGACCAAATCCCCGCACTCTCTATGGAATGAATAACCCATTGGATGTCTGTTGTAATTATTTTAATGATGTGATAAACATGTTTGATTTTGGTGTGTCGAAATATGTGTTTAGACTAAGAATTAGAACATAAGTTAAATTGTCTGTACGATGATTTATGTCGAAGACGAAATATAAATATATATATATATATATATATATATATATATATATATATATATATATATATATATATATATATATATATATAGATATATATATATATATATATATATATATATATATATATATATATATATATATATATATATATATATATATATATATATATATATATATATATATATATATATATTTATATATATATATATATATATATATATATATATATATATATATATATATATATATATATATATATATATATATATATATATATATATATATATATATATATATATATATAAGGTTCTACATTATTGAGCCATATCTAACAAATTTAGAACGGACAGAAACGAAAACAAGATTTAAAACTATACCCTACCAATATTATCAATTTCGATATGAATATAATCACGAATAGGTTTAAATATATTTATATATGTATATATAAATTAAAAAGATTTTATAATCAAGATGAACCACTGAACGACTCACTCACCGGCTAGGAAAAATTTCCAATACAAAAAAAACTTGTTTTTCCTCGTCGCCAGCTATTACGAACCACAAAGCACTATTTTTGAGGTGAGAGACATCAGTTTATGGCCAATGGAGCCACAACTCCTGGAAAAGGCAAGGGTTTTCCGATTCAGGATAACAGGACAATATCCTCAGCAGAATTCCCGCAAGAATTACTGTATCAGCCTCAAATGTGCTACTTCATGATCAACATCGCATCAGAAACTTCGCGAACATTCGATCACGGGAACATTCGAGCGTCACCACGAAAACAAAACACTGTAGTAAACAAATGAGTGAGAAAGGGAGGAGCGAAAACAATGGAAACGATTTGATGTAAACAACATCCTTTTGTTTGGAGTTTTAGAAGATTCGCAAAAAGAACCATCCGTGCTATGAAAGGGACCCGATCGACGCCAATGAGTTCAGTATTTTTCTAATGTGTTTACAAGCGACAAGAACTACGAAAGCGTAGTTCTAGTTGTGATTAAAGTGTAATAAAGTTAACAGTGTTAAAATTAGTTCCTGTTTAACTTTCCGAATCCGAAATAAGTACGACCAACCGAGTTCCTCCACCGTACAACCGCTACGATTCCCGACACCCAAAGGTCTTCCGATACAGTCCACCGAAATTGAATTCCGATCCGAACATTGGTCCTTCGAACCGGATAGATCGATTTTTGGGTGCATTTTCAAGTACGCAGAGGAACGATCGACCACCGCAGTCGATATGGCAACCCACCCGTTCAGCCGAGGAAATCCGATGAATCTGACATCTTCAGGGGATTTCCACCGCAGTCGATATGGCAACCCACCCGTTCAGCCGAGGAAATCCGATGAATCTGACATCTTCAGGGGATTTCCAGATGATGAGGTTCAGCATACCGTGAAAATGAATCGACCCGCTGCTGCTGATAAGCAAACTACGAAGCAACTTTCACTTTCCCGACAACGTGATCAAGTTATGTCGAAACTGGTTCGCATCTACAACGCCGTTAAGGACATCGAGCTTTGCTTGCCGCAACTTAAGGTTGAAGCCAAGAAGTTGGAAGCCGTGTACGTAGAGTTTTCTGGTTTTCATAGCCAAATCATCGCTATAATACCAGAAGAACAAATCGCAGAGCAGGAAGCAGCATACGTACGATTCGAAAAACTCTACGATTGGACATCCGCTCAGGTCGAGTCACTCATCATCAAGCAAGAAAATACCAAGCCGTCGCAAGTCATTCTGCAGCAGCAACCGTTGAAGGCTCCGATTCCTGTCACCGATGGTGAATACACAAATTGGCCAAAATTCAAAGCCATTTTCATGGATGTGATGGCACAATCCCGCGATTCCGACGCTGTAAAGCTGTACCACCAGGTTATCAACGAGGGAAACTACGAGCTAGCATGGAAGATTCTCACCGAAAGGTTTGGAAACACAGAGTGATTGTAGAGACGCACATCCAAGGTTTACTGTCATTTAAAAGGATGATGTCCGAATCTAGCAAGGAACTACGGAATCTTCTTGATGTATGCACCAAGAATGTGCAAAGCTTGGAGTATCTTGGCCAGCAATTAACTGGTGTATCCGAGCTGATCGTAGTATACCTACTAACAGCAGCGTTCGCCAAATCAACCCGTAAGCATTGGGAGCAGTCACTCAAGCCTGGTGAGTTGCCAACATACAAGGAGACAGTGGAATTTATGAAATCGCATTGTCAAGTGTTGGAGCGATGCGAAACTGCCAATCAAATTCCGACCACGAAAGTGACTTCCGCGCCAAAGCAGTCATCACCAACTTCAAAGTTTATCGTTATTCAAGCTCATGCTGCGACATCAAGCGAGACCTCGCCGTCAGAAAAATGTGACTTTTGCAGTGGTTCACATCTTAACTACCAATGCAACAAGTTTGGCACCCTTTCGAGTAAAGGAAAGATGGAAAAGATACGCGCCGCATGGATTTGCTTCAACTGTCTGCGGAAAGGACATCAATCCAGAAACTGCCCATCATCGAAAAGTTGTCGTAAGTGCCAGAAGCGACACCACACGCAGTTGCATGAAGACAGCGTAGCTTCTAAGCATGAGATTTCGCCCTCGCCCATCGCTGCTTCTGTTCCGAAGGACGAGCCTTTTCAGCTAGCTACATCAGCTCCGATGCCAACCAAATCCAGTGAACTTCCAGTGCTTACAGCCTATTCGGGCAGCCATAACCGAGTTTCTCAAATGGTACTACTCCAAACCGCACTAGTAAATGTAATTGATAAGGAACAACAACTGCATCCATGCCGCATTCTCCTAGACTCAGGATCTCAAGTTAATTTCATCACAGAAAGAATGGCTAACATTCTCAACATCGAACGCCAACCTATCAACGTACCAATAGCAAGAATAAACAACCTACGAATGACAGCTCGTGAGAAGGTGATAATTGAGTTTCAATCCCGCTGCAGTGATTTCCGCGCCAAGTTAGAATGTTTGATTACAACCAAGGTGACTGGTGTCACCCCTTCAAAAAACATCGACGTCGCGAACTTAAACATTCCGAAAGGAGTTCAGTTAGCTGATCCTACGTTTTTTCGACCTAGTAACATAGATATGCTAATCGGAGCAGTAATGTTCTTCGACCTCATCAAAGCAGACTACATAACGATTGGAGCCAATTTACCAGTGCTACGAGACTCACATTTGGGATGGCTGGTTGCTGGCACAATTCAGTCAGACACCACTGCCGATGATTGCCAGTATTCGCAAGTGGCATCGATTCAGACCTTGAATGATTCGATGCAGAAGTTTTGGCAATTAGAAGAGGTCCCAACTACAACTTCCTACTCAGTTGAAGAACAACAATGTGAGGATCATTTCGCAGCCACGTACTTTCGTGACGAAAGCGGACGGTTTGTAGTAAGACTTCCATTCAAGGATAATGTTTCCGGTCTAGACAACTGCAGAACGCTAGCATTGAAACGTTTCCACATGCTGGAAAGCCAACTCCCGCGCAATCCAGATTTGAAGGCTCAGTTCGTGGATATCATCCAAGAGTATCAGAGGCTCGGTCTAAACCGACGGGGATATTACATGCCTCATCTCGCAGTTCTCCGACCAAACAGTTATACAACCAAGTGTAGAGTTGTTTTCGACGCAAGTGCGAAGTCATCCGAAGCCAACTTATCACTCAATGACGTATTACTTGTTGGACCAAACGTGCAAAGCGACCTGTATGCCATCAGGTTACGATTCCGAATGCATGAATATGTGTTCACGGCGGATATTACCAAAATGTACCGTCAAATTCGAATGCATACGGACGACACCCATTATCAAAGGATATTTTGGAGAGAATCGCCAACCGAAGATTTGAAGGTTCTAGAATTGACAACGGTGACTTACGGAACAGCTTCTGCCCCTTATCAAGCCACTCGAAGCTTGCTTCATTTAGCCAATGATGAAGCCGAAACGTTTCCCATAGCAGCAAGAAACGACTTTTATGTCGACGACGTTTTGACTGGCACAAATTCATTAAACGAAACATTAGAAGCGCAACGTCAGCTCAAAGCACTGTTACAAAAGGGAGGTTTTCCAATCCACAAATGGTGCTCCAATTCGATAGCATTTTTAGATCATATTCCGACTGAGGAACAAGAAACTTTGCAGCCATTGGAGGATAAAAACATCAACCAGGTGATAAAGGTTTGTTATGGGACCCTACAACAGATGAACTGTTTCTCGCTGGAAGCATGGATTCATTCAGAGACGCCAGCTTACAGTGGACAAAAAGACGCATTTACTCCGAGGTAGCAAGGCTATTCGACCCACTTGGACTATATTCACCAACCATTGTTCTCGCCAAGCTGTTGGTACAGCAGTTGTGGCGCATCAAGCAAGATTGGGATGATCCCATAAACCAGCAAATCGCTCATCAATGGAACAAGCTACGACAATACCTACATCATTTGAAGCAGTGTTCGATTCCACGTCAAGTAACCCTTAGAGAAGCCGTACGATACGAACTCCATGGTTTTGCAGATGCTTCAACGGTGGCATATGGAGCATGTCTGTACGTCAGAAATATTTTACCCGACAACACAGCGACATGCCGATTGCTAACAAGCAAGTCAAAAGTTGCTCTTCTGGACGACTTATCAATTCCGCGCAAAGAGTTGTGTGCTGCTCAACTATTAGCCCATTTACTCGACAAAGTGATATCAACGTCAACTTTAAGCTAGTAACTTTATGGTCCGACAGCCAAATTGTTTTGGCATGGTTAAAAAAACATCCAAGCCAATTAGAGGTCTTCGTACGCAATCGTGTAACGCAGATAAGTAAATTAACACAAAATTACGAGTGGAGACATGTTCCATCCCAGCTAAACCCAGCAGATATTATCTCGAGAGGTCAACTGCCATTCACTCTTACAGAGAATAGAGTATGGTGGAATGGTCCCGACTTTCTCAACGAATCGATCATCACCATGGAAGCATGCGAAGAAGTTTCCGATTCTGAATTACCCGAATTAAAACCTGCGATCATATCAATGATTGTAATCATCGAGCTACAGTTACCAGTTTTCGAGAGGTACAGTTCCTTCCGCAAGCTACAAGGAGTCATTGCATGGATTCTTCGCTACGTGAACAATTCGAGGAAGCAGAAAACCAATCGTATACTTGAAAAACGACTAAACACCGACAAACTGCGTCAATCAATGCTAGTAATAGTTCGAGTAATTCAACACATCGAATAAGGAGATGAAATTCAGCGTCTACAATCGAACCGACCATGTAAACGAATTGGATCACTTAACCCCATCTACGCCAACGACGTCTTACGAGTGGGTGGACGTCTTAACAACGCGCATATTCCTGACGAATCTAAACATCAGCTTATTTTGCCGCATACCAACTCTGTTACTAAGCTACTTATCCGGACAATGCATATTGAGCAGCTCCATGTTGGTCCCACAGGATTGCTAGCAGCAATTTGTCAACGTTTCTGGCTGACTAATGCACGGGCGACAGTACGAAATGTAACCAGATCGTGTGTGAAGTGTTTCAAAGTGAATCCATCCAACGAAATACAACTAATGGGTCAGTTACCAAAGCAACGAGTTACTCCTTCGCCAATATTCAGCATCGTGGGAGTAGACTACGCTGGACCTATCATAGTAAAGCAAGGCACCTATCGACCAAAAACAATCAAGGCATACATTGAAGGGCTTGTGTGTCTTTCAACTAAGGCTATCCATTTGGAATTAGTCTCCGACTTGACAACAGAGGCCTTCATGGCGACACTACAAAGATTTGTCAGTCGAAGAGGAATTCCAACTGAAATCCATTCCGACAACGCAACAAATTTTCATGGGGCTTCAGAACCATCGTCTCACGAGGTCAAAATCAACCGACTCTCCCGCTGGCAACATTGTCAGCTTATGCGTGAACATTTCTGGCGAGCATGGTCTAAAGACTACCTCATGAGTTTGCCCATCACGAAGTTATCAATTCTACCCATAGAAGATAATCAACGCTTACGCAAAAAATCAGCATAATATTTGAACTTAACGTTGCAACCCGGCCGGAGTATGTTGCGTAACCCGCAAGAATTACTGTATCAGCCTCAAATGTGCTACTTCATGATCAACATCGCATCAGAAAATTCGCGAACATTCGATCACGGGAACATTCGAGCGTCACCACGAAAACAAAACACTGTAGTAAACAAATGAGTGAAAAAGGTGTAGTAAACAAATGAGTGAAAGGGAAAACAATGGAAACGATTTGATGTAAACAACATCCTTTTGTTTGGAGTTCTAGCAAAGCAAAGCAAAGCAAAGCCTTGGTGCTACATTCCGATTCGGAACTTGACCTTGTACAGGACAATAGCGGGGCTAGCGCTACGATCCTACTGACACTAAGTCTCTCCCGAGCCGAGACTCGAACATACGAAGACTGGCTTGTTAGGCCAGCATCGTACCTCGAGACCATCTGGGATATAAGAATTGGAGTTCTGGAAGATTCGCAAAAAGAACCATCCGTGCTATAAAAGGGACCCGATCGACGCCAATGAGTTCAGTATTTTTCTAATATGTTTACAAGCGACAAGAACTACGAAAGCATAAGTAAAGCGTTATAAGAAGCTAGTGAAAGTTGAGTAGTTGTGATTAAAGTGTAATAAAGTTAACAGTGTTAAAATTAGTTCCTGTTTAGCTTTCCGAATCCGAAATAAGTACGACCAACCAAGTTCCTCCACCGTACAACCGCTACGATTCCCGACACCCAAAGGTCTTCCGATACAGTCCACCGAAATTGAATTCCGATCCGAACAGGCTGTGAAGTATCACTGGTAAGGCACAAGTAGTTCGGTTCGTGTCACAAGAACGAATGCATCACTGCTGTGTTTAATAACTAACGGGAGCTCGACTGCTCCATTCTGTGCGTTACCTTGTGTTATGCTACGTTTAGGGCGTATGCATCAAAATTTAGTTTAGTTTAGTCTAGTTTCAATTCAGCTTTGAGTGTGTAAAACTTAGCAATTTTCACTTTTGTTAAGTATTTTTGCGTTGACGATTGATATTGACTGCAAATATCCATATAGTTTAACACAAGAGAAGGCTCGATGCGACCTTATTCGCGTTCAGAAAAAATACATTCTTACAACTCGCGTTCGAATATAAGTCACATGTCACATGTGATGAAGATAACAACCGGATACCGTATAGTGGCGGCTTGAAACAACGTTATCGCGAAATATAATTGTTGTTCACAGTATCGTTTTTTAGTATCAAATATATCAACTTTATTAGTTCTAAAATAAAAAAAAAGAAAAACAGGTTTTGTTTTTAGTACGGTGATCAATCGTTTGAGTTCGGTTTGCGGCGGCTGGTGCTCGGGAGAATCGTATCGCGTAGTTAACTCTTCAAAGAAACGAAATCGGTGGCTGCGAATCAGCCGAAATCAGCTCGTTGAGTGTTGCGCTTAGCTTTTGTTTCTGTAGATTTATGAAATGTTTTGAAATTCATTCGTCGCGCGGGATTTTGAAATATTTGATCGTATTGCCTACCACGGCGAATCCTGATCTTACTCACCCCAGCATATACAAACACGAATTCCCTTCATGTGACATCCGTAGAGATGCAGTGGTGAACTCAGTCTTATAACAACGTTTGTCGAACTAACAATCCTGTTCCTATTTTTTCCTAATGACCGTACCCTTGTAACAATATGGGTTTTATCAAAGTTTTATAGCGCTCAATAAAGCCAAAACAGCGCTATAAAACTTTGATAAAACCCGTTTTGTTACTTGGGTAAGGACGTGGCCGGCGCCGGTATTGATCTTTCTAAAGTGAGAGTTACTGAATTGTTGTACGTTGAAGATGCTATAAAATTCCAAAAGCTATCTATGTAGTTTTCTGTGCAACTTCACTAGCTCAGGTCAATCACGGAGGTGCAACTAAATGCTCATGCTCATGCTCATGATAAATAAAGAACATCGAATTCTCTTAATCATGGATAAAACATGAATCTTCTTTGTTTGTATGAAACTCTTTATCCGCTTTCGATTAGACTGTTTTACAAGCGTTTGGATCATTTTGACTCATCATGTAAATCAGAAATGCTCAGTGTGCGTTCAAAAAACCGTCATTTTCTAAATTTGCCAGTAACATTTTGATTTTGTGGATAACTATTATCGTAATTGCTGCCTCAGCAAGCGTTTAAAGCCATGCACTAAATTTAACGAGTGAACCGCAAAGCTTGACGGGTTTTCCGAGTTGAGCTCAGATGATTCGGAATCATGAGTGGCAGCTGGTCTACAAGACTTTGCATAAGAGAAATTTTACAAAGGTGTGTTCACAATCCTGTAGTGTTGTTACTTAAATCCTAACGGTGATTGAGAAGTCAACCAAAGTACGGAGTTTTCCAGTTTCCGGTGCAGGCAATAGCTGGACCTTCTGGATAAGAAAATAAACTATAATCTTTTAGTTAAACTGAGGTTGTCACATTAGGTATCTGATGAAAAAGTTTCAACTAAGAGAACATTTTTCTTCGCACAATAACTGGTTGGAGCCCACCCAGGGGACCTCATAAGGCTTAAGAAATATATTTTTGTCGTATACCAACTCTTTTGTACGGCACCGTAAACCATAAACAAAACAAATTTCGAATCAAACCACTGACCCGTGCAAGTAAGTTCCGTTACTTACTGAAAGCCTAAGCCTTACAGCACACTCGCTACCATGCCTTGCTGAGTGTACCGCAACGCTTGGTGCCTGATTCATACAGCACGCAAAATGCAGCGTTGCAATTTTGATGCTCGACTCTCCAGCTGTTTCCAGTAGGGGCCCAAGCTGGCCACACATGTAACACATAGAATTAAATATTTTGGCAATTGCATTTGCCTATAGAAGCAAATAATTTTCACTAAAGACATCGAATTTATCAATGAGTATTCCGCAGCGACTGGTCTACTCCAGTTCGTCTCACCGGAATAGCTTTAAGCATAAGAGGTTTTATCATTGCGAACGGTTTTGACTTTCGTCAACTCCGTCACCACTAAGAAAAGAAACCCATCGTTCCGCCGGTTAAGTATTCTTTTAAGAACAACCAAGTTTATCAAATGGCGACCGACAGTTAACCTGCAAATAACCGGATTCAGAGTTCGCGACCGTGAAAAATGTGACCCATCGCTGAAGTGAAAAGTACTGCTACTAATAATACTATAAATGAGCGCCAAAAAAGTGAACGCGATCCTGTGGCTGGTAAAGTAAATGAATAACAGTGCAAAATGGACAATAAAAATTCGAGCCCAACCGCGACACAAAGTGGAGACAATATTAAACATAATAAGGACCAAGAAAAACATTTCAAACTTTCATATAACAGAGTTTAGTGAAAATTCTAATCAATGAAATATCAACCGATAACCAACGAACAATAATAATAGAAGTAAACTTAAGCTTGCTGGTTAAGACATACATACTTATGCACGAACAGGTAGCTTGTACCCGCAAATAATTTAAACTTTTCATCGGAATGTTTCGTGCTTAGTTGCATACTAATAATAAACTTTGTGTAATGAAAAATAAAACGTCGTTTTCCTGACTAGAAGAAGACGATGGCTACATGTGTAAAATTTGTTGCTAGTGATTTTTTTTTACTTTTTGATGCATTGGTGATGAAGACTAGCTGTTATAACCAACGGCTAAAACGGTAATAAGTACGACCAACACGAGGGTGCGAAAAGCCTCTCGCACCGAGTGGAGCAGCACGAGGGTGCGAAATGCCTCTCGCTACGGTGGATAATCAACGGTTACAACTAGCAACCAGAAACAACAGCAGCAGCGCCACAACAGCAACTACAACACCTATGGCAACATAATCAACAACTCCAGCAGTCGATCAAAAGCTATCTCATCTACAACAACAGCCACAACGTCATCAACAAGCGGCAGACAGCACTAGCAGAAGCAGCGTCATCAAACAGCAGCAGCAGTAACATCATCATCTACAAGCAGCAACGGCGGGGGCCTAGCGTGGTTGGTAACGTCTCCGCCAACCACGCTCGACGCCTGGGTTCGAATCCCACCGCCGACATAGGTGTCGATGGTTGTGAGGTGGCGTGATCCACTCACAACCAACCCAACTGGTCTAGATTCAATCCTAGTCGACACCGGGAGATTTTCTGAGGCGAAAAATCTCTGGGATCACGCCTTCCATCGCATGAAGAAGTAAAGCTGTTGGCGCCGGTCTGTTAATCAACGGGTCGTGAGTTAGGGTCCTGGGTGGAGTCGCCTCCCCGGGCATCGGTGATTGGCACAATAATAGTGGCGGAACTAGACCGACGGTAAATAAGCGAGAATAAAAAAAAATACAAGCAGCAACCAAATGAATAACAATCACCGAGAAACAATATATTATAATGTCGTGAGTAAAAATTTGTTTTTTAAGCATCAAACACAAACATGTTCGACCAATTTCCTACTTAAATGGAAGAAATAAGAACTATTGAACACAATATCAAAAAAGAATACTCTAACCATAAGAAAAATAAACACAGAAGCAGAACGCTTGAGAATATTCTGCTCAAGAAACAACAATTAGAGGAAAATTTCTTTCAGTACAAAAAAATCTTAAAAACTTTTCAATTTAGACTCAGTCCGTCTGAATGGAATATAGAGGTAGAATCATATGGGGCGATAAAAATAGTTTTTTCAGAGTGCATCAGAATTTTAGATAACACAATAGTCAACACTAATAGAGAATACGACAGCGAACCAGAACTACAAACCAAGTCTAACGATTTCCTTAAACCCATTATTGACGCTAACTTGTCGAGATCAAGCAGTGACATTAAGTTAGCCAAAAAAAAATCAGTCTTAAAATATTAAGTAAAATCATCATTTGGAGTTTAAAAATTCATAACAAAGTAAACATGGCGCTGGATATAAAAACTGCTTCTGAATTAGCAACGCTAATTCCCGCCTATGACGAAAAACACCAACGGTGTAAAATCTTTCATAGACGCAATTAACCTAGCCAAAACAATCGTACCAGAAGCCAATAAGATCGCTGCGATACAGATCATTCTGACAAAACTGAGTGGGAAAGCTAGAAACCTTTTTTCCAACACTCCAGCCAGTTACGACGAGATAATCACCAAAGTACAAAATAATTGCAGCGATAAAAGTTCATCTGATTCAGCGAAAAACACTCTGAACAACCTAAATTTAAAATCACCAGATGATATCCAAAACTTTACGAAACAAGTAGACCTACTTGCGGAAAAATTAACAGACACATATATTAGGGAGCAAATCCCCAGAAATGGCCCCAAAAAGCTGCTATTGAAACAATGGTAGCCAACTCGTCTAATACTGAAACAAAAATAATGTTAAAAGTGGGAAAATTTACAAATCTCCAAGAAGCCATTAATACTATGGTGGAAAATGAGAAACCTACAATTAAACAATCAAACGCAGTGGCACTAAACACTACACGTGACAACAATAGATACCAAAATTACCCCACAAACAGAACACCACAAAGGAATAGTAATCAAAGAAACCAATTTAATAACAATCTAAAAAACAATAGATATCAACCACAATATCCAACTAACAACTATAGAAACCATAATAACCACTACAATCAACACCCGACATACAACAACAACAGAAATTCTAACAGAAATTTTACACCTACCAACCAATATCGAAATTCCAATCAAAATTTCAATAGGAATTCCAACCAGAATTACAACTCAGCAAGAATGTACCTTGCAAACCAGCAGGACATTCCTCCACATTACCAAATACCCAATAACTCACCACACTATCAGCAAAATCCAGATTATACTCAGGAAATTAACCAACAAGTAACCAACAACATACACACTCAAAATCATTTTTTACTGTTTTTAGCCCACCAGTAACAACTGATCAGAGACGTCGACAGTCTGGACAATTGTTACCGGCAGGCTTACCCATCCTAAACATCAATTTAAATGCTTCAAATTTCATTCAGGTCAAAGTGCACATGACTGGAAATGAAATCTGCAATTTAATAATCGATACAGGTGCGGATATTTCATTGTTTTAAGCACAAAATATTCGCCCTGATCAACGTGTAAATACAAATTACAAGATTTTCTTAAACGGAATAACCGATGGTAGTATAGAAACATTAGGGATAACAAACACAACAATCTACTTTAACAATGCTATGAATATAAATTCTAATTTTCAATTAGTAAACCCTAATATACCAATCAAAGCTGATGGTATTTTAGGTCGAGATTTCTTGATTAAATATAAGTGCGTGATAGGTTACGAATATTGGTTACTTAACTTTAATATAGAAAATGTGCAAATATCTATTCCTATAGAAGACAAGCTTAACGAAGGCTTTATGCTACCCAGCCGGAGCGAAGTCGTCAGAAGAATACCATATTTAAACATATCAGAAGATATGGTAATTCACTCTGAAGAAATTAGCCCAGGAGTTTTCTGCGGAAATACTATCATTTCAGCAACAAAACCCTATGTAAAATTTGTAAATACGAACAACGAACCAATTTACATAGCCTACTCTCAGTTTAAACCTACGCTAAGTCGTTTAACTGATTATTTTATACTTAATGTTAATAGAAATAAACATGCAGATAGGCATGAGCGAATTTTAAATAATATTAATATGGAAAAAATTCCACAATATGCTAAGAAAAAATTTGAAAATTTAATCAATCAATACGAAGACATTTTTTGCTTACCAGAAGAAGCAATTACACAGAACAACTTTTACTCACAGAATATTACTCTTAATGACAATATTCCTGTATATATTCCTAATTATAAAACAATCCATGCACAGCATGACGAGATAAATAAACAAGTTAACGGTATGTTGAACAGTAATATAATCGAACCCTCCATATCACCATACAATTCTCCGATTTTACTAGTTCCAAAAAAAACTAATGACAAAGACAAGAAATGGCGTCTAGACTTTCGACAGCTGAATAAAAAGATTTAAGCGGATAAATTCCCACTACCGAGAATTGACGATATACTGGATCAACTCGGTAGAGCAAAATTTTTTACATTAGATCTCATGTCAGGGTTCCATCAAATACCCCTTGACAATGAATCTAGGAAATTCACAGCATTTTCCACAAAGAATGGTCATTACCAATTTACCAGATTACCATTCGGATTAAATATAAGCCCAAATAGTTTTCAACGCATGATGACTATTGCGATGGCAGGCTTAACGCCGGAAATAGCTCTCATTTACATTGACGACATCGTAGTTATCGGATGTTCAGTCAATCATCACCTTGCAAATTTACAACAAGTTTTTGAACGACTGAGATTTTATAATTTTAAACTCAATGCACAAAAGTGCACATTCTTCAGAACACAGGTAACTTATCTTGGACACAAAATAATGATGATTCAAAATTTAGCGCGATAGTAAAATATCCAATACCTACAAATGCGGATGACGTAAGACGATTTGTAGCATTTTGCAACTACTACAGAAAATTCGTCCCGAATTTCGCTGTAATAGCACATCCGCTCAACCAACTTCTAATGTCGTTTTCGTTTTCACGGTGTAGCTACACTCAAACGATACTTTTGACACCGAAAATGTTTTATTCGACTTTTCGGACTACCCTTTTTCTGTCTCTCCCTACACTTTTTCTGTTCCTGACGACACCCGAAAAAAACAGAGTGTACTGTAGGAAGTTACCAACACATTCACACGTATGTGTCAGAACTGGTTTGTTTTGGTTTTCGTTCCACGTGGTACTATGTCAGGTAAATTTTTTCTCAGCACATTTGCGAGATGAACATATCATCTATAGTTTATTTGATACGGCACAAATACAATTCAATGTTTAACGGCGCCAATTATATCTGGGAGCTTACTTTCTAAAGTATCTTAATAACTAAAAGCAAATTTTTTATCCTCGCTGCCGACTACGAGCTGAAACTAAATCTAACTTAAAGCCAGAATATTTTGCATTAAAAACACAGGTTTGCTTTCTGATGGTTTTCATTGCCATAGGTAAGCAGCATATTAAATTTGTTCCGCTGCTGGGCCAAGATATTACGGACTGGCATATTGGGTTGTTTCCATCGGGCCTTGAGAGTATCGTGCGGGTCTGATTGCTGTTTCCGGATCCGGGGTCTTAACGTGTTCTTGTCGTTTGGTTGGATGTAGGCGGAAGGGGATAGGACTAAACTGGGGCGTGGATGGATTTCAGGAAATCGTATATAAGGGACATGTAGGATAGGTCACGGCTCGCCAAGACATCACGAACAGGAACAGCCGGCTGCCTACCTTCGGCCTGCAGGGAAGCTATTAATCTAGACCTGGCGTCACGGTGTACAGGGCATGACCAAACAACGTGCTCTATGTCGTGATAACCTTCACCACAGGCACAGATACCACTCTCCCCGAGCCCAACACGACGGAGATGCGCGTCAAATCTATAGTGATTGGACATAAGCCGGGACATCACGCAAATGAAATCCCGACCTACATCCAACCCCTTGAACCACGGGTTCGTCGATACCTTGGGGATTATGGAATGTAACCACCTTCCCAGTTCCCCCTTGGTCCAAGAATTTTGCCAACTGATGATCGTATTCTGACGTACAAATGCGAAAAATTCATTGAAGGCAATTGGTCCTGCATAAATATCACCGTTTGTTGCGCCCACCTTAGCCAAAGAGTCCGCTTTCTCATTACCCGGTATCGAGCAGTGAGAAGGGACCCACGCTAAGGTAATCTGATACGATTTTTCGGATAAAGCACTCAGATGTTCCCGTATTTTCCCCAGGAAATACGGAGAGTGCTTAACATCTTTCATCGATCGGAGAGCCTCAATGGAACTGAGACTGTCCGTAAAGATGAAATAATGGTTCGTGGGCATTTTTTCGATAATCCCTAGGGTGTTGCAGCTAATTCTGCGACGTAAACAGAAGCAGGATTATCGAGCTTATGGGAGACGGTTAAATTGTTATTGAAAATACCGAAGCCAGTGGACCCATCAAGAAGTGATCCGTCAGTGTAGTACATATTGTCGCAGTTGATGTTTCGATATTCATTGGAAAAATTTTTAGGGATCTGCTGCACGCGTAAATGATCCGGGATTCCACGAGTTTCTTCTATCATGGATGTATCGAAAAACACAGTAGAATCAGAAGTATTTGATAAGTCGACACGATTTGGAATATTCGAAGAAGGGTCAATATTTTGGGACATGTGATTGAAATACAATGTCATAAAACGGGTTTGAGAATTAAGTTCGATTAACCTTTCAAAATTTTCAATCACGGGACGGTTCAAGACCTCACATTTGATTAGAATACGAGAAGACAGGCTCCAGAAGCGGTTTCTCAATGGTAGTACTCCAGCTAAGATCTCCAAACTCATCGTATGGGTCGATTGCATGCAACCCAAGGCGATACGCAAACAACGATATTGTATTCGCTCCAGTTTGATCAAATGTGTGTTTGCTGCGGAGCGGAAGCAGAAACACCCGTACTCAATAACAGACAGTATCGTTGTTTGGTAAAGCCTTATAAGGTCTCCTGGGTGGGCTCCCCACCATTGTCCGGTTATTGTACGAAGAAAATTCACTCTTTGTTGACATTTTTTCATCAGATACCTCACGTGACAACCCAGGTGCCTTTAGAGTCGAACCAGACACCAAGATATTTGTGTACCAAAACCTGAGAAATCGTTTTACCCATTAATTGTGTTTGAAGCTGGGCAGGTTCATGCTTCCTAGAAAAAACTACTATCTCAGTCTTCTTCGGAGAGAATTCGGTACCTAGCTGTAAAGCCCAAGCAGACCAATTGTCCAAGGTATCTTGCAATGGTCCTTGCAAATCGGCAGCTTTGGCTCCTGTAACAGAGATTACACTGTCGTCTGCAAGTTGTCTTATCGTGCATGAATTTGCCAGACATTCGTCGATGTCATTTACATAAAAGTTGTAAAGAAGGGGGCTTAAACATGAGCCCTGGGGAAGACCCATGTAGCTAATGCGAAAAGTTGCCAAATCGCCGTGCGTAAAATGCATGTGCTTTTCGGACAACAAATTGTGCAAAAAATTGTTCAAAATTGGAGAAAATCCTTGTCGGTGAAGTTTACCCGAAAGAATGTCAATAGAAACGGAATCAAAAGCCCTCTTAATGTCCAAGAACGCAGACACCATTTGTTCTTTGCGAGCATACGCCAGCTGAATATCTGTTGAAAGCAACGCAAGACAATCATCCGTCCCTTTGGCACGGCGGAAGCCAAATTGAGTATCTGATAGTAGACCATTTGATTCGACCCAATGGTCTAAACGACGGAGTATCATTTTTTCCTTCAATTTCCGGATACAGGATAGCATTGCAATCGGCCTATAAGAGTTGTGATCAGAAGCTGGTTTCCCTGGTTTTTGGATGGCGATCACCTTCACTTGCCTCTAATCCTGCGGTACAATGTTTTGCTCCAGGAACTTATTGAACAAGTTCAACAAGCGCCTCTTGGCATTGCCGGGTAGATTCTTTAACAAGTTGAATTTGATTATATCTAACCCAGGCGCGTTATTGTTACAGGACAGGAGGGCAACTGAAAATTCTGCCATCGTAAAAGGTGATTCTATCGCGTCGTGGCCCGGAGACGCATCGCGAACAATGTTCTGCGCAGGAACAGAGCCCGGACATACTTTCCTGGCAAAATCAAATATCCACCGACTTGAAGACTCCTCGCTTTCGTTGACCGTTACGAGATTCCGCATTCTTCGGGCTGTGTTCCAAAGAGTGCTCATCGATGTCTCCCTTGACGTCTCGTTCACGAACCGACGCCAATATCCGCGTTTCTTTGCTTTAGCCAAACTTTTTAGCTTGGTATCAAGCTCCGAATACCGTAAATAGTCGCCAGGTATACCTCCCTTCTGGAAGGCCAAAAACGCGTCGGATCTTTGCGTGTAGACATCGGAGCACTCTTGGTCCCACCACGGAGTGGGAGGCCGTTCTTTGATCGTTACGCCGGGATATTTCTTCGTTTGGGCTTGCAACGCGGCGTCGAGAATCAAGCCCGCGAGAAGTTGTATTCTTCAAGTGGTGGATGATGTTGAATCGACTCGACCGCTTTTGAAATCATTTCGTCGTATAACTTCCAATCGACATTCCGCGTGAGGTCATACGGAATGTCAATTGGTCGCATGCGAGTTGACCCGTTATTAATTGAAATAAGAATAGGCAAATGGTCGCTACCGTGAGGATCGAGGATTACCTTCCATGTGCAATCCAACCGTAGCGACGTCGAACATAAGGATAGATCCAAAGCGCTTGGGCGCGCTGGAGGTTTCGGGATACGTGTCATTTCACCGTTGTTTAAAATAGTCATGTCGAAGTCATCGCAAAGGTTATAGATTGAAGAGGAGCGGTTATCATTGTAAGGGGAACCCCAAGCCACACCATGAGAGTTGAAGTCTCCCAAAATCAAACGTGGCGAGGGAAGAAGTTCTATTAAACAAAGAGCAGCCGTTGCCCAACCTGTGCTCTGGAAGGAATATATATTGAGGCAATACAAAGCTCTTTACCTTGTATTGTCATTTGACATGCGACAACTTCGATGCCTGGAATCGAGGGGAGGTCAATACGATAGAAAGAATAGCACTTTTTAATCCCTAAAAGTACTCCTCCATATGGGGTGTCTCGATCAAGGCGAATAATATTAAAATCATGGAAGTTGAGATCAATATTTGAAGTAAGCCAAGTTTCACAAAGGGAAAATGCATCGCATTTGTTTTTATTTATTAAAACTTTAAACGAATCAATTTTTGGTAAAATACTTCTACATTTCCACTGTAAGACAGAGATAGAATCCTTCATATACGCAGTTGAATTAGGCATCGAAGGATACAATCGCTGCAAGAAGGGGCCATTGGGCAGTCAACTGCTTTAAAAATGATCTAACTGTTGGGAGGAATGCTGTAAGAAAAATTTTAATTGGATCGGGTACATTGAAATTTTCAAAAATCCAGTCCACAATGTCAGAAAATTTCACTAATCCAGAGTTTGTTTCATCAACTGGATGTGCAAAAGGAACAACTGGGGTTTTAGATGTTCCTGGCAGTGCTGGGAACTCCTTCTGGGACTTTAAATTTGCAAGCCCAGGAGGAGTTTGCTTCGGTTTTTCCGCAGCACTGTTTGGTTTGTTCGTACTTTTCATTACACTTTGGGAAATCTTAGGACCTTTACGGGGAAGTTTAGGAGAAGAAACATTTTTCCTCTTCCTAGACTCCCCAGGATTGGCATAAGATGTTCCCGCTGATGAATCGTCAGAATCGGTTTCATCAGAGGACAACAGATCAAAGGGGTTCGATGTTATGGTAGAAGTGGTCACGGTCTTCTTCAGCATCTCTGCGTAAGAACGCTTTGAACGCTCCTTAAGTGACCGCTTGATTTTATCTCTGCGCTGTATGTACACCGGGCATGTGGAGAGCTCATGCTGGTTTTCCCCACAGTGAATACATTTTTCAGCATTAACACTGCAAGAATCTTCCGCATGAGTCTCCCCACACTTGCTACATCGTGCCTTATTGCAGCAGTAGGCGGCTGTGTGGCCTAACTGCTTGCAATTGGTGCAATTCATAACACGGGGTACATACAATCGCACAGGCAGACGAACCCGGTCGATCGAGACGTGGCTAGGGAGTGCAGATCCGGCAAACGTAACGCGAAACGAGTCTGACGGAGTGTAAACTTTTTTACCGCCGCCGAGAGACATGGACCGCAATTGCTTACAATCCAAAACCTTCGCCTGTGTTTCGGTATTTTTGAAGCAACCGGTTGCGCTTTTTAGGATACACTCGACAGACAGACTCGAATCGGTTATGACACCGTCGATCTCCACGTCTCGCGCGTGTATGTGAACGCGATACTCGCGTGTGAAGAGCTCAGAGCAAGCGATAGCATTGGCCTGTGTCAGATCACTGACCACGACACGGAGCTTGTTAGGTCGGACCTTGGAAATTTCGGTCACGGCCTTGTACCCCTTCGTCAGGTCTTCAGAAATTTGCAGTATGTTCAATCGCTTTGAATTCACTCCTGCCTTTGGACGAAAATCAACAGTATAGCTGCCCTGTTGAGATCCGTCCGGGTAAAGCCTGGGGCGAGGGGGGACTGGAGAATGAACAGGGGAGGGGGTAACAGAAGGGTCAGGGTCAGGGGGGTTCGGGGATGGTGGCACGGGAGGCGAGGGATCTATATCCATCGCGCTAAATGTAGTGCGCTAGACAAGAACACGTACCTCTTTACTTCTCCCTCCAGCAGTGGTTGTCCGATCGTTCGAAGCTGCACCCAAAGCAGCCAGCAGCACCAGTACAGGAGCACCAATACAGCCACCAGCAGTGAGCCGGGTGTGAGATCACTCAGCACAGCGACACGACTCGACTGTCAACTGATGGCCTTGAACTCGAAAGATCTATTCACTGTGCACAGATCAAAACTGCAGCTGGTATTTCGCACCAATACAGCCAAAGTTGCAAGCCGGGTACAGAGCGTAGCGACACAACTCACAATCTAGTTGGCCTTTAGCGCGAATAATACACTCTTTTGTTTGGCTATTCGTACACACGGACCGGATTGTAATAGAACGACCACTTTGCACGTCCGTTTCTGTCGAGTGTTCGACGCGGAATGAGACAGATGGACATATGAAAAGGAAACGAGACAAAATGACGAATGCGATAATGACCAAAACAAAACAGCTATCCCATTATTACGCATACCAATGCAATGACACTGAAAATGTTTTATTTGAAGCTGCAAAGTATAGCACGGAAAAAGTGTAGCTACACCGCGAAAACGAAAACGACTTAAAAAAGAATGCAACTTTTGATTGGACAGAGGGCTGTCAACAAGCATTTAACACTTTGAAAAATGCCCTAATTTCACCCATGTTACTACAATACCCCGATTTTACGAAAGAGTTTATTTTAGTCACGGACGCTTCAGACAAAGGCTGTGGCGCCGTTCTTTCACAACATACCGAACATGGAAAATTACCAATTGCATTCGCAAGTAAAACATTTACACCCGGAGAAAAAAATAAACCGGTAATTTTGAAAGAATTAACGGCTATACATTGGGCCATTAATTACTTCAAGGCATATTTGTACGGAAGGAAATTTACAGTTCGAACAGATCACAGACCTTTAGTCTATCTGTTCGGAATGAAAAATCCATCTTCCAAATTAACTAGAATAAGGCTTGATTTGGAGGAATACGATTTTACGGTAGAATACCAGGAAAGGAAATTGTCGGACCAGACGCTTTGTCAAGAATAGTAACATCTTCGGATGAGCTAAAACAAACAAATATTTTTAAGGTGAATACAAGGTCCATGACCCGAAAGATTTACGAAAATAATACAAAACAAACTTATGTACCAAGAGAGACTGATCACCTTTCAATATACATAACTAACAATCAGTCGGAAACAAACAAATTATTTAAATTAGAAACGACAATAATCAAAGATGAAATAATATTTACATTGAAAAGCAATGACAAAATAATAGCACAAGTGCTCCAAAATATGAATGGAAGTCAGTCACTCGGCTCTGCTCTTCTAGAATTAGAACAAATTGCAAAAGGGTACAACCAAAACAAAATAGCGCTGTCGACAAACGACGAAATATTCAAAAATATATCAATTAAAAACTTTAAAACTATTGCGAACACACAAATGTGCTTGATTCAAATTATTTTATATAAGCCACCAACAAAGGTGACAAAACAAGAAATGATACGGAAAATTTTACACGATTTTCGTAATACACCTACAGGAGGACAAATCGGTCAGCACCGACTGTACCTTAAAATATGAGAAATATACACGAGGAATAATATGAAACGTTCGATTGCAGAATTCGTAAAGACCTACGAATTATGCAAACGAAACAAAGTCATAAAACACACTAAGGAAAAAGAAATAATAACAACCACACCTTCACACCCATTCGAAATTATTTCAATAGACACCATTGGACCACTACCAAACAGCAATAATAACAATAGATATGCCGTTAGCATCCAATGCGACTTAACTAAATATGTCGTACTAATTCCTGTGCCTACAAAAGAAGCTAACGTAATAGCCAAAGCCTTAGTTGACGATTTCTTACTTACGTTCGGATTTTAAATCTTACGATCAGATCAAGGAACAGGATACAACAATGAAATTTTGGAACAAATATGCAAAATGTTAAAAGTCAGACAAAAATTAAGCCAGCTTATCATCCACAGACAATTGGTTCTGTCGCTCCAAACGATTGGCCAACATCAAAAATATCACGATTGGAACAATTCAACGGCGGACTGTATTTCCGTTAGGAACTTGGCGCACATTTTGGAATAACAAAATGCGAATAAAATGAATTTTCTTTATATCACTTGTATTTCGTCTAATCATTACACCTTCATAGTTCACTTCTTAATAATAATAAGCGAAGCGACGCTCTCTCTTTTGTAGCGGTTTTTGGGCGGGAAATCCTTGTATCGATTTTTTTTCTTGTTAGTGTTGGTACTACTGTGATGTTGGTAATGATTCTCTGCTACATGGGTAAAATCCTGATCGTAGCAATCAGAGACACTGAAAAAATTATAAAAGGTGACGTCGCATCGAAAAACGGAACATTCTCCCCCGCGTTGAAGAGTAGACATGATGTCTAGCATCAAGAACTGAATTCACCAGAAGATTCGTCTTGCAGAATGTTCGACCTAGAAGATAATTTATCTTTCTGAAAATCTTCGTTGTCCTGTATGGGAAGAGGAGCCAGCTTATTGACAGCACGTTTGAAAACTCCGGAAGCCGTTTTTACGTCTGCAACTCTCACAAGTTGATCATCACCGGGGTAAGTTTTCACTACTTTGGCATACTTCCATGCCAAGGGTGGCAGGTTGTCCTCGATAACAAGAACTATCATGCCGGGCACAATATTCGGAGTGCGTTTTGTCCATTTTCCTCTAGCCTGAAGTGTATAGAGATATTCTCTGGACCACCTCTTCCAAATATGATCCCGCAGTAGATTCAAATACTGCCACCGTGATAAGCGATTTTCCTTAATGCTCAGGTACGACGGTTTAGGAACGGGCAACATTGGCCTTCCCAATTGTAGGTGCGCTGGCGTTATTGGCATCGGTTCATTAGGATCATCTTAAAGCGCATACAGAGGACGAGAGTTCAAAATCGCTTGCACATGGCAGAGAACGGTAGCATATTCTTCAAACGTTGAAATGGTGTTTTGCAACGTTCTTTTGAGATGTGTTTTCACACTTTTAACACCAGCCTCCATTAATCCTGCAAAATTTGGAGCCCGTGGTGGTATGAACTGCCATTCAATTTCTCGAGGAAGCAGTAAATCGACGATTTTTGATTGTGTTATTTGATCTCTAAATTGCAGATAGAGTTCGTGAAGTTCATTTGATCCACCAACGAAATTAGTCGTGTTGTCAGACACAATCTTTCGAATCAAGCCATGACGATTCACGAAACGATCGAGTGCAGCGAGGAATGCCTCAGTGGTGAGGTCAGAAACCAACTCCAAATGGACACATTTGGTTACAAGGCAAACGAAAACCGCAATGTATCCTTTCACCTGTTTCGGGCGATATTTTCCTTCTTTTACAATTACAGGTCCTGCATAATCCACACTGGTGTATTCGAACGGCATGGCTGGATTCACTCGAAAGTCCGGGAGTTGACCCATCAACTGTTCTATTTTTCGGGGGTTTGTTCTGAAGCAGGAAACACAGGATCTTGTAACTCCTCTGATTGTCGTTTTTGCGTTCAAAAGCCAAAACTTCTGTCGAATGATAGCTAGAAGATTTGAAGGACCAGCATGTAGGTCCTCTTCATGCAGCGTCGATCAATAGTTTCGTCACTGGATTATGATTAGGAAGAATCATTTGATGTCTTGCATCGTAAGGTAAAGTAGACTTTTGTAAGCGCCCACCTACTCTGAGAACGCCATCAACGAGAATTGGATTTAGGTTAGCTAGCCGTTTGGAAGAAGATGCTGCCTTCTGACTGCGAACCTCATCAGGCAACTCAGTGTACTGGATGACATGTACGATGGTTTTCAATGACTCTCTCATTTCAGGCACGCTAATGAAACATGATAATTGGCGGTTGGCAATAATCTTCGTCCTAATGTTTTTCACGAAACGCAAAAGAAATACGATGACACGCTGCAGCTTTCGAAATGAGTCGTATCTGGTGAAAACAGGAAGAAGCTGAATTATCGCCAAGTTGACGATCACTTCTGCTTTTAATTCAGGAATTTCATGATCAGGAATTTCTTCAATGGATATGGGTTTATATTCTGGTTGACGCAAGAAAGTTGGTCCCAACCACCGCAAATCATTGCCACACAGAGCCTGATTGATATTACATCGGCAGGATTGTTGTCCGACGGTACATAATTCCACAAAAACGACTGAGTATTTCGGTTGATTTCTGCGACGCGATTACGCACATAAATCTCCAACCGACTGGGTGTTTTTTTTTTAACCATGACAACACTATCTGGCTATCGGACCAGAGAACAACATTAGAAACAGGATACTTCAAAATGGGAAGAACCTTCACCAAAAGGCGCGACAGCAACCGAGCGGCGCAAAGTTCTTTGCGCGGAATTGTCATTTCGGCTATCGGAGCAACTTTTGACTTTTACTTGTCAATAAAAAGCAACTGATATCATTCTCTCCTACAGCCCGAAGGTACAAGCATGCTCCATATGCCGAGTTAGAAGCGTCGGAAAACCCGTGGATCTCCAACGTAACATAGACACGAGGAACCACGCATCGAGGTATTTTAACTTGGTTCAGGAATGATAAAGATACATTAAACTTTGTCCATTTAGTGAGCAAATCATTGGGAAGTATGTCATCCCACCCCAACTTTCGTATCCACATTAGCAGCTTAGCCAAAACGATCACCGGCGATATAAGACCGAGCGGATCAAACAACCTCGATATCTGCGACAGCACAAACCGCTTGGTAACAGGACGCGAAGGGTCTTCGGCTGTCGGAACGACGAAACGAAACTGATCATTGGCGGTGTCCCAAATTAACCCGAGCGCTCGGACGGTACTTTCGGAACTGTCAATTCTCACTAACTTTTCCATGTCTACTTCTGGAATACCGGCTAAAACTGCCTTGGAATTTGAGCTCCACTTTCTGATGTCAAATCCTCCTCTCGAAAGCATCTCCTTAAGGTCATCTCTCAATCGGATAGCATCGGTTTCAGTATCTGCTCCGGTAAGCACATCATCGATGTAAAAATGGTCGCGAACAACCACAGCGGCTTCAGGAAAGTCAGCTTGTTCGTCTTTGGCTAGCTGAAGGAGTGATCTGGTAGCAAGAAAAGGGGGTGACGCGGTACCGTAAGTAACGGTCTTGAGTTCCAGAACACGGATTGGTACCGTTGGAGTTTTCCTCCAAAAAATACGTTGAAAACTCGTATCGCAATCATCAACCCACACTTGGCGGTACATTTTCGTAATGTCGGCTGTAAAGGCAAACTGGGGCCAGCGGAATAATAATAAAATGGTGAGGAGATCATTTTGGATAGTTGGACCGACTTGAAGTACATCATTCAATGATAAGCCAAAGGATTGCGCGGTGGCATCGAATACTACACGGACCTTGGTACTGGAACTGGTTAATTTAAAGACAGCGTGGTGTGGTAGATAGTACCGCTTGACGTCAGCAAGATCTGCCGCTTCGTTAACTTCACGACACCGAGTGACCGAGTGCCTCGTACTCGTCAATAAATGCTTCATATTGTTGTTTCAACTCTGGATGGCGTTGTAGACGTTGTTCAAGTAGCAAAAATCTCTTAAGGGCCAACGCCCGGTTGTCACCAAGTTTAGTGACTGACTCATGAAATGGTAGTCGAACAACGAAACGTCCTGTGTCGTCTCTGCGATGAGTGTTCATGAAATGGTCCTCGATTAACTGTTCCTCGGTCGTGGTTGATGGAGCATCAGGAACTTCTTCAACCTCCCAGAATTTTTGGATCATTTTGTTTATGTTTTCGGTGACAACATTTGAAAGGACAATATTTTGTTGTGGTACATCAACTGACCCAGCAACAACCCACCCAAAGACGGTGCAGTAATGGCATATCATCAGAAATCTTATTTTTTCCTGATTTCAGGAGGGAAAAGAAAAACTCATTACCGATGAGAAGATCTACTTGCTTAGGTGAGTGAAACTCAGGATCAACTAACGATATGTTGACTGGGAGATGCCACTTAGACATTTTAATTTTTCTTGTAGGAATGATTCCGCTCACCTGCGGCATGACCAGGCACGGAATATCTACCTTGTACTCACTGTGGTTGAAAGCTACTATTACTATAATACCTTGACTGACACTCTTTTTACCAGTAATACCAACGACCTCGGTATTTGTTGGCCACGGATGCTTTCTCAGTTTGCGAACCATATCGCTTGAAATAAGGCACACCTGAGATGCACAATCCAACAGTGCACAGCAAGAGTGATGACGTCCGCTATCATCGATCAGACTGACGACAGCCGTCAGCAATAACACTTCCTTTGATGGAAAACGAGGCTTCTGCGTAGAAACGTGACTAACCAATGCGTTTGATACCGATTCCTCACTAAAAATCTCCGCTGGTGCTTTAGTCGCATTGACGACGGCTTGTGTGGCTTCAACTTCTTGCTTCTCGGGAATTATTGTTGCAACATCCGGGTACTCTTGGTGCAGCAACGAGTGAAGCTTTTGGGAACACTTTTTGCACGTCTTCTCTGATGCACACATATTGCTTCGATGTCCCTTCCGAAGGCAATTAAAACAAAGTCGGCATTCTTTCACTTTCACTATCCGCTCGGAAACTGTCATATTACGAAAAGCAGAACACTTGAAGTTTGGATGCTGGCCACTGCACAGCTCACACGTGGCAGATGGTGGTGATGTAACGGAGTTGGCCAATTTCTGACCGTACGGCTTCTGAAAGTTTGGTAAAGGTTTCGGTGTTACCGGTGGAGGATTTGCTGTTTCACATCTCTCGAGGACAAGACACCGATTTTTTAACCATTCAATCGTACCTGAATACGTAGAAAGCATGCCATGGTTTAATGTAGATTCCCAATGCTCTCGTGTCTCCTTATCCAAAGCGGCGGTAAGAACATTCACCACAAACAACTCGGATACTCCTAGAAGCTCCTGCCCAAGAAATTTGAGGTTCTCGACGTGCCGACAGCACTCGTCGAGTAGTAGACGGAGCTCCTTTGATGATTTCTTCGTCATACGTTTGAGGTTGAGTAGACCGCGGATTTGCAAGTCCACTATGAGGCGTTTATTCTCGAATCGTTGTTCTAAGATTGTCCACGCCTGAGCGTAGTTGTTGTCTTGGATGGTTTGAGAGTCTATAATACCTGCAGCATCGCCTACCAACGACTTTTCCAAATGGTAGTTTGATTGCGTCACAATCCGATGACCGACTCATTAAATCCTGGAACATTGCTTTGCATTTTCCATCGAACGTCGGTAGTGGTGCCCTTAATGACTGCTGCTGCACGATCACTTGGCTTTGTTGTGCTGCTTCCGGTTGAGCAACACTAATAATTTGGCTGGTAGATAACGCATCTTTCAACGATTCAATCACGAGGCAGGTTGCGTTGTAAAGCACTTCAAACTCTTCATATTTCCTTTCTTGCGCGTCTCTCTGGTTCTCGGCACAGGCACTTATAATAGCATCATGAACATCATTGAATTCACGGTAGTGGATTTCAAGATTTCTGGTATGTATTCGAAGTAGCGGTAATGTAACTGCAGAAAGATCTTCTTCTGCTGACCTCAAACTGTTTTTGATTCGGGTTACTTTGGCTTTTACTTGCCCGCGCTTGTGCACGAGCAGCTTCACTTCTTCTTCAGACATTTTCACTTCTGGTTTGCTTGTTATAGGACTTAGAAAACTTGCTTCTTCAGGGTACAACAGTCTACGCCACATCACCCATGCGGATCGGAATGAGCGGGCTTCTTCGCTCGGGAATGGCAGATCTCTCTTTGAAACTATCGGAACTTAATGCACAGGGCAACGTACACTATTCGACACTATTTCGCAATTTATTGTCACTAAATTCATTGGATTTTCACGTCTCTTCAAACTTCTCCAAAATGGCCAAATGGTTCGAAGGACCAAAATGTCGCTCCTAACGATTGGCCAACATCAAAAATATCACGATTGGAACAATTAAACGGCGGACTGTATTTCCGTTAGGGACTTGGCGCACATTTTGGGATAACAAAATGCGAATAAAATGAATTTTCTTTATATCACTTGTATTTCGTCTAATCATTACACCTTCATCGTTAACTTCTTAATAATAATAAGCGAAGCGACGCTCTCTCTTTTGTAGCGGTTTTTGGGCGGGAAATCCTTGTATCGATTTTTTTTCTTGTTAGTGTTGGTACTACTGTGGTGTTGGTAATGATTCTCTGCTACATGGGTAAAATTCTGATCGTAGCAATCAGAGACACTGAAAAAATTATAAAAGGTGACGTCGCATCGAAAAACGGAACAGGTTCATTGGAAAGAAATCACAGATGTTTGAACGAATATCTGAGATCCTTTGTAAACGAACATCAATCTGACTGGAATGAATGATTGAAATTTTATTCATTTAATTACAATTCGACACCACACTCAGACCACGGATACTCACCACATGAACTCGTTTTTGGAAATAAAATAAAGTTACCTCAGGATATATTCAAACAAGGGAAAGACCCCGTATACAACTTCGATCAATACAGTAAGGAATTGAAATTTAAGCTGCAAAAAGCAAACGAAATAGCAAGAACCAAATTAATCGAGCATAACATACAAAGAACAGAAAATTCCAATGTACATTATAACCCAATCCATGTAAAAATTAATGACACAGTTTATTTAAAAATAGAAAACAGAAGAAAACTTGAGCCATTTTACGAAGGTCCATATATAGTGAAAGAAATTTTAGACTCCAATTGCAGAATTCAACATACAAAAACAAAAACCTCAGTAATTGTACACAAAAACAGGCTAATCAAAACATAAACAAAATCTTTCGATTCAAGTATGACAAACACAATCAAATTATTATTAGATGATTTCAATAGAACCAAAAAAAAAATATACATATTAAGAAGTATTCATATGTTATTTCATGAACTACAAAAAAAAGGATATTATTCACATTCATCAAACTTATCAAAATTTGTGAAAAACAGCTGGAGACAGACGTATAAATTTTTGAAGTAGAATACTTCTCTCAGGAAGTTCGGCTACATAGGGATGCGAAATGAAAATCTAAAACTGAAAAAGTGAGAAATTTGTCCAATTTCAAATGCTAATAAATCGGTTAGTTTTCGATGGATTTCCTTCGTTTTTGCAGCAATCGATTAGAAAATCTTCTAAGATTCTTAGCAAATGCATGAAATTGTAATTTTGTTATTCGAACTATTGTACTATTAAAAATTCTTAGGCCTTGTCAAAACACAAAATTCGAACTCTGATTGGTCGTTATACGATTGCTTACCCAAGCACGGTCGGCAGAGTTATGGACCTAGTAAATTGGGAATGCATCATTTGGCCTATATAAGAGCTTCATCAGATAATAAACAAACATTTCATCGGATATTAAATTGAACAACTGAAATTTGAAGAACACAAATGAATATTTGAAGAGTTAATGTTTTCTCGTTTTGCGCTATAGTCCAAACCTAATTATCTTCATCTACATGCATACTCTGACTATTATTACGTGTTTGCGTCGCTTAGTGTTTGGCTACGGTTATGCAGAAAGCAAATAACGGCGCGATGCGATTCGGCAAGACGAAATGTGTTGAAATGTATAGCTCTACTTCGCCTTAAAAAGAGATGTACATTTCACCACGGAAAGGCGAATCGCATCGCGCCGTCATTCGCGTTCTGTATAACCGTAGCCTTTATTCCGTTCCCGTTTAATGATGTCGTATTAAATGTGCATATTACAATTCGGCAGCACTTAAACTGCTCATTTGCACTAAATTTAAAAATATTCAATGAACTCAATTCAAAATATCAAACAAAAAGGAATTACAATACTGCCAATGAACGGTCAACGTTTATTTACTAGAAAAAATGTCTGACACGCAAGCAGCCGGGTTATCTTTCTTTTAAAAGTATTCTACTTCAGCCTTGCGGTCGTGGCTTTGCTTACAACTTTCCTGTGATTTTTTTAGAGCAATTTCATTTTTCATAAAATTACTCTCGTAAAGAGGGATGGTGTCGTATACCAACTCTTTTGTACGGCACCGTAAACCATAAACAAAACAAATTTCGAATCAAACCACTGACCCGCGCAAGTAAGTTCCGTTACTTACTGAAAGCCTAAGCGTTACAGCACACTCGCTACCATGCCTTGCTGAGTGTACCGCAACGCTTGGTGCCTGATTCATACAGCACGCAAAATGCAGCGTTGCAATTTTGATGCTCGACTCTCCAGCTGTTTCCAGTAGGGGCCCAAGCTGGCCACACATGTAACACATAGAATTAAACATTTTGGCAATTGCATTTGCCTATTAAAGCAAATAATTTTCAATAAAGACATCGAACTAATCAATGAGCATTCCGCAGCGACTGGTCTACTCCAGTTCGTCTCACCGGAATAGCTTTAAGCATAAGAGGTTTTATCATTGCGAACGGTTTTGACTTTCGCCAACTCCGTCACCACTAAGAAAAGAAACCCATCGTTCCGCCGGTTAAGTATTCATTTTTGTCATTTTTGATTTGGCTGAAAGCATAGACGTTTCTATGGCAAAATATGCCACTTTGTGCTATTCGTTTGATATTTCTGAACACGACTCATTTTTGAGAAGCTATTTCAAAATGCAATTTTGGGAAGGTAACGAGTGTTAAATAAAAAATGAGAATTTTTTCAATACCTTTCAGTAACTCAAATACAGAGCGTAAAATTTTCTTTCTCCAAGAAAATTGCTCTTTGGGCTCCCTAGAAACAGTAGGCGTGTTTGGTTTTGCTAGTTTGAATTTAGTCAAAGCAAAGATGGCGTCGAAACAGCACGTGCTCCGCGAACGCATTGTACGGTTCTACGAAACGCATTTTCAGCAAGGAATAAAGTTCACGGTGACACATTTTAAGGAAGAAAATGTACCTGTCAGTACGGTATATCGTATCCTGGGTTCCCTGAACGTAGAGCGGAAGGTCGGAAGTGGTCGTCCGGTGACGATATTGACGAAGCAGAGGAAGACATCGTTAAAGAAGCTGTTTGACAACAAGGACGCAACCAGCCTGCGTGACGCCGGTCGGAAATATGGCTGCTCCAACGTATTGATCCATCGGACCCTCAAGATGGAAGGAATCGTCTGCAGGAAGAAGACGAGGTCGCCGGAGTACACAGAGGAGCAGATTGAGACGGTTAAAACACAGTGTCGGTGGGTGACCAAAAAATACCGCAGGACGCCTTTCGTTCTGGACGACGAAAGCTATTTTCCGCTGTCCAAAACGCATATTCCAGGAAATGATAATTACTACTTCAGCGACAAGTCATCCACACCGCCTGAAGTGAAATACAAGTTCAAGCACAAGTTTGAAAAAAAAGGTTATGTTGTTCATCGCCATTTTCGACCGGGGCATTTCAAAGCCTTGGTTTAAGCCGAGCGGTCTGGCTTGGTTGATTGCCTATCAAGAAGAGTGCCTCGAAAAAATCCTGCTGCCGTTCCTGAACGAGCACCACGCGGATGTGAAGTACGTCTTCTGGCCAGACAAGGCGTCTTCCCATTACGCCAAGAAAACGCTGGTGTATCTTGAGGAGAAAATGATACCGTTCGTGCCGAAAGATCGTAACGCAACAAACTTGCTCCAGTGCCGCCCAATAGAGGATTTCTTTGGCTCACTCAGTGCCCTAGTATATAAAAACAATTGGAGGGCCAAGGATACGAAGCAACTGACTACAAGAATCCGGAATTGTATCCGGAAGATGGACGTAAGTGCCGTACAACGTTCTTGTGAGAGCATCGCAACAAAGTTGCGTCGAACAGCAGACCACGGCCCTTACTCAAACATTCACTGATATTTTTTTGAAGAACATACATTATGTTATTAATAAAAAATACTGAAATCGATGAAAAAAAAAATTCTCATTTTTTATTTAACACCCGTTATTGATGATTATAAATATTTTAAGAGCCAAAACAGTTTGTTTGATTGGTTTGAGGTTTTCAGCAAAACTGTAGATAAAAATTTTGTCTCTCCGGAAAAAATGTAAACACTGAAAAAATTATTTTTTAAGAATAAGTTAAAAATAAAATTGAAAATAATTCATCTAACAGGCTCATTTTTCAAAAATTCAAAAAATTATGAAAACTACACAAGGTTACCTAAACATTGAAGTGTGTCCGATCATGGAGAAATCAGGATAAATAGTTAAGAATTCAAATATTTTTTCGCACGTTATATTTTGTTTTGGAAAGGCAAAATTATTATCTACTAGCTGAATGTACCCGGCCTTGCTCGTGTGAAAATTTCTGCTTTTTCTATAATTTTCTATATTTCCTCATATTTTTTCCAACCTATCATTTCAAATAATATATCTATTTTAGTTATAAACTTGCTTATATACCACCTTTTTCGTTGATTAACAATCGAGCGGAGGCATTTCAGCTGGGTCGAGTGAGTTCAAAAATTCAAAATGTTATCTGGACTAGCATTTGAAAAGGACTGACAAAAATTACTTGGAAAGGACTATTGAAAAAAATACTTTAGAAACAAAAAATGATTTATAAAACGGTCATCTCTGATTTTTTCCAAATTAGGTTCTTAGATAGACAATTATACTGTCTAAAACTCTTCGGAACATTTCAAAAACAGCACTCTAAAGGAGAAAAAGCTTATCTAAAAACCCAAATTAATCCACCTAGCGGTCTGATCCAGCCTTTCTCATTCAAACTTTTATTTGTAAAAATAGATTTACATGAACGCTTCAATCTAATAAATGTATATTCACTTTTTAGGTTCTAAAATATTGATGTTGTAATCTATACATATAAAAATGCAGTCCAGTCTGTCAGTCTGTCTGATCCTTATAGGCTCGAAAACTACCGAACCGATAGACGTGAAAATTTGTATGTAGGGGTTTTTGGTGCCGATAAAGGTTCCTACACGCAAAAGTTGAAGTCTTGTACAATCATTGTGTCTTCCCGATTCGCACAAATGTTGCACAGAAATCGCACAATAAATGTGTGAAACGCTTAACGCAACAGTTGTATTGCGAATACATTGACATAGATTGAAATCAGAATATGTATCATATACCGACACTTTATTTCTCACATCGAGTGTATTAGTGACTGCTCTTTCTCTCTTGCTCGTAGATTTTCCATGTACGTGCGACGAGACTAGATACGTCAAATATAATTTGCAGGTTGCTCTTTCGCTTCTTTTTCGGTTCGGGTTGCGACGCGCAAGACGATGTCTCGTCGCTTTACGAAATGAGCGAGACACCCGTGCTGTACATACTAGATGCCAGTGTTGTTAGTCTCACTCATACTGTCGATGCGTGCTTGCTGCTACTCAGGGGAAAGCGTGTGTGCAAAAGACTTGAGAAGCGTAGCATATGTCTCGTTCTCAAGCAGAAAGGAGGAGAAAGGTTTTGCTTCTCGCTCGCTTTGCGAAGCTGCTTGATACCAGTTGAAACTGTTTAGGTGTAGTAGTTTGGAGGTGACAAATACATTGAAAAAACGCTAGAGCATTAATTGCGTTATGCCCAATACGCAATCATTGTACTGGTTCCAAACCACATCAACAATTGCGTTAAAAACGCACGATTTTGTACTGGATCCGCACCATCCAACTTTTGCGTGTATGATAGTTTGAGCCCCTCCCTCTTCTGGAAGGGAGGGTTTTCATACAAATGATAAATTTCTGCACAACTCAAGAACAAACCAAGCAAATGAAACCGAATTTGGCATGTGGATGTTTTAAGGGGTAATAAATATGTCCATAATAGTTGGATGAAACACAAATTTCTGTACATCTCGAGAACCAATCAACCAAATGTTTTTAGTGGTAACAAATATGTACATAATGGTTTGACACCCCTCCCTCTTCTATAAGGGAGGAGTCCCATAAAAATGAAACGCAAATTTCTCACAGCTCAAGAACCAATCAAGAAAACACAACCAAATTTGGTATGTGCATGTTCTTAGAGGTAACAAATATGTCCATAATGGTTCGACGCCCTTCCCTCTTCTGGAAGCACATGTTTCTTAATAAATTTCTACACATCTCGCGAACTAATCAAATAAATGGAACCATATTTGGCAGCCAAAGCATCTTGGATTGAAAATGGTATCGAACATCATGTTTCGGTCTCTGGACATCTACTTCCGGCCTCCAAATATGACCAAAAACCCGAAAATCATCAAATTTCAATGAAAGGTTTCCATTATGTATGAAAATTTATTACTTTTGACCCGCTCCTTCTTTAAGGATGAACCCTCCCCCTATTCAATATTTCTATGACCACTTCCTTTGTACAAAGAACACGTATGCCAAGTTTGGTTTAAATCGGCTGAGGCCTTCGAGAGTTATGCTGGAACATACATACATACAATACTTCTCTTTTCTATGAATAGATAGATAGAAGAAAGATAGATAGATAACCTTGCCAAAGACACTATGCCTATCAAACAAACCGTTTTGACTTGAAAAAATTAAAAATTAAAAAAAGAGTTTTTCATTGGTCCCGTCTGGATGCGGTATATTTTTCCAAATCTGTATCATATTTGCAGTTATTTTTCGCTGCCTCTGCTGTGCACACATTGTCTGCCTTAATGAATTCTCTATTGGATATTAAAAATATTTTCAGCCAAAACCGGTTTGGTTGACTGGCATAGTGTCTTTGGCAAAGTTGTAGGTAATAATTTTGTCCTTCCAAGAAATATGTGAAAAAAAATCATCGAATTTAAAGAACCTGCCATGTATATGTTCTTGATTCGTCCAAAATATGTCCTGTGTATAAAGTACAGCGCCGGGCAGGAAACTGTGATACCGTGATTCAATATAAGAGCAAGTGAAAATTCCAGGCTTAGTCCTGGTTATTATTCATATTTCCAGGGTTGTTACAGTCGGCGTGGACTTTGCGTTTTTTGCGGATCATGCGTTTCTCGCGGATTTGACGCGTTTTTACTACTCAATGGCGCGGATTTTGCGGAAAGCCGCGTAACTTTGCTTACAGCAACCTAGAATTTAATATTGGAGGATTTCGCACCAGTTCGACTGAGTAGTTGGCAGCACCCTCTCAGAATTCAATGGAACTTTGTGAGTGCAAGGCAATTAAGCAATTTTGCATACTTCCTTCATTTTTTCAAAATGTTATCTGGACTAGCATTTGAAAAGGACTGAAAAAAATTACTTGGAAAGGACTATTGAAAAAAAATTTTTAAAAACAAAAAATGATTTATAAAACGGTCATCTCTGATTTTTACCAAATTAGGTTCTTAGATAGACAATTATACTGTCTAAAACTCTCCGGAACATTTCAAAAACAGCACTCTAAAGGAGAATAAGCTTATCTAAAAACCCAAATTAATCCACCTAGCGGTCTGATCCAGCCTTTCTCATTCAAACTTTTATTTGTAAAAATAGATTTACATGAACGCTTCAATCCAATAAATGTATATTCACTTTTTAGGTTCTAAAATATTGATGTTGTAATCCATACATATAAAAATGCAGTCCAGTCTGTCAGTCTGTCTGATCCTTACAGGCTCGAAAACTACTGAACCGATAGACGTGAATATTTGTATGTAGGGGTTTTTGGTGCCGATAAAGGTTCCTACACGCAAAAGTTGAAGTCTTGTACAATCATTGTGTCTTCCCGATTCGCACAAATGTTGCACAGAAATCGCACAATAAATGTGTGAAACGCATAACGCAACAGTTGTATTGCGAATACATTGACATAGATTGAAATCAGAATATGTATCATATACCGACACTTTATTTTTCACATCGAGGGTATTAGTGACTGCTCTTTCTCTCTTGCTCGTAGATCTCCATGTACGTGCGACGAGACTAGATACGTCACATATAATTTGCAGGTTGCTCTTTCGCTTCTTTTTCGGTTCGGGTTGCGACGCGCAAGACAATGTTTCGTCGCTTTACGAAATGAGCGAGACACCCGTGCTGTACATACTAGATGCCAGTGTTGTTAGTCTCACTCATACTGTCGATGCGTGCTTGCTGCTACTCAGGGGAAAGCGTGTGTGCAAAAGACTTGAGAAGCGTAGCATATGTCTCGTTCTCAAGCAGAAAGGAGGAGAAAGGTTTTGCTTCTCGCTCGCTTTGCGAAGCTGCTTGATACCAGTTGAAACTGTTTAGGTGTAGTAGTTTGGAGGTGACAAATACATTGAAAAAACGCTAGAGCATTAATTGCATTATGCCCAATACGCAATCATTGTACTGGTTCCAAACCACATCAACAATTGCGTTAAAAACGCACAATTTTGTACTGGTTCCGCACCATCCAACTTTTGCGTGTATGATAGTTTGAGCCCCTCCCTCTTCTGGAAGGGAGGGTTCTCATACAAATGATAAATTTCTGCACAACTCAAGAACAAACCAAGCAAATGAAACCAAATTTGGCATGGATGTTTTAAGAGGTAACAAATATGTCCATAATAGTTGGATGAAACACAAATTTCTGTACATCTCGAGAACCAATCAACCAAATGGAACCAAATTTGGCAGGTAAATGTTTTTAGTGGTAACAAATATGTACATAATGGTTTGACACCCCTCCCTCTTCTATAAGGGAGGAGTCCCATAAAAATGAAACGCAAATTTCTCACAGCTCAAGAACCAATCAAGAAAATACAACCAAATTTGGTATGTGCATGTTCTTAGAGGTAACAAATATATCCATAATGGTTCGACGCCCTTCCCTCTTCTGGAAGCACATGTTTCTTCATAAATTTCTGCACATCTCGCGAACTAATCAAATAAATGGAACCATATTTGGCAGGTAAATGTTTTTAGTGGTAACAAATATGTTCCATAATCGACCTCAGGCAACATTTTGGATTGTAAGATGGCAACTTCCGGTTTCTGGAAAACAGCCAAAAATGGCCGATTTACACCCAAAATAATAATATCCGGATCTAGAATAATACACAGGAGCTAAAATCGACCACAGATAGCATTTTGAATTCTAAGATGGCGACTTCCAGTTTCTGAAAACAGCCGAAAATGACCAAATACCACCCAATATGAGTTTTTTTTAACCAGTATGACGTTCAAAATCCAGAAATTGTCTCCAAATGCCATTATGAAATCCAAGATGGCGGCTTCCGGTTTGTGAAAAACAGTTTTAAATAACCAAATACCATCCAATATGAGTATCTCCGGAACCAGAATGATGCAACGAGCTAACAATTGACCTCAAGCACCATTTTGAATTACTAAATGGCACCTTCTAGGAAACAGTCGAAAATGACCGAATAATACTTAATATGGATGATTCCGTAATCGAGATGATGCATAGAAACCAACCTAAATAACTAAATGCCTCCCAATATGGGTATTTCCGGTGTCAGATTGATGCCAGAAAATCTGCTGAAAATGACCGAACATTACCCAATATGAATATAATCAGAATTTAGGCGATGTACAGAAGCCAAAAGTCGAGGATGTTGTCATTTCCATTAAAACCAATCATTTCGAACGATTTGTTATTTGACTTTGATCATATCCTATGGCCGATTCGTCGTGCATTTGCAGACTTTAAACACATCGCAAGGAATCAATGAATTTGAAACCTTTAAATAGTACGATACCACACTTAAATTATGTTGAGGCCACATATATCGATCAAAGCAGGTACAGTTTTAAATAGTCTTTGAATTTCTTTTCTTTCCATAACTTCTGAGCTACATATCAAATTGTTATGAAGTTTGTTATTTGTGAGTTTGAGGGATGACTCTTTTGTATGACACTAGTTATGTTCAAATAAGTCGTGTAATCTTTGAAATAATAGACATTCGTTGTTTTATTAACAATTTTATACATAACGGTTGCTTAAGTTCGATTATAATCAAATGAAATGGGAACGTATTGGGCAGCACAACTTTGAAACCACGTGTTCAATCATAATTCATTAGTTAACCCTTAACTAGCCTACTCATCTGATAATAATATTGATCAAACCGGTTGTGTAGTTTCTGAGACAATGAAGTTTCTTGATTTTCACATTTCGGTACATTACAGATGAAGTTACAGTTCGATTACAGTAAAATTCAATAGGGTGTTATGAGGCAGTTTAAAACTTGAAATTCAAAAAAATTCAAAACTTGAAGGTTTTTCAGGTGGCCTGTTCTTTTCAAATCGGTTGTCTAGTTTTCGATCTAGTTCGTCTAGTTTCATGATTTTTACATTTTGATACATAACCTCTAAACTAAAAATCCGATTACAATAAAATTCAATAGGGTCTTATGGGACAACAAGACCTTTCATTTGCAATTAATTTCATGAAAATCGGTCCAGTCATCTCTGAGAAAAGTGAGTGAGAATAAAAATTTGCACATGCACCCACACACACACACACACACACACACACACACACACACACATACACACACACACATACACACACATACACACACACACACATACAGAAAATGCTCAGCTCGTCGAGCTGAGTCGAGTGATATATGCCCTTTGGAGCACTTTTATACTTTCAGTTTTCAAGTCATTGGTATACCTTTTTAGGAGAAAGGCAAAATTAGTAAGATACCACATTTAAATTATGTTGAGACCACATGTATCGATCAAAGCAGATGTTGCGAATACTGGGCGCACTGATATTTGATTTATATGAAGACCCTTGTTCAACGATCTTTTTTGGAAAATTATTATCTAATACCATAATAATCAACCCTGACACCGAACGGAAATAAAAAAGAATAAAATACATATACGATTGCGTAAAGGCGTCAAATAAAGATTCTTTCTATTGTTAAGTTAGATCCAGAACGTACAGTTGATCAGTTTTAGCAGATAACAGATTTACAACAGATAACAGATTTATAGTCGGTAAATAAGTGTAATTCGTTAAAATAGATGAAATAATTTACGCTCCTAAATTTTAGGGCAGTTTAAAACTGCTGATTTATAAAAAGTTTAGTTGGGATCCAGATCAAAGAGACCAAATTGTAGGTTAACATTTTTCCACATTGTTCAATCATTAATAAAATTATTTACAGCTTTAAGAATACAGCAACGAATATTCTGCGTTCCTATAAAGAGGTCGAACAGTCCCAACAAAAGCTTAAAGAATTTGTCCAGAAGATGCCAGAAACGGACACAAACGATTGCAAGATTTGTAGGTGATCCAACAATGTGGAGGACATGGTATTATGTCCGGGTTGCGAAGAGTGGTTCCACTTCGGTTGTGCAAACGTCTATCAGTGTGTCACTCACAACGAAAAGTGGATGTGTGACTCTTGCCTTCATGCCCCAACAAATACATTGCCACCGAAACCACCCGGATCTAATCTCTTGAATCTTCAGACTTCCATCACCCCGGTCTCATCTGAAATTGAACCGAGAGTGGATAATCTGTCAGCCCCATCCGCAGTTGTGGATAAAATAAAAAAAAATCTGTAATGGTTCCAGTATCAGCGGGATCAGTTGGAGAGAGAGATGGAGTATCAGCACCAGCTAGAGATGGAGAGAAAACGGGCCGAGCTACAAAGAATCGCAACAAAGGCGATGAGAGACATCGTAACGAGTGTCCAGAGCGAGGTTATGAACAGTATCAATGAGGAATCGGTGGCTGCAGGTTTAGGTAGAGTAGGGGAATGGATGCAACGAATGGTCAACGAGATGAGGGATATTTCCGTCGTTCAACCGAGCGCAGTGGAGGTGGCCACATCGTCCCAACATGCACACAATCTAATTCTATGCCAAAAAATACAGGAGCGACTAATTTCAGTGTGATGGATTATTCTACACCCGACCGTCAACGGATTGACGCGACTAGTAATTCGATGGCGAATGTTTACATATCGACCAGTTCGTTGGCAACAGCTTCAGTGACACACTATCCTAATAGTATGATCGACTCGTTTATAGGAGGTGTACACAGTAAGGTATATGCGACAGTAACTTCGGCAAAGGTTGCTCAAACACAAACAGTGTCCGCTTGTTCGGTAGCTCCAACCATATTTCCACCGTCTGTATATGGGACCGGTAATTATAATGTTAACATTTGGAACAATCCAACAGTTAGTGCACAATCGCAAGCTTATCCTTATTCGGCGACAGGGCCTGTGATTAATTCTTTTGTGCGACCATTGTTACTACTGGGTCTACGCCAGTTGTGCCTGGTGCAGGTGTAATACCCAATTATTTATCAGGAGGATTGGGACATTTAAATAGCATTGTCCATCCCGGTACGACACCAATAGTCAGTGGCACAGGTTCGATACCAAATTTTATGCCAGGAAGCCTGGGGCAAAACCGATATGCGCAGCCAGCTTCCAGATATGCGCACTCGAGAGCAGTTGATGGCTAGGCAAGTTATTTCGAAAGAGTTACCATTTTTTGCTGGTGATCCAGAAGATTGGCCGCTATTCTATAGCGCCTTTGTCAATTCGACCGTTACCTGTGGGTTTTATCCTTATTCGGCGACAGGGCCTGTGATTAATTCTTTTGTGCGACCATTGTTACTACTGGGTCTACGCCAGTTGTGCCTGGTGCAGGTGTAATACCCAATTATTTATCAGGAGGATTGGGACATTTAAATAGCATTGTCCATCCCGGTACGACACCAATAGTCAGTGGCACAGGTTCGATACCAAATTTTATGCCAGGAAGCCTGGGGCAAAACCGATATGCGCAGCCAGCTTCCAGATATGCGCACTCGAGAGCAGTTGATGGCTAGGCAAGTTATTTCGAAAGAGTTACCATTTTTTGCTGGTGATCCAGAAGATTGGCCGCTATTCTATAGCGCCTTTGTCAATTCGACCGTTACCTGTGGGTTTTCCCACGATGAAAATTTAAGCCGACTTCAGAAAGCTTTAAAAGGTGACGCTTTGGCGGCGGTTAAGAGTAAATTACTTCTTCCGCAATGCGTACCATAGGTTTTGAATACTTTATACATGCGTTTCGGTAGGCCAGAATTAATAGTACAAACGCTGCTGGATAAAATCGAGGAGGCTCCTCCACAAAAACCCAATGATTTCGATTCGCTTGTTACCTTTGGAACACTGGTGGAAAATCTCTGCGACCACATAGTGGCTTCAGAACAATTGACACATTTATATAACCCACACCTACTACAAAAAGTGGTGAACAAACTCCCAGGCCATTTGCGATTGGATTGGGGGCTATTCAAACGCCAGATAGTAGCGGTAGACCTTCGAACTTTTGCGGCGTACATGTCGACATTAGTGTCCGCAGCTTTAGACGTCACAGTGACAACCAACAAATCGAAACAGGTGAAAGGTGGAAAAAGTGATCGAGATAGAGGAAAAAAATTTCTTAACGCGCATTCAGAAAGTGAGCTGCCGAAAAGGGAATGAAATAGCGACAGCGATTTAAACCAGTCGCTGTTGTGTTTGGCTTGCAACGGTATAAATCACAAAGTTAAAGATTGTGTGATTTTCAAAAGGTGGGCATCTGATAATTGTTGGAAAACGGTCATAGATCATCATCTTTGTCGTACTTGCCTCGGCAGGCATGGAAGACGTCCTTGTAAATCGTCAGCGAAATGTGGAATCAATGGTTGCGATAAACGACACCACCCAATTCCTCATGCGGAGAAAAATGTTCAGAATGGTCAGGTTGAGCTGAGACAACCACAAAAATTAAACCCGACCACCAATGTAAGTGAAGGGATTAATGCGCATCATGCCAATGAGCAGTCAACACTATTTCGCATGCTGCCTGTGAAACTGTTTTGGAACGGAAAATCAGTAGACACGTTCGCATTTCTCGACGACGGATCGTCGATGACGCTGGTGGAACAAAGCATCGCAAATCTTTTAGGCGTTGATGATGGAGAGCCACTACCTCTGTGTTTAACGTGGACTAGCAACGTAACACGCAAGGAAGCCACATCACAAAGAATAGTGCTGGAAATTGCCGGCGTTGAAAGCACGAACGGTTCACGCTGTGCGACACCCGTACAGTTGAAAATCTAAACCTACCAAAACAGACGCTGAAATATGAGGATTTATTTATTGTTTTTATTTATGAAACAGTGTTTGTCTTTGAGCCGACGGCTCTTGAAGACTGCTTAGTTTTCAATTAACAGTTGTTACAAATTACATTTCTTCTTTACATTTTTTTTTAACATAACTGACATTTTTTTTTTAAATTTACTATTGAAAGTTTTTTCTAATAATACATTTGCCGTGAGATTTTTTTTGAAACGAGTTACATTAAGAGCTTTCAATTCTTCGGAAAGATTATTATAAAAAGCCTGCCTCTGGTTTCATGTTGGTGCTGATCGGAACTCCTATACAGTTCGGTGTTTGTGTGGATAGCGTTTTGCAGTATCTGGTGGATATGCATGCAGGCGTTCAGCTTGTACACGTTCTCCACCAACAGCAACCGATGTCTCGAATGTATAAATTCCGTCGATGTTCTTTGCGGGTAACCAAAGAGATTTTTGATTGCCTTATTCTGGATCACTTGCAGAGGATTCACTGTTGTTTTATTCGCTGCGCCCCAGATCAATATTCCGTACACCAAATTACTATGGAACAGTGAATAATATAAGTTTGTTTTTGTCTCAATTGGAACTAGGTCACAGATTCTTCTAAACACTCCAGCACTTTGAGCAAGTTTAGCACCTAATCTTCGTATGTGCTCAGTCCATTTAAGTTCACTATCTAGCCAAATTCCTAAATACTTAAACACATCTACTCTTTCAATAGTTTCACCATCATATAAAATGCTTAGACTGCAGTCTTTCGGAATGTTGAACAACATATATTTTGTTTTACTAATGTTCACGGTTAGCTTGTGTTCAATCATCCATTTATGCAAAGCGCATAGATCTTCATTGATTGAACGTTGAAGTTCCTCACACGATGCACCAGCATAAATTAGCACAATATCATCACCATACATGTACAGTGTACCATGCAAACGAAGATCTTTCAAATTGTTGACGTAACAATTGAATAGGGTGGGTCCAAGGGTGCTCCCCTGAACCACCCCATAGTCATTAACTTGCAATGAACTTTTAATATTTTTATCTTGCACAAACTGCGATCGTTGTTCAAGGAAACTCCGAAACCATTGCATAGACCGTCCTTTTACACCTAACTCACTTAACCTTCCCAACAAAATTTTTCTATTACATGTGTCAAATGCTTTGGTTAAGTCAAGGAAAACTGCAGCAACTTTCTCTTTTCTGTCGAGGTGCATCTGGATCTTAGAAACGACGTCAAACAGAGCAGATTGCGTGGTCGACTTTGGACGAAATCCATATTGTATCGGTGAAATCAGCTTGTGTTACTCGAGATGATTCACCAACTGCGTATTTACAACTTTCTGCAGAATCTTATCAGTACCACAAGGAACGCTAATAGGGCGAAAATCGGAAAAACTTTTCGCCTGTGAGGTCTTCGGAATAGCAACCACTTTTGCTACTTTAAGTTTCGATGGTACTGAACACTGATAGATTGATGAATTAACCACATCAGTTACGCCAGAGACGATCTCGTCTTTACAAGATTTAAACATTTTAGTTTGATTTTCATCATACCCTGACGACGCAGATGGACGGAGGTCGCCAATTATTTTTTTCACCTCAAAAATTGAAACGGGAGCTAACTTTAGAGCAATTGCAGGTTGTTCACGCATATTCAATAATAATATAATATTCATTTGCCTCTTCGGCAATCCGTTGTTTGCAGACATCTGAAGCGTCACCGCGTGTGATCGTATGCATCGATGAAGTTTTTCTCCCTAACACTTCCCTGATAGTGTCCCAAGTCCTCACAATGTTGTCACTACAACGATGAAACTTAGCGGCATAGTACTGACTTCTCTTCCTTCGCTTCATACTAGTTACTTTATTACACACATCGGATGAACTCATCTGTTGAATTACGTCTACGTTTACCATACCAATAGTTCTTCGTACGAATACATTGCTTCATTTCACCATCCACCCAAGGCTTTGAGTGTTTATCAGCTGTTTTGTTGTAGGGTATAAGTTTAGTGCATCTGGAGAGACCCATATGGATGTTAGAGATGAAAGAGTGATAATTGTTCTCGACACTGTTCTGACAGCTTGTAGATGCCGGTTTATCACGCAGGAACTCACTTAGAGCTGTTTGATCGATTTTATGATAGAATTCATCCGAGTTCGGTTCAGCTTCGTTGGCACGATCCACTTCCACAAATATCGCATGATGGTCAAATAGACTGTACTGTAAGTGCTGCAGAGACATACTAATTCCAGTGTTGTTAGTAAGGATATGATCTAAACACGAGCTGTATCGGGTCGGAGTTGTGTCACAAAATTTGAAGCCGTTAGATAGAACAGTGTTTTTATAGTTTTCCAAGCTGGGTGTCGAAACTAGTAGAGGAGTCTCTTACGGACCGTCGTCGAGTTCGGACGCACGTGCTGCACTATAGTATATATATACATTTTTTTTACTACTTAACTTTTTTTTTGTACCTCAACTTTTTTTTTCATCCAACCGACGACGTGTGGAACGCGCGCAAGCATTCAATGGTAGTTTATTTGTTTTTACTTGATACGGTCATTTGTTAACGTCGCGAGTGCAATGAAGTGCGGAATCGTAAACTGTGCGCAAGGAGACAATCGCTACCTCTGGCGTTGTCACGGAATCTGTAACCGAACATTTCATGCTGCGTGCATAGGTGCACAAAGAAATCACGAGGAAATCCTGCGGACTTTTATGCTGCCGCTATGTCAGGACTGACAGGAAAAGTTCGTGACCGACCTCAATCTTAAGGCTCTGACATCTCATCTCAGAAACATCTCAGAAAATATCGGAAAGACGCTGGAAGTAAACCATAAGCTGCTTTCAAATTATAAAAATCTCAGCGCGACTCATGATAACTTGCTGGAGCATATTGAAAAAAGCCTGAATGAAATTAAACTTACCATCACCAACGCCGCGAGCAGCAACAAAGCCAGTGCCGCAGAAATAGAAAACAAAATGTCAACACTTCTTGATACACATTCGGACACCTCAGCAGCTGTTGAAGCGATGGCTAAGTCAGCAGCGACAGCAGCAGCAGCAGCAGCTACAAACTCAACGACAGGGTCAATAAACAAACTACTCGCTACAATTGAAACCGGTTCAGCGCAGTCTAATGCTGATTCTGCTCTTCGTGAAATTCTCGACGAGGTAAAATTTGTCTCTGGAGCTATTACCAGTCTCCAAATTAATCAAACTAGCGCATCACAACAACACAAGTCACTGCATGAAGAATTAAATCAAACTTTGGCAGCTAACAATAAAGCTACGAAGCCCATAATGGACCATTCTTCGCCAGGATGGCGATTTTTGGGCAATAAATGGCGCTGGATGCCAGACTGGTCGGAATATGATGCTAGACAACGGACTCGTAGGCTCCAAGAAAAGGCTGCCGTAAAATCTAGACGAAACAGGAAACGCAGGAGGCGACAATATATTGAATCGAAAAACTTCAACAGCAATCGAAACCATACCACCACCAGCAACAGTAACAAGACAACGAATAGTAACTATATCAACAACAATCACAAGTTCACACACACTTACCAAAACGACCAGATCCGTGTCAATGGATCGGATAAACAATTACTGGCAACCGCCAAAGTTAAATTTGCCGGACCACAATCAACTATTGACCACCCTATAGCAGGCCTCGCAGTTCCAAATTTCATCAACTTTCGGAAGGGTGAAACCATAAACCCTTACCGTTCAGACAACCAGAACCAACATAATATTGAATCACCACCAAATGAGAACACTACTTCGTCAGCAACATTAGAATCGCACCCAACATCGTGGTCGCTCGATCCCATGCGGCCTCCTGTTGTCAACCTAACACAACAATCAGCTGTTGGAGATGGGCGTTTTCTGAAGGCGCGTTTACGAGATCCAAAAATTATGCACCTTGTACGTCTTTACCTTGCGTACATGCATGACAAAGACCCAACGGTTTGCTACGACGGTATGACGAAAACCAGCATACAAATTACTTTGGCATCAGAGGAACTACCAGTAGCTGCGGAGGAGCTCAGGAAATTTTCTTCGAGGTACATGAAGAATTCGGCGTACCGAAACAAGCGGCTTCCGAAGACCTTAATTCTTATAGTAGACACTTGAACAACCAGAGGGTTCAATCCCTGCAACGCGCAAAGGAAAGTGCCGACAAATTTTATAGACCGATTTTTCGGAAATAATGACTCCTTTCGATGAGAAAGAGGTAAACAATTCTCAGTCAATCGACCTACTTCCCAAAATTTCTTCACTGAAACAGAATGCGAATGAAATTTTGATTTATTGTCAAAATTTCAATCGCATGAGAAGCCCTGCAAAAATTAAGGAAATTTATAAAAATTTACTTAGCGCATCCTTTTCTATTATTCTGGCTACTGAAACCAGCTGGGATGAAAGTATAAAAAGTGAAGAAATTTTTGGTAGCGCCTATAATGTATTCAGAGATGATAGGAATTTTGTTGAGTCCCAAAAGAAGTCAGGCGGCAGAGTATTGATAGCTGTTTCGGTTAACTCTAGTTCCGAAACTATCAAAACAACAAAAGTCAAGGAATTTGAGCATGTGTGGGTTAAATCCCACTTAGCAGGTGAAATACACGTGTTTGCCTCAGTGTATTTTCCTCCTGACCAGGCTCACAAAACCACTTATGAAACCTTCTTCCAAATTACTGAACAAATTTTGTCACAACTTCCTCCCGAAGCTAAAATCCATATTTATGGAGACTTTAATCAACGCCATGCAGATTTCACGAAGGACTCAGAAAATGAATGTATTCTTCTTCCAGTCGTTGGGGACAATGAAACACTGCAACTTATTTTTGACAAAACCGCAAATTTCGGACTGAACCAAATCAACCACATCAAAAATCAATAGAACTGTTACTTAGACTTTTTATTTACAAACATTTATAATGATTTCTGTGTGACTGAATCATTGAATCCTCTATGGAAAAATGAGGCGTATCAAACGGCTATCGCACACTCTTTATTTATTCATGCGCACCAAAAACCCAACGACTATGAATACGAGGAAGTCTTTGAATATGGAAAGGCAAATTATGAAAATATTCGCAATAGATTAAACAATGTTAACTGGCAATTTATTTTTAAGAATAGAGGAATTTGATTTGATATAATTAAACAGGAAATACCTCTGAAGAAAAGGAGACGTACTGGAAATACAAAAATCCTGTCTGGTATAATAGTCATATCAAAAATTTGAAAAACCGTATACAAAAAGCACATAAAATCTATAAAAGACACAACAGTAGTGAAAATTTAGCAATGTATTTGGATATATGTGATAAACTGAATCTTGCCATCAGTAATGCGTTTGATGAATATAATGCAAAAACTGAACTTGAAATAAAATCCTGTCCGAAGAACTTCTATAGTTACGTGAAAACTAAACTACAATCTGACAATTTTTCCTCTATAATGCATCTTGACGAAAATGTCGGGGATAACTCGGAAAGGATTTGCAATCTTTTTGCGAAATTTTTCCAAGAAATCTATACAACATTTTCTGAAGAGGATCGCGACCACGATTATTTTGCATTTTATTCAAACTTCTCGAGGGATATTGGTGTAAATCAAATTCATGTGCAGGATATTTTTCAGGCGTTGAATAGCTTAGATGCCTCTAAAGGTCCTGGACCTGACGGAATTCCGCCAGTATTTATGAAAAATCTTGCAACGGAACTTCCAGCTCCATTGTTCTGGCTCTTCAACATGTCATTGGAATATGGATGCTTCCCATCAAAATGGAAAAGCTCGTTTCTAGTGCCTATTTTCAAAACAGGCCGGAAATCCGACATACGTAATTATCGTGGTATAGCCCTAATTTCTTGCATTCCTAAACTATTCGAAGCAATTGTAAATGAAAAACCATTTTCCCAAATTAAAAACCGAATAACTGAGAAGCAGCATGGCTTCTTCAAGGGCCGTTCAACATCAACCAATTTACTTGAATTTATAAATTATTCATTGAATGCAATGGATAATGGAAACCATGTAGAAGCTCTTTACACAGATTTCAGTAAGGCATTTGATCGCATAGACATACCAATGCTACTTTTCAAATTGCAAAAAATGGGACTTGAGCCAGAACTCCTGAAGTGGCTCGAATCGTATTTAACCAATCGCCAACAAATAGTTAAATTTAACGGACAAAACTCAAATCCGATTCTAGTCACTTCTGGTGTCCCCCAAGGCTCTCATTTAGGACCTCTTCTTTTCATCTTGTACGTTAACGACATTTCCTTTATTCTCAAAAAACTAAAAGTGTTAATTTATGCCGACGATATGAAGCTCTTTTTGGAAATAAGAAATGAAGAAGACATCAATGCAATGAATGAAATATACATATTCTACACATGGTGTAAAAACAGCTTACTAGAGTTAAATGTAAAAAAATGCAACCACATATCTTTCTGTCGAAAAAGAACAACACCAAACATTACAATATCATTAGGAAACCAAACTGTAGCAAATTGTGAAAGAGTTAGGGACTTAGGAGTTGTCTTAGACTCCAAACTAACCTTCATTGACCACTACAACACAATAATCCACAAAGCTAATAACATGCTAGGATTTATAAAGCGCTTTTGTTACAACTTTCAGGATCCGTATACCATCAAAACATTATATTTAGCCTATGTAAGATCGATACTGGAATACTGCAGCATTGTATGGTCACCCTATACAATCACACACGAAGAAAGAATAGAATCGGTACAAAAGCAGTTTCTATTGTATGCTCTTCGTAAATTAGGTTGGGCATCATTTCCTCTTCCATCATATGAAGCTCGTTGCATGCTCATAAACATACAATCATTGAAAGAGCGTCGTGAATTCGCAATAGTGTCATATATAAACGACATCGTTTCGCAGCGCATTGATTCAGCTACAGTTTTATCTAAGCTAAATTTCTACGCACCTCTTAGACAACTTCGAAATCGAAACACGTTTGCCACCAATCATTACCGCACAAATTATGCAAAATTCGGACCCTTGAATCGTATGATGGCCACTTACAATCAATACTGCGAAACCATTGACTTTACAATGTCTCGGCATGAACTTAAACACTTTTTTAGCTCAATACGCAATCGCAACGCTTATTGAAAATAATAGTTTGTAAGTAAACATTGTATTAGAATATTAGAATATTGTATATTGTCTACTTCTGATTGAAGAAATGAATAAATTAAATTAAATAGATTGAAGTTGAAGTCACCTGTGACGATAGTGGTACCAGAAGATAGTGATATGAGGAAATCATTTAATATGTGGCAAAAGGTGTCTATCTGTGTCGTCGCGATTTGCGGCGGTCTGTAAACGCAAGCTAGTGTTATTTTATCCTGTCTCCCGATTTCGACATACGTGATGCTGTTATATTCGTCGCAGAAACTGCTGAGGTGTTTACAGTGATGGTTTTTGTGAACATATATCGCTGTCCCGCCACCTCTTCTCGTAGAGCGGGATGCGAAGAAACATTGATAATTTTGGAGTGACATGGATGGCTCAATATCTTCGTGTGCCCAAGTTTCGGTTATCAGAATTACGTCGATACGGGGATTTATTTCGTCCAGCAGGTACTCTAGTTCAACCATTTTTTCCTTTAAGCTTCTAGCATTGAAGCAGAACAGTTTTAGGCTATTGGACTTGTCAAAACTGAGATTGTGTATGGAGCGTATAGTTTTGGTGTTTGGTTGAAATAGTAGATGTAAGTCAGGATCATTTAGTGAGTTCATTTAATGTGTTGGTGGAAGCAATTTTTCTTACTTTCCCCTTTTCTGTTTTCCTAACTAACAATCTACCATCTTTGAACCAAACAAATTTTAGGTGACCATTACGTTTTAAGTCCCTAGCTTGCTTGAACAAGTAACGGTTATGCTTCGTTAACACTTCGTTAATGTAAATATTAACGTTGCGTCCGCTACTGGCCGACAAGTTGAGTTCAGCAGTTGTAAGCTCCTTTATTCCTCTTTTACTCATCATCACCTCGTCTTTTTTGCTCTTCTTATGCAGTTTCACATGAATTGATGGAGGAAGTAGTGACTTCGGGGACAAATTATTCGATGCCCTGAAGATTTCCTTCACATCATCACCTTCCAGACTTACTCCTATTGCCCGACAGATGCTAGTAGCAATATCGAGTAAGTTTTCATTCTTTTACAGGTACATTAGAAATTTCAATTGACTTTTTAAGCTTGTCCTGCTTTTGTCGGTCAATTTCAATTTCACACCATTCCACCTGCCTACGCAGCTCATAATTTTCATCACGTAGCTGCTGTTGTTCATCCATCAGAGTCTCAGTAGTCGTTTGCAGTTTTTCGAGGGATTCCTGGATACCTCGTACTTCGGACACGCTATCTTTTTGCCAGCTAATGAGCTGGTCCAACTTAGATTCTATCCGTTGTATTATGACCTCTATGCTGGATGAATTAGCAAACTGGTTGGTTTCTGCTTTCGGAGTAGACAATGGTTGATCTGCCATGTTCAGTATGCTACGTCTGCTTTTATTTCGGCTTTCTTTACAAGGAATAAAAAACCAAAATTTATCAGGAACCGTTTGAATTTCCTGATATTCCGCATCGGACACTGACGTACACGACTTATGGAACCATTGTTTACACTTTCCGTTTCGCGAATTAATATTCTTTTTGCACTTCGCGCACGACTGTACTGTTACGTTCGCCATGTTGTTATATCGAAGCAAGGATTTAGCATACAGTGTTACGCACATTTACGAGGTTTACCGGTGAAAAGTTATAACGCAATCTCACCTGGGATCCTAATAGGGTCTAACAATGCCAGCCTGATTGCAACTTTAAAATTGCGAGAGGGGCAACTTGGCGACTCAGTCGCGGCCAAAACTCGATTGGGGTGGTCGATCTTCGGTTGTACACCGAACAAAAAAGAGGTGGCAAATTTTACCTTCCACGTTTGCGAGTGCTCCCCGGATGAGGAGATGCATAATCTGGTCAAGAAGCATTTCTCGCTTGAAAGCATAGGCGTTAGTATGGAAAAGGGTCCAGAGTCAGATGAGGATAAGCGAGCTCGACAAATCTTAACTCAAACTACCAAACGCTGACTAACGGCTTCGAAACTGGCCTATTGTGGCGTCACGAAGAGATTAATTTTCCTAACAGCTACCCTATGGCGGTAAGACGATGGAAGTGCTTCGAGAGAAAAATGGAATCGGATCCTGAGTTGCGTGAGAGCATACGACGCCAGATTTCAGACTACATAGCCAGCGGTTACATCCATGAAGCAACAAAAGAGGAGCTGCAAAACGCGAACCCTGCAAGAGTGTGGTATCTGCCAGTGGGTGCCGTACGTCGCGCTAAAAAACCAGGTAAAATCAGGCTCGTCTGGGATGCGGCAGCCAGAGTAGGGAGTATTTCACTGAGCAGTGTATTTCTCAAAGGACCAGATTTTCTTGTCCCCTTACCGGCAGTGTTATGCGGTTTTCGGCAGTATAAGGTAGCGGTTTCCGGAGATTTGAAACAAATGTATCATCAGTTCCGAATTAGATCAGAGGATACTCATAGTCAGCGTTTTATTTATCGAGACAGTCCATCGCAAGCAATAAAAATATTCATCATGGATGTCGGAACGTTTGGCATTACGTGTTCTCCAAGTCAGGCACAGTACATTAAGAATTGTAATGCTAAAGATTACGAAGCGAATTTTCCTAGGGCAGCCAAAGCTATCAAAGAAAGACATTATGTCGATGATTATTTGGACAGCTTCGACACTAAGAAAGAAGCAATTAAAATTTCGCTGGAGGTGAAAGAAATCCACGCTCATGGCGGCTTTGTGATACGTAATTGGCATTCAAACTCAATTGAACTTTTGAGACGCGTAGGAGAAGAAAAACAGCAGTCTAAAGCCATCGATGTATACGCCGAGGGTGAGGCGGGTCTTAGGGCTGCTATGACTGCCAGCTGAGGATAGCTTAGTGTATGCAACTTCGCTGCAAGTAGATGGCATGGTACCGACAAAGCGCAACAGTCTGCGGTGCGTAATGAGTATTTTCGATTCGCAAGGAATTTTGTCACACATAACAGTGCAAGGGCGCATGATAATCCAGGAAACCTGGCGTACTCCAATTAAATGGGATGAGGAGGTGATGGAACCAACTAAAACGCGTTGGAACAGATGGGTTACACTTTTCAAAAGAGTAGGCCAAATCAAAATATCCAGAGCTTACTTTCCAGGATTTTCGGCTGCGGAAATTGGATCAGTAGAACTACACATATTTACAGACGCCAGTGAGGATGCCTTTGCATGCTGTGCATATTTCAGAACGGTGATTAACGGTACAGTACATTGCGCATTAGTTATGGCCAAAGCAAAAGTGGCACCAACAAAATCAATATCGGTCCCTCGATTGGAGCTTATGGGGGCCGTGCTGGGGGCTAGATTAGCAAAGACAGTAGGAGAGTACCACACGTATCCTATCTCGCGATGTGTTTTGTGGACGGATTCAGCGGTTACGCTAGCATGGATTCAATCGGAGCACCGGCGGTATCGACAATTTGTGGCATTCAGAGTAGGCGAAATTTTAAGTAAAACTGATGCAGAGCAATGGAGATGGGTTCCCACACAACACAACGTGGCCGATGAAGCCACAAAGTAGGGCAAAGGCCCCATTACTGACGTTAATACTCCCTGGTTCCAGGGACCTCTGTTTCTTCACATGCCGGAGACTGAGTGGCCGGGAAAACACTCTTCAGCCTCATTTGATACCGATGAAGAGTTACGGCCCTGTTTGGTACACCAAAAGCCGCGCGAAGGAGAAATCATTCGTTACGAACGATTTTCAAAATGGGAAAGGCTTTTACGAATGGTGGGGTGGATTCACCGTTTTATGGTGAATTTCCGTATTAGAAAAAATGGTATAAAAATGGTGTAACTGGTTGTCTGAAGCAAGAGGAAATTCAAAAGGCTGAAAATAGCCTCTGGCGTTCTATACAGTTGGAGGCGTATCCAGATGAGGTAATACTGCTAAACCGTAGAAAAGCGAACAATATCGATAACTACAGCAAACTGTACAAGCTGTCACCGTTTATGGAGTAGCACAATGTCATTCGTATTGATAGCCGAATTGGAGCGGCACCTTTCGTTTCACAAGAATTCAAGTATCCTGTCATCTTACCTCGTGAGAATCGTGCAACTGAATTAGTTGTTGATTGGTACCATCGCAAATTCCACCATGCCAATCACGAGACAGTGTGTAACGATATCCGACAACGTTTTCATATATCAAAACTTCGATCCGTGATTCGAATGGTGGTTAAAAAGTGTCAAACATGTATTATCAACAAAGCAAAGCCACGAACCCCAAGACAAGCACCATTGCCAGAAGCTCGCCTAGCAGCAATGGTTCGCCCATTTTCATACGTCGGTTTGGATTATTTCGGTCCGATTCAAGTAAAAGTTGGCCGAAGTCTCGCAAAAAGGTGGGTGGCTCTGTTCACGTGCTTGACGGTTAGAGCTGTACACCTTGAAGTTGTCCATACGTTGTCTACTCAGTCGTGCATAATGGCTGTCCGAAGATTTTTAGGGCGTCGTGGTGCACCGTTGGAGATATATTCGGACAACGGGACGAACTTTAAAGGAGCCAATAGAGAGCTACGTAGAGAAATTGCGGCCATCGTGGAGAACTTGGAAGCAACATTTACAAACGGCGCAACCAAATGGATTTTCAATCCACCTTCGGCCCCACATTTCGGAGGCTCTTGGGAAAGGCTTGTTAGGTCGGTCAAAGTAGCAATGGCTACCATTAATACGTCAAGGGCGCCAGACGATGAAACGTTGCTGACAATTGTCACGGAGGCCGAATCGATTGTGAACTCTAGGCCATTGACATATATACCATTGAATCGTGCATCCCAGGAGTCTCTTACTCCTAACCATTTCATGCTGTTGAGTTCCAACGGAGTCAAGCAGCCCCACAGGGAAATTGGTGAGGTGAATAAAGCAGCGCGTACCAATTACGACGTTGCTCGACAGGTGCTAGATCAGTTCTGGAGGCGCTGGGTGAGAGAGTATCTCCCAACCCTCATAAAACGAACAAGATGGTTTGCGGAAGTAGAGCCAGCTAAGGTAGGTGATTTGGTCATCATAATAGAAGAAGGACAACGAAATGGTTGGATGAGAGGACGTATTGTTTCTGTGGTTTCTGGAGCTGATGGTCGCGTGAGGCAAGCGTGTGTGCAGATAGCAGATGGTAGAATTCATCGCAGACCTATATCAAAGTTGGCAGTGCTGAAGGTTGACCCGATTGGTAACGCGAAAGTAAAAATGCAACTGGAAGTAGCGCGTTACGGGCTGGGGGCTGTTGCGAATACTGGGCGCACTGATATTTGATTTATATGAAGACCCTTGTTCAACGATCTTTCTTGAAAAATTATCTAATACCATAATAATCAACCCTGACACCGAACGGAAATAAAAAAGAATAAAATACATATACGATTGCGTGAAGGCGTCAAATAAAGATTCTTTCTATTGTTAAGTTAGTACGTTCTGGACAGTTGATCAGATTTAGCAGATAACAGATTTATAGCAGATAACAGATTTATAGTCGGTAAATAAGTGTAATTCGTTAAAATAGATGAAATAATTTACGCTCCTCAATTTGAGGGCAGTTTAAAACTGCTGATTTTTAAAAAGTTTAGTTGGGATCCAGATCAAAGAGACCAAATTGCAGGTTAACATTTTTCCACATTGTTCAATCATTAATAAAATTAATTACAGCTTCAAGAATACAGCAACGAATATTCTGCGTTTCTATAAAGAGGTCGAACAGTCCCAACAGCAGGTATAGTTCCAAATAGTCTTTGAATTTCTTTTCTTTCCATAACTTTTGAGCCACATATCAAATTGTTATGAAATTTGTTATTTGTAAGTTTGAGAGATGACTCATTCGTATGACACTAGTTATGTTAAAATAAGTCATGTAATCTTTGAGATAATAGACTTTCGTTGTTTTATTAACAATTCAATACATAACGGTTGCTTAAGTCCTATTATGATCAAATGAAATCATAATTCATCAGTTAACCTTCAACTAGCCCGCTCATCTGATAATAAAAAAATGATGATGATGATGATGGTCCCACCTCTTACCCCTACATCGGTTTGAGCTGGACGATTTATCTATATGAGACATTTTAAAAAACATGCAATGTAACCAGTTGGCAAACAAATAACGGACTGGTTATTGATTTCAGACATAGTAACCCTTCAAATAAATACCAGTAATTTACAAAAAAATATGACGAATATCCAATCCAAGGCTCATCCAGAACGTTTCCAACCCGAAAATTATCTGGACTTTATTAGGAATTGAACCTATAGTTTTAGAGCGTTCACCAATCAGAATTGGTTTTAGATAACGATCTAGAACTACGAGAGAGATCCAATGATACTATAGTTCTCGATAACGAGCTCTACAGATCACAGGCAAACTCAAGCCTTTTCAGTTTTCGCTCCAAACCATATTTTAAATTGTAAAAACAGATGAATTGTAAAAAAGAAAGTAAAATAATTTCAAAAATATTACAAACCAAAAAAGCAATTTGTCAACCCGATATGCTTTTTGTTTCAATTTCAGGGGTTTAAACCTGATGTACTCAATATCAAGATTGTCTATGTCAGTCTATGACAATTTGGGCAACAAATGGTGAGTTGACAACCTGGAAGGAGCGTCAAACATAGCTTCGGCCCTCACAAGTTCCTATCTCACACCTCCGCGAGTCATATGATTACACTAGACTGCCGGTTGGAACATGGATACAACTGGTTGGTGTTGCCTGAGCAATGTTGTCATCCGACACTAGCTAAGTGAGAAGGTGCGACGCGATCATTGGCGCGTAAACCATATTCCGGCGGTAGAGCAAATGCTTCGCCAACCTGAGCGTCTGTTCACCAAGATGGTGCGGCTCAAAAAAGCGTCTGATCTCCATGTTAAGAGCGGCTGATCAACGTCCTGGTGGCAGCGTGGGACTCTAAACAGAGCTGACACGATGGTCCCCCGGCGAGACAGGGGGTTGGGAAAGGCCCAACAAGCCGCCCCGGAAAACAACATGTTACAAATAACGTAAGAGATAATACGGATCGGAACAATCGGCATAGACCTAGGCAACGAAATAAGGACTACGATTGGAAACTTGGGACATGGAACTGCAAATCGCTCTGCTTTCCAGGATGCGACAGGATAATCTATGACGAGCTACATCCACGCAACTTCGAAGTCGTAGCGCTGCAGGAACTTTGTTGGACAGGACAGAAGGTATGGAGAAGCGGGCACCGGGCGGCTACTTTCTACCAGAGCTGTGGCACAACCAGCGAGCTGGGAACCGGCTTCATAGTATTGGGTAAGATGCGCCAACGCGTGATGGGGTGGCAGCCGATCAACGCAAGGATGTGCAAGTTGAGGATAAAGGGCCGGTTCTTCAATTACAGCATCATCAACGTGCACTGCCCTCATGAAGGAAGACCCGACGACGAGAAGGAAGCGTTCTACGCGCAGCTGGAGCAGGTCTACGATAGCTGCCCGCGACGGGACGTGAAAATCGTTATTGGGGACATGAATGCTAAGGTAGGCCGGGAGGCAATATACAGACCGGAAATCGGACCAGATAGCTCGCATGCCGTGTCTAATGATAACGGCCATCGGTGCGTAAACTTTGCGGCCTCCCGTGGTATGGTAGTCCGAAGTACCTTCTTCCCCCGCAAAGATATCCACAAATCCACCTGGAGATCACCCGACCAACAGACAGAGAACCAAATCGACCACGTTCTAATCGACGGCAGGTTCTTCTCCGACATCATCAACGTTCGCACCTACCGCAGTGCGAATATAGATTCGGATCACTACCTAGTAGCTGTGTGCATGCGCTCAAAACTACCGACGGTGTATAACACCCGCCGAAGTCGAACGCCGCGACCAAATATTGAGCAACTGCGGGACGCCGAGGCTGCACAGGAATACGCGCAGCAGCTGGAGGCAGTGCTACCCACGGAAGAGCAGCTTGGCGCAGCTATCCTTGAAGATGACCGGAGGAGCATCCGATCCGCCATAGGTAACACTGCTGTAGCGCTACTAGGTACAAGGGCCCCGAATCATAGAAATGACTGGTTTGACGGCGAATGCAAACGGTTAGTCGAGGAGAAGAATGCAGCACGGGCGAGAATGCTGCAACACCGCACGAGAGCGAACGTGGAATGATACCGACAGGCACGGAACAGCCAAAACTCAGTCCTCCGAAGGAAGAAGCGCCAGCAAGAGGACCGAGATCGCGTAGCGATGGAAGAGCTGTACCAAGCTAACGACACTCGGAAGTTCTACGAGAAGCTGAACAGCTCCCGTAAAGGCTTCGTGTCGCAAGCCGATATGTGCAGGAGCTTGGACGGCAACCTTCTTATTGAAGAGTGTGAGGTGATCGAAAGGTGGAGGCAGCACTTCGACGAGCATCTAAACGGCGATGCAGTGGAGCGCGAGGACGGTATGGCAACTGATCTTGGTGCACGAGCAGAAGACATCAGAATTCCAGCCCCCGATCTTCTGGAGGTGGAGGAGGAGATTGGTCGGCTGAAAAACAACCAAGCTGCTGGAGTGGACCAACTTCCCAGCGAGCTATTGAAATACGGTGGAGAAACACTGGCTAGAGCCGTGCACTGGGTCATTGTCAAGGTTTGGGAGGAAGAACGAGTACCGGAGGAGTGGATGGAGAGTATTGTGTGTCCCAACTACAAAATGAGCGACAAACTACAATTACCTGATCTTAACTCTGCTTACCGCCGGCAGAGCTGCATGCCACCACGGGTCGGCGCGTGGCGACCGCCGAGGTCACGTTATATGAGGGCGACCGCTGACAGTACCTAACAGCCCTGGACCAGCAGCGGGAGATTGCTTAGGGGTGGTGAGGGTCGGACACTGGGCCGTCGACTCCTCGTAAATGCCACAATTACCCGGAAGCATCTCTGACGGAGCGAGTAGTGCCGCTCCCATCAACCAAATGCACTCCCTCGTCCATTGGGGCCGACACCAGTAAGGTCCCAATTATGGCAACTGGCAGCGAACGAAACGGATTCGAGTCGGATACGCTAAGGAACCACGACCAAGGGCTGGCACCTGCATCGAGCTCCCTTAGTAAAGTCGCGTGACAGCGGCTTGAAACGGCGAGATGGTACCCGGTGCAGGGGTCTCCGTCCCGTAAAACCTGGCAGGCCTTCCAGTACGTTCCGCGTCCATTGCCTGGTGGGAATCAGGCAGAGAAGGATCAGATGGGGGGGAACTAGTCCTAGGACAAGATGCCCCTTTCCTGACTTACGCGGGCGGGGGCGTCATAGTGCTCATAAGGTACTATGGCGACCCCCCTTACCCATGGCCTCACTGCTTCGGCATAGATTACCATGGGACCATACAAGCGACTTCTCATCTATGGACAAGGATAGCGGCTGGAAGGGGGACCCAATTAACAAAAATGAGCTCGAAGAACCAAAAAGAGACGGGTGCGGAGGGGTTACCAAATCCCTTCGCACGAGGTGGCATCCAGCGGTCTCCGCAGAAGAAGGCGGAGACGGATGCGGCGAAGTCTGGAGGTGGAAAAACGGCGAATCCGTCGGTGTCCACACCAGACATCTCGGTGGACGGTCCCTTGCTAGTCAAGGCCGTCGAAAGGTGCATGGACACGCGGCCAAGAGTGGCGGCGCTGTCTGAACAACTCGATGCCATAATCGAGTTCTCGGCGAACAGGCGAAACATCGCTGGCGACCTGAAGCAAAGCCTCCTCCTGCTTCGAAGCACCATTGATGAAGCCAGAAAGGAGCACGAAGAACTCGTAGCTCGGGTGAAGGCGGCCGAGAAAGCGGCCAGGACCGGGAGGGCGACTGCATCTAAAGAGGTGCAGACAGACGCCCCCTCGTTCGCGTCGGTCTGCTCCACGGGGCAGGTCGCTAAGCGAACGAGGCAGTCCCCGGGGGAAACGGCCCCCGGGAACACCAAGAAACGATTGGTCGTGCTACTCCCACGGGAACACACGCCAACCGGTTCAAGGTCCACCGCGGAAAAGGCACAGGTGGAGGCTACGGGCAATCCTTGGACTACCGTAGAGGGTAGGAAGCGTCGGGAAGGTGCGACGCGTCATGATGGCGGAGCAGCCAGAGGACCAAAAAAGGTCAAAAAGGCGCGGAGTAGGGGTGATGCCCTCATACTCAAGACGGATGGGTCGAAGTACTCAGAAGTCTTGAAGAAGATGAGGGGGGAAACCCAGCTCAAGGATCTGGGGGCGGATGTGCGGAGTATCCGCCGATCTCGCACTGGCGAGATGATACTTGAGCTCCGGAAGGACGCCAAGAACAAGGGGGCTACCTACAAAACGGTAGCCGAAAAGGTCCTAGGGAAGGAGGTGCAAGTGCGGGCACTCACCTCAGAAGTGACTCTCCAGCTTAAAAACCTGGACGAAATCACTGAGGGGTGCGACATTGCACAAGCCCTTAAAGCGAAGTGCGGGGTGGAGGTGGCTAAGGAGTCAATCCGCCTCCGCAAAGGTCCGGCGGGGACCCAGGTAGCTACCTTCCGACTACCGTCGGCGTACGCTAACCTGGCCCTGAAAGAGGGCAAGTTGAAGGTCGGCTGGTCGGTATGTCCTCTGGGCATACTACAGCAACCAGACATTTGCTTCCGGTGCTTCGAGGGCGGACATAAGTCCTGGACCTGCAAGGGGCCCGATAGGAGCCAGCTGTGCAGGCGATGTGGAGGTGCAGGCCATAAAGCAAAGGACTGTGGGGAGTCTCCCAAGTGCATGGTATGTTCCGGGAAACGGGACGCCAAACACTTTATGGGAGGCCCCAGGTGCCCAGCCGGTAAGCCGGCTGCGAAACCACGGGCGTAAGGGTGACGCAACTGAACCTGAACCATTGCTTCGCGGCTCAGCAGCTGCTACACCAAGCAGCCACTGAGTCGTTGTCGGACATCGCCGTCATATCGGACCCCTACCGCATCCCTCCCGGAAACGGTAACTGGGTTGCGGATAAGTCCAGATTGGCGGCCATATGTACGACGAGCAAGTTCCCGGTTCAGGAGGTTGTCTCAACCTCAGAAGAAGGGTACGTAGTTGCTAAGGTGAACGGAGTGTTCTACTGCAGTTGCTATGCTCCGCCACGTTGGTCTACCGAAAGGTTCATCCAGATGGTCGACCTCCTATCCATGGAGCTAACGGGCCTAACGCCGTTGGTGGTGGCGGGCGACTTCAACGCTTGGGCTGTTGAGTGGGGAAGTTGCTTCACGAACCAGAGGGGCCAGATCCTGTTGGAGGCTTTTGCAAAGCTCAACCTAGATCTGGCCAACGTTGGGAACAAAAGTACATTTAGCAGAAATGGTGCGGAGTCGATCATCGACGTGACGTTCTCCAGCCCAGGACTGATCAAGAACTGGAGGGTAGACGATGGCTACACTAATAGCGACCACCAGGCGGTCTGTTTTAGTGTAGACAACAACGAGAGGGGGCAAGCGACGGGTAGAGCCAACACTCCGACCGTTCGCGGGTGGAAGACATCGCACTTTGATGCCGAGGTATTCGAAGAGGCAATGAGAAGGGAGCGCGAGGGGGGCAGTTGGCTTCGCCCGACTGCTGACCAACTAGTTGCTATGCTATCGCGGGCGTGCGACGCCACCATGCCTAGGACTCGCCAACCTAGGAATGGAAAGCCACCGGTTTACTGGTGGACGGACGCGATAGCCGACCTTCGCAGTGCGTGCCTCCGTGCAAGACGGAGGATGCAGCGTGCGCGAAACGAAGAAGAGAGGACAGAGCGCCGCGCAGCATTCAGTTCGGCAAGATCGATGCTAAAGAGTGCGATAAAGGCCAGCAAGAGGGCCTGCTTCGATAGGCTATGTGCGAGTGCCAATACAAATCCGTGGGGTGACGCCTACAGGATCGTAATGGCCAAGACTAAAGGCGCGCTGGCGCCTGCAGAGCGATCACCAGCGATGCTGGAGCGTATCATCGAGGGACTCTTTCCACGCCACGAGCCAAGTCCTTGGCCTCCGGCGGTCGAGTCTCACGTCCGACGTTCCAGTATCTCAGACATAGACCAGAGATGGTCGGCCAACCTGCCGAGCATCCAATCCGTGAGCGACGACAGCCGTGTCGAGGCAGGGGAGGAGGCAAGGGTTACGAATGAGGAACTCATCGTGATCGCCAAATCCCTAAAGGTGAGCAAGGCACCGGGACCGGATGGTATCCCTAACCTGGCGATCAGGCTGGCGATAAAAACGGCCCCCGGGCTGTTCAGGGCAGTCATGCAGAGGTGCCTGGATGACTGTCTCTTTCCGGACAGGTGGAAGCGGCAGAGACTGGTCTTATTGCCGAAGGCTGGGAAACCGCCAGGGGACCCATCGGCATATAGGCCTATCTGCCTGCTGGACACCGCGGGCAAGGTGCTTGAGAGGATCATCCTCAACAGACTGGTGAGGCACACGGAGGGTGTACACGGTCTGGCAAGTAACCAGTTCGGCTTCCGGAAGGGCAGGTCCACGCTGGACGCAATCTCTTCCGTCATCAAGACGGCGGAGGTAGCAATCCAGCGCAAGAGAAGGGGAATACGCTACTGCGCAATCGTCACGCTCGACGTGAAGAATGCGTTCAATAGTGCCAGTTGGGACTCCATAGCGCTCGCGCTCAGGAGCATCCATGTACCGGTGTCGCTGTACAAGATTCTGGAAAATTATTTCCAGAATCGAGTACTTGTTTACGACACAGAGGAGGGTCAGAAGTGCGTCCCAATTACCGCAGGAGTTCCGCAAGGTTCTATCCTGGGCCCGGTGTTGTGGAATGTCATGTATGACGGAGTGTTAAAACTCAAGTTCCCTGTAGGGGTTGTGATCGTCGGCTTTGCAGACGACATAACGCTGGAGGTTTACGGCGAGTCTATCGAGGAGGTCGAGTTGACGGCCGCGCACTGTATACGCAAGGTCGAGGACTGGATGCGCTCCAGGAAACTGGAGCTCGCGCATCATAAGACGGAGGTCATGGTTGTGAACAACCGTAACCGTAGAGTCGGAGACTGCACCATCACCTCGAAGCGATCCCTGAAGCTCTTGGGGGTTATGGTGGACGACAAGCTCACGTTCGGGAGTCACGTCGACTATGCCTGTAAGAGGGCCTCATCGGCTATTGCAGCACTATCTCGTATGATGTCCAATAGCTCAGCGGTTTATGGCAGCAAGCGAAGACTTCTTGCCAGCGTGGTTTCGTCCATACTTAGGTATGGTGGGCCAGTGTGGTCCAGAGCGCTAGGTACTAACAGTTACCGTGGCAAACTGGAAAGTACCTACAGGCTCATGTGCCTGAGAGTTGCGAGTGCGTATCGTACGGTGTCATACGATGCAATATGTGTCTTGTCCGGCATGATGCCTATCAGCATCGCCATCAAGGAGGACAGAGAGTGTTTCGACCAACGTGACACAAGGGGCATACGAGGTACCAGAAGGTCATTCTCGATGCTCCGTTGGCAGAGGGAATGGTCTAATTCCACAAAGGGCAGATGGACGCACCGACTCATACCGGAGATATCCGGCTGGGTCGGGAGACGACATGGCGAAGTGAACTTCCACCTGACACAAATCCTGTCAGGCCATGGTTGTTTCAGGCAATATCTGCACAGGTTCGGACACGCGGTGTCCCCCATGTGTCCCGAGTGCGTGGAGGAGGAGGAGACTGCTGAGCACGTCTTCTTCGTATGCCCCCGTTTCGTAAGAGCGCGGAGCAACATGATGGCTGTGAGCGGGCCTGGCACTACTCCGGACAATCTAGTCCGGAGGATGTGCGACGACCCGGACATCTGGAACGCGGTCTGTGCGGCCGCCTCTCAGATTGTTCTGGAGCTGCAACGTGTGTGGCGGGTCAACCACCAACACGCCAGTGGTAGCTAATTACCAGTCTCCAGGTAGTTAGCTAGGAGGTTATAAGAGTAAAGAGGGTGCATCACGCACAAAAGCCACTTCCCGACGTAATACTTAACAGTCGTTCCGGGAAGACCAGGGCTGGAGACTGGAGGGGTTTTAGTGGGTCGGGACAGAGATAAGTAGGTGTCTGGGGGAGTGTAACTACCCCAGCATCTCTCCCCTAGTCTCATCCCCACACCCTGAGTTCTCTTCTCAGGTGTCTGTTTGCAGATTTCCCCGCCACCTTTAAAAAAAAAAAAAAAAAAAAAAAAACTCTGCTTACCGCCGTCTACAAGGTACTCTCCCAAATACTCTGCCGTCAACTATCACCATTTGCGAAGCAATTCGTAGGGTACTACCAGACAGAATTCATGGGTTCCCGCACCACCACGGATCAGATATTCGCGGTTCGGCAGGTTGTGCAGAAATGCCACGAATATAACGTGCCCACACATCATTTGTTCATCGATTTCAAATCGGCGTACGACACAATCGATCGGGACAAGCTATGGCAAATTATGCACGACTACGGTTTTCCGGACAAACTGACGCGGTTGGTCAAAGCGACGATGGATCGAGTGATGTGTGTAGTTCGAGTATCGGGGGCACTCTCGAGCCCCTTCGAAACCCGAAGAGGTCTAAGGCAAGGTGATGGTCTCTCGTGTCTACTGTTTAACATTGCCCTGGAAGCTGTCATTAGAAGAGCGGGGATTAACACGAGTGGCACGATATTCCAAAAGTCGGTTCAACTGTTTGGTTTCGCCGACGATATCGACATTGTGGCTCGGACCTTTGTGAAGATGGCGGATACGTACATCGGACTAAAGGCTGAAACCAAACGGATTGGACTGGTCATCAATGCATCGAAGACGAAGTACATGAAAGGAAGGGGTTCACGAGAAGACAATGCTAGCCTCCCACCTCGAGTTCAAATTGGTGGTGATGAAATCGAGGTGGTCAACGAGTTCGTATATCTGGGCTCACTGGTAACTGCCGACAACGATACCAGCAGAGAAATTCAACGGCGCATTATGGCAGGAAATCGTGCATACTTTGGTCTCCGGAGGACGCTCCGATCGAGAAGAATTCGTCGCCGCACCAAGTTAATCATCTACAAGAAGCTGATCAGACCGGTAGTCCTCTACGGGCATGAGACATGGACTATGCTTGTGGAGGACCAACGCGCCCTTGCGGTCTTTGAGCGGAAAGTGTTGCGTACCATCTTCGGTGGACTGCTGATGGAAAACGTAGTGGGAGTAGGTGAATGAACCACGAACTGCAGGGGCTGCTTGAGGAGCACACCGCTGAGATAGGCAGGTTGCGGTGGGCTGGGCATGTTGTAAGGATGTCGGATGACAGCCCGAAAAAGATGGTTCTTGAAACCAATCTGTCAGAGACGAGACGAAGAGGTGCACAGCGGACAAGGTGCATCGATCAGATGGAAGACGACCTGCGGACCCTACGCAAACTGCAGAGCTGGCGAACTGCAGCCATGGACCGAGTGGAATGGAGACGACTCTTATGTACAGCAAAGGCCACACCACGGCTTGGGACTGTTTGGTAAGGTAAGTATTGTTTGAATCGGTTGTGTGGTTTGTGAGATAATGATGCAAAGACTTAGCTTTGCCAGGGACTTGTGATAAGCACGAAGAGTCCCTGTAAGTGCAGGGAATTGAAACATCCGCACTGATTCTACTTTGGAAATCGAATGTTTTATTAATTAATTTCAAACTTAATTCTACCCTACCAAAAAGAGTCGGAGAGAAACAATTCTCTTGTCCGATTCTTCGTCCTGTCCTTGTTAATCCTAACACTTTTAATTAGTTAGTTATGCATTTGTATCTTCCGTCTCGCTCAATTTACTCGCGGACAGGCGTCACTTACTCAATCGAAAATCGTTCGGTATTCATTATTATTATTATTATTATTTTAGGTTATTTGCCATGTGGCCGTCATCGTTTCGTTCTCATCGGAAACGGAGCGTCGCATTTCGACTTCGAATGCTATAGAAAAAAAAAATAATAAAGTATCGTTCTCTTGAAATTAGTAAAATTGCTGAGTGCTTTAAGAAATGCTTATTAATCATACATGCGCGGCTATTATTTCAGAACCTGTCTGTGAGAACGGAATGTCGCGATTTATTCCTAATTCAAGAAACATGCATGGACAAGAATATTCCTGTCCATGGGAATGTAATGCAAGAGTTTATGAGAATCAAAAATGCTTATTAATTTCTTGGAAGGCCTGTTCATCTCCTCCCACTCAAAGAGCCGTGAGTCATCTAGAAGAGATGACTTACGTCGGTCTGCTGCTGGCATATGTATAATACAAAATTTAAAAGGAATGATTTCGCCATCCTTCCTGGTTTCCCATCATATCGTCGTTTGTGGAGTTCGTGAAAATGCTTGCTGGGTCTCGTCGTCGAATCGATGCATTGAGCCGGGGTGCGGGAGAAATTAAACGAGAGGGGCGTGTCTGGCCTACAAGGTTCTCATCAGCTGGTGGTAGAATCGTCTTATTGCTCCTGGTGGTGGAATCGTCTTATTGCGCCTGGTAGTGGAATCGTCTTATTGCTCCTTACATCGTCAAAACCGCACGTCACCGTGTTTCGTCGAATGATCCTCACGAGTGCACTCTTGTCCTCGTATGTTATGAACTTTGTTGGCTGGCGGACTTCTCTCCGAAGTGTATTGGTTATATAATCGTGTTACGCCCGCCGAAAAAACATTCTCCTAAACCAAGTGGCAGCAGTCGTTTCGTGATTGCCAATGGTTTCGTTATATGGTGATAGTCAGCTGGCTTGACCTGACCGACTATACAAGGTTGCAAATAACTTGCTTGTAGAATAACTAGCTTGCATTCATGCGCGCATCTTGATTAGCAGCGCGAAAGGAAAAACATTGTCGTTAAAACGATGCAAAACTGTGTAACGATGTTTTGCTCGTTGGGTTTTTAGTTATTGCGGCCCATGTTTTGATTGGTATGTGCTCGCATTTCACTCATTAGGTTTTGCCTCAAAATTTGGTGTATATCTAGCCCGACCGTGGGCTGTGTTAATTTTGGCCATGTCGTGGTTGACTTCCTTCTCGTCACAATTCGCTTCCTCGATATGCGTCATCCATCTCGGTATTGGTCATCCTTCTCTCCTCGTCATGCTGTTTAAACCGTTCAGCCTTCGACACCCGACCGTCCAACTCCCCTTACCCGACTCCTCGTTCTTTGTGATATATGAGAGTTTTTATAAGGAACCCTCTCAGCTGCTTCCTGGATAACTCGCCCCGTCTCGATTATTGAATTCAGAATGGTATCACTTCTTAATTTCTACTCCTACTAAGCAAGCGGTTATATTTTTTTTTGTGTAAATTCTTTTTTTTTTTTTTTTGTGTGGGCCAACTTGCTGTTTAATATTAATTGCACTCGCGAACGGGCTCTTATGTTCTATTATTTCTCCTCATCTTCTACTTAAGCACTATGCCCGTTTTTCTTTTTCTTCGGTTAACATAATTTTTTCCTAGTCTTATTTGTCGTCTAATTAATAGTTGTGTGTCATGTTTTTTTTCATCTTTCCCTTTTTAATCGTTATATTTCGTGTTTATTTTTTTTTCACTTTGTTATGATACCGAGCCGTATGGGCCTTTTCGGAGTTTTGTTACTTTCCTTGCTGTTACTTATTATTTTGTGTAATGAAAAGTGTCGTCCTTCTTTCTCTGCGATGGTGGCTTTTGCTCTAGTCGTCTTGGCGTCTTTAATATTTTTATTTTCCCATATCACCTTACTAACTGGTGTATTTATTTCCTGGGACATTCCCAATTTTTCCATCACTATTTTGTGAGGCTCTGTTTCCCTTTTAACGCTTTTTTCCCGCTCACTGTGATCGCTACCGCAATGTCTTGTTTGCCCATTTTAAATATGTCTTGTTTAGTTGTAATTGCACGGTCATTAATCCTTGGCCGTGATACTTTTTCTCTCTCTTCCGTTCGTTTATTTGTTAAATTTTCTATCGTTGTTCTGCGTACGCAGCATGAAATTCTACTTTGTATAGGCACAGGGTTCTTATAAAAGTTATAGTGATCCCTATCACTACCGGTATGCTTGTCCACGGATTTTTCAATGGGGCATAAGTTAGATTCTTTAAACCGTAGCCTTTTGTTTTAATGTCTTGTACATCAACCCCGAGGTCAAATAAGGTTTTTTGATTTATATAGGAATATACTTTTTCAATTCCATTCCAAATTGGGACTTCTCTTAAGTCCACGTCCTGTGTTTCTATTCTGTTTATGTTGTCTGGTAGTAATGTAACGTTTGTGTCCCATTCATAATTTGTCTCGTAGTATTCAAGTCGTATAAAATCAGTGTGTACTACCATATGCGGGGTCAATCTTATAATGCCCACACCGTCTAGGATTTGCTGTGTCATGTTTCCGTTTATTTCAATGGTTATGTTTGTTTTCATTGGTGCAAGGTATTTCCAATTATTTCTAGATCTTGTCGCGAACCACATAGTGTGGTTAGTCACTACTGCTTTAGCTTGGCACCGCACCGTATTTTTCTCTAAAATAATTCCAGTCGCACAATTTTGGGCCCTTTTCAAATTTTCCTGGACCGTGCTAATGTCACATATTGTGACGCCTTTTAATTTAGTACATTTAGTGCATTCGTCGCTTGTTAGAGTGTACCCCCAATCACTCTCATATTTAAACATGACTATATTTTCTTCTATATGTCTAATGATTTGTCAATTGAGGCATAATTGCAACTCGGCGTGTTTCGAAATATTCTGTTCCTACAAGCGGTACGAAGAACTTAAAATTTATTCGTTCTTTGTCTATAAGCTCATGCTCATAATTGATATTGTTCAGCATATCAATCGTAATTCGTCCGTCTTTGTCATGCGGAAATGATAATCCTCCGTCTATAGTGGGTTCTAATAATTTTAATTTGTCTATCAGAGCGCCCGGTGAAACTAGACTTCTCAAAATATTATTTGCTGATGTATGCTGTGTTAAAGCCGTAACGAGTGTATCTAACTTTTTCTCCAGCTTGCTGCTGAGACTATTTAACCATAAACCCATTTCTAATAGTCTGGTTTCTAGGTTGATAATATTTTCGATATTTTGGGTGAAGTTTGCGTATTCGACCACTTCAATTTTTTTTAATTTTTCAACTTTATCCTTCATGGCCATTAAATGTGTATCCATGTTTAAGACCGAAGCATTCACAAAACTATATGTGCTCTGCAGCACGTTTGCCTGGTGGATTAAACCGTTTTTTAATTTTTCTTCGTTGCCTCTAAGTTGGTCCATGTCATAGTCTAATCTAGTTCTGTCATTTGAGTCCATTGCTCCCAACGCCGACCATATGCTGCGTTTTCGCTCTCTAATATTAAAATATGTTTTTATTCGTCTTGCCGGTTGGTTTTTTTTCTATTGAGAACTTGTTAAAAGAGAATTTTCTTTACGATTAATGTAATTGTCATCATTGTCACATTTAAGCCAGTCGATTCGTCCACTTTATACATCGTTGACAATATTCTTTGGTCAACGTCATATGAGTTGATTATGCGCGTTTTGCACTTGCAATAATAAAAAAATAGTGTCGAGCGCCCTATGATACTCTGCTAACAGGCGCTCATCGCTTGCGTGTGCGCATCAAATTTCTGTCTTTGTTTTGTTCTCGGCAATGAACTCTAATGGAATCTAATACTAAATGATGTAAATAAATTCAATGTTGCATCTCGAGTAACTTCAACTCGATATGCATGTTTGACCGGCTAAGAATTAATATTATTTTGCAACGTCTGTTCGCGGGCCCGCGCATGATGATATTGCAACTTTTCACTTGCCAGCGGGTTTGCCGCTGAATTGTATGGCGCCCCCAGGGAGGCAAATTAAATTGCGCTCGCTTCTGCTTATCTTGTTCTATTTAAAATTAATGATTATACTTCGCTACAATTTATTCTTTACATAAAAAAAAATCTATAAAATAATTCTTTATAAAATTATTATCTCTTTTTTTTTGAAAATCGTTCTTATAGAGTTGAGTCGTGTTTTTCTTTTCAACTTCTGTCGGCATCGTTTATTTACTGTATATCGTATCGCGCTGTGGTGCGTTTTTAAAAACTCATGTCGTCCGACAAAACATGTTGTCAAATCTATAGTCGGCTGTTATTTCTCTAAAAAAAAAATACAAATGCAAATTCCTGAATTTAGTCATAGTAACGCTTTAATCGGTTATTATGAACTTTCTCAAGGCGATTGCCGTTTTTTATTACTGTGGTCATTTCGCTTGGAATTTCGACCACTTCATAAGGTCCTCTCCACATATTTTGGAGCTTTTGACCTGGACCAGTCGAAACATGTTTTACTAACACAAGATCTCCCCACATAGGTTTGAAGTCGTTGGAAGTCTTGTCGTAGATTAGCTTGCGACCTTCTTTACTTTTGATTAAATTGGCCTTCGCATTCGCATGCAGGTCATAAAAGATCTTTTCCATCTCTTCAGCATACGTTTTGTAGTTAATGTCATCTAGGTTTTTTCGTTTGTATATGGAGGTCGGTATGCGTGCCGCACGTCCATATAATAGGTGGAATGGAGTATAGCCCGTGGATGAATTCACGGTTGTGTTATACTCGAACATAAAAAATGGGAGAAATTGATCCCATGTGCTAGGCTTTCCGCCGACAAACTGTCTTAAATATGTTTTCAGTTCGCGATTTGATCTTTCTACTAAATTAGCCTGTGGGTGGTACGGACTAGTTGTAATCTTTTTAATCTTCAAAATTTTGCACACGTCTTTCATTAGTGCGCTTACAAAATTTGTGCCGTTGTCTGTAACTAGTTCTAACGGCGCACCAAATTTACATATATAATTTTTGACAAAAGTTTCCGCTACTGTATAGCTCTCTTGATTTTGCATTGGTGCAACAACTAAGTATCTAGTCAAGTCATCTTGCATAACTAGACCATATCGGTTTCCATTATCGGATTCGGGTAACACCACGATATCCATATATAATTTTTCAAATGGCTCTGACGCAGTCGTAGTGATCTGCATCGGAATCTTGTTTGCTCTGCAAATTTTATTCTTTTGGCAGGAGTCGCACTGCCGGACATAATTCTCAATATCGCGCCTCATATTAGGCCAAGTAAATAATGTGCCAATTCTTTGGCGCATACGCCGTGCTCCAATATGTCCTCCTAAAGGCGCGTCGTGAAATTCTGTCAAAATCGTTTCTACCTGATCCGGCGCTACTAGTGTACGCTCGCTATCAGCATTGTATAAAATAATTTGCTTTTCTAGCTAACTTGCCAGAAATTGAATCATTTCGAGAATCTCTTGTTGTTTTATTTTTCTAAAAGAAATTAAATGAATAACCCCGGCAGCTTTCACGGCCGTGGGGCTTTTTTTGAAACTTTCCAAAAATAATAAAAAGAATTTACGGCAGTCGATTAATGAATTTCCACTACCGTCTAAGATGAAGCCGCCTTCATTCTTATCTTTTAAATTCAGTATCCCATCTTTTACATATTCGTTCAGTCCATGTGATAGCTGATACAGTGTCTTAAGTTCCCTGTATGCTGTCCGACTGTTTAAAATGACGATACGAGCTTCGATATTTCTCTCGTTCAATATTCTTTTCGAGACTTCCACTGTCTCGCTTGGTATCAGGTCATTTGATAATGCCTGTGAAAAATCCTCATATGAAATGTCAACGAGCCGTTGCTTATCCTCATCTTCTACGACATCTGCAATGTCTATAGCACCCAAATCTTTAATTGTGCCATTCAAATCATCTAATGTGGTTTTTTGCTGCTCTAATAGGCGCTTCTGTTGACGCGTAATCATAGCTATTTGCCTCCGGGGTGCACTTTCTTGCCCCTGACATGTCCCGTCAGACAGTCTTGATAAAAAATCTGCGACTATATTCTCGCTTCCTTGTTTATATCTGATGCTGCATTCCAAACCTTGCAGCTTCAGTCTCAGTCTTGTTAGCGTTGGAGACGTCTCTTTAAGCCTCCAAATCGCTATAAGAGGTCGATGATCCGTGTAAACGATAAACTTTTGACCAAAAATGTAGTGTCTGAAATATTCTACAGCCCATACAATTGCCAGAAGTTCCTTTTCTATTATATGATACCTTGTTTCTGCACCTACAAGTGCCCGACTCGCGAATGCGATCGGCCGGTGCATGGATTTTTCATTCGACAAGACGGCACCAATAGCATAATTGCTAGCGTCCGTCGTAATAACAAAAGTGTCCTTATAATCTGGCCGGACTAAAACAGGCTCTGTTATCAGCGCGTTTCTAAGGAATTCGAACGCTTCCTGGCATTCCTTTCCCCACACAAATTTAGCGTCTTTCTTCAACAAATCATTGAGCGGTTTGCGTTTTTCCGCGATGTTAGGGATAAATTTACCGTAAAAATTTACTGTGCCCAAGAACGATCTTATACCTTTTACGTTAGTGGGCGGCTTAAGGCTTTGTATGGCCTGTATATTTGCATTTGTGGGCTTAATGCCGTTTTCATTAATGACATGACCCAAATATTCTATTTCTCTCTTTAGAAATTGGCATTTCGATGGTTCAATTTTCAAATTATGTTTACGCAATGCTTGCAGTATCTTACGCAGATTAACATTGTGATCGGCGATTGTGTCGCCAAAAACTATAATATCATCGAGGTATACAAATGCTTTTACATCCCCGATCTCAAACAAAACAGTATTCATTAGCTTTTGAAAAGTTGAAGGACTGTTCTTCAACCCCATTGGCATTCGCGTAAATTCAAAATGGCCTTTTGGCGTAGAAAAAGCCGTTTTTGCCGCATCACGGCGGTCTATTGGGACTTGGTAAAAGCCCGATTTTAAATCGATGGAAGAAAAATATTTCGCTTTCCCCACATTATCCAATATCTCGTTGATAAGCGGTATCGGATATACAAAAGGTTTAGTCACCTCATTCAAAGCTCTAAAATCAACCATGATGCGATACTTTTTGTTGCCGTCGGCATCTGGTTTTTTTTGGTACGCATAGTACCGGTGCATTCCAAGGACTTGTGCTAGGTTTTATTATGCCTTGCGCCTTCATTTCTTCGATTTCTTTATTTATGTGCCTTTTCGTAGCCTCAGGAAATCGGTATTGCCGCTTATTAATTGGAATCTCAGATGAAGTTTCAATCCTATGTGTCGCGGCGTCAGTAATAGTTAGCCTGTCGCCCTCAAAAAAGAAAACATCTGCATAATTTTCCACAATTGTTTTGATTATTTCGAATTCTGAGTCAGATAAATGGTCTTAGTCTAACACCTGTCGTAGTTTTCTGATACGTTCCATGCCTCTTGACTCCGGTGTCAACTTGTGCTCCAATAGGTCACAATCGAGCCTTGAGTCTAGGTTTACTTCGCGCATTAGTATGTTCTCTGAATTTAATACATTGTCTTCTGGTATTTCGTCAAGGCGGGTGAGGTGCTCTTCTCAACTCATGTCGTTTGATTTAATTGATTTCTCTCCGTCTATAGTGAAAATGTCTCGCAATTCATTTTGTACTAGCACCCTTTTTCGAGCTGCTAAATAAACATGCCGGCTAAGGACTTCTTCCTTTGGCACGCTCCATGGGCTCATATCGTCTGGACCTGTATTTCCATACTTTTTGAAAACGATGTAATCGAAATTATTTCCTACTTGTAGGGTATGCTTCTTCAAAAATTCAACGCCGATTATTCCGTCAGATGGCAAATCATTGAATATGTGAAATTCGGTCGGGATTAGAAAATCTCCGACGATTAAATCTAGGATGACGGTTCCTAAAGTCTTTACGACTTCACGTCCGATACCCTCAAAAGTATTAGTGTTTCGCGTGTTAATTGATACATTGAATCGTCTTACTACATGTGCACTTAACATATTCGCACATGCGCCCGTATCTAGGATAAAATTTAATGTTTGCTGCACATTTTGCCGTGCCAGCAATGTAATCATAAGGTGTCGGCTGACATCAAAATAAATTCGTTTAACCACACAGACACTATTGTCTCGTATGTGGTTACACGCTGTCTCCCAGTCGGAAATTTCTATGTTGCTGGGTTCATTGGTACATCTCCGCCAGTCAACATTCTCGCATATTTCTGCAAAATCATCATTAAAATATTCTTTCGCGAATGGATCCATGATACCATGACTTTGTAGTTCGGTGTCAATCTTATTAAAATTACTTATTCCTAATGCTCTTTGGGGCGCTCGGTTTGCATTGCTGACGAGGCCCCCACTATTTAGTTTTTTGGTTGCTGATGTTGATTATAATATTGGCCTGACTGATTATAACCGCCGTTGTAGCCGTGACTGTTAGTATGGTAATTATTGGTACCAGATGTTCCTGCTCTGGGACCATTCACATTGTTGCTATTATTATGTTCCCGATTTGATGCGTACCCTGGCTCGTATCGCCAATCCTGTGTCGCGCGATTGTTAACTATCCCGTTCCACGGTGGCGACCCGCGTGTGTTGCGGTTCCACCCATTATTTTGTCTTTGATTGTCTCGAGAATAGTTGTTGTTTCTCTGATTATTTTGGTCGTAATTGTCATACCTCGGGCTGTCTCTATTTTGATTTCTGTTATTTCTATTTGCCGGTGGCGGTCCTGGATAATTTTCTGAATTTTGTCTCCAAGAACGCTCATTATTTTCAAAATTTTGTCGCCCACCGTTATCGCGAGCATTTGTTGCGTAATTAGCCCCTTGATAATTTTCGCGGCGAAAATTATTGTCTCGCCGTTGATTGTTATTGTTCTGGCTATTGAAATTGTTTTGATAAGGTCTATTACCATTCGAATTTTCTCTTTGGCGAGCGTTATTGTTCGGCGGGCTAGATGGCCACCGTCTTCCTTGCGCGCCTTGCTGCCGCTCGAGTAAATCGAGACCACGCATTCTGTTTTCTATGTCAGCGAGCTGCTCACATTCCTCGCACTGTTCTTCTAAAAATTCCATAAGTCCATCCAAGCTCAAATTTCGCTTGCCACGGGCCATCTGTTTCAAGTGATTATTTCTTAAACCTCCTATGAAGTGCAATCGGAGACTTTTTTCCATGGCGGAGTTACCTCCACCGTCTTCATATACATCTAATAACTCTTTTATATCTGAAGCGCGTCTTTTGTATGAGTTAAATTCTTCGTTTGGCTCCTGTCGTAACGTCTCAATTTGCTTTATCACAACTTCTATCGCCTGCACAGTCCCGAATTCTTTTATCAGATTTCGCTTGACTGCTGGCCAGGTTACTGCCCTAATTCGTGGCAATGCTGCTGCAGCCTTGCCTTTTAATTTTAATTAAACTACATATATTAATGCAGTCTGAGGTTCATTCTCGGGAATCTCGTCTGCGAAATGTTGAACGTGGTAGAGGAACGCCTCTAGCTCGTCCTTAGACCCATTAAATTCGGGGATGCATTGCAATGCATCGGCTTTTGGAAATTCATAAGCCATATCGTCTGGGATGTTTTCGCCAAATTTGAGTTTTCTAAGTGTCTCCTCAAATTCTCGACTCGCTTCTAGAAAGCTTTGTTTTAGTACTTGTAATTGTTCCTGAGCTGCTGTCTCGTTTGGGTCCTCGTCACTGCTATCTGACCCGCTGTCAAAATTTCCTAAACTATTTCTTACGTAAATTAATCTTTGCTGTTCTCTAGAGATCTCTGCCTCCTCTGTCTCGCCAAATCGTGTTGACGATAGCACTTGGTTGGTGCGTGACCTGCTTACCGAACTTGGTGCTCTTAATTCTGCGTTAATGAAAGTTGACGGTACGGTTCTTTGAATCCGTGATTGATTAAGGGTGAGAAAATCAGTATCAGTGACTGAATTTGATCTCCTTTGCAATCCTTTGTAAAATCGGTTCCTACGCACGGCGTCAAATGCCGGTTCAGTAAACCTAATCTCACGTCCGCGCAATTGAATCACTCGGTCGGTCATTAATAATGTTATGGTTAATAGTGTATCTGTTTGCTATTATAGTTGTTATTGTAAAAAAAAAGAAAATGAAACAAAATCACTCGGGAAAATTTCCTATGCCCCTTTGCCTTGCGGACCTGATTCACCAATATGAACGAAGTTCAATACACTCGAACGAGCGGAAACCCACTCAAAATGATATAGTATCCGTGCAATTAAAAGAAAATGCATATGAAAGCGAAATAACATTCGAACAAACGTTCTGGTATCCTAAAAAAAATTAAGAAAGAAAAACAAAATGCATCTAGAATTTAAAATTTTTTCCTCAATATTCAGGTTTTTGTTTAATTTGATTTATCGGTTATTTAGATTTGTGTTAGTATTCGCGCCTATCTGTGATATTTTAGCGGGTCGCTTACGGATGGTCCGGGCTTGCCGCTGTGCTATTAGTACGGTTTATAAGATTCGACACTAACTGCAAGCGGTGTCGTTTTATTTAAAAGGAAAAATAACAGTATAATATAATATCAAACAAAAAGGGTTAGTATTGAATGCAAGCAATTAGTTTTTTAAAAGCAAGCTGCTAAATGTAATTGACTGATCAATCATAAAAAAAAATGAAAACTGCCGAAAAATCAATACCGCTGCCGCTGGCCAACCGCTGTTAGCAAACCAAAAACCAAGAAAAATTGAATCTGCCGTGCGGTTTTAATAAAATTATTTAATATTAGTGTTTCAAATGTTTCATAAATAATCTGAAAATCATGAAAAACATTCACGGCCGTACAACGTTAAAACAGCTGACACTGCATAAACGTAGGTACACTTGCACTTGCCGTACGGCGGGTGTTTTGTTGGTTTAGTTTATTCACCGCTACCGTTGGTGAAAAATAACACCTTCGCTCGCGGCGCTGGTACCGCGCTGCGAGGAATAATTCTACGAAATATGCCAACAAACACTCGTCGGAATGTTCGCGCGTAAGATTTCTTCAACATGCCACGGACAAGAAGGCTGCTAGTGATAAATTCAAGCCAAGCAAAAGCAAAACGTTTAAAGTACTCACCAAATTAGCTGCGTCATCTTTTTGTCACTTAGGAATGTCACTCAGTTTATAATTTTTTTATTTGTTTGTTCGTTAAGAAACCACTGATCACTATTATTCAAACACAGAACACTCAACGCGCACACATAATAACAATTGATGAAATAACTGACTGTTGATTGAATAACTGAAATAACTAATTGTTAAACAACTGATAATAAACGTAATTGGCTCCGTAAAACATTAATTTGTATTGTGCCGTGTCAAATAAATGTTATGTGAACTGAGATTAACTTCAGAGAGTGGTTACACCCCACTTCTGACACCATACAATGCAAAGACTTAGCTTTGCCAGGGACTTGTGATAAGCACGAAGAGTCCCTGTAAGTGCAGGGAATTAAAACATCCGCACTGATTCTACTTTGGAAATCGAATGTTTTATTAATTAATTTCAAACTTAATTCTACCCTACCAAAAAGAGTCGGAGAGAAACAATTCTCTTGTCCGATTCTTCGTCCTGTCCTTGTTAATCCTAACACTTTTAATTAGTTAGTTATGCATTTGTATCTTCCGTCTCGCTCAATTTACTCGCGGACAGGCGTCACTTACTCAATTGAAAATCGTTCGGTATTCATTATTATTATTATTATTATTTTAGGTTATTTGCCATGTGGCCGTCATCGTTTCGTTCTCATCGGAAACGGAGCGTCGCATTTCGACTTCGAATGCTATAGAAAAAAAAATAATAAAGTATCGTTCTCTTGAAATTAGTAGAATTGCTGAGTGCTTTAAGAAATGCTTATTAATCATACATGCGCGGCTATTATTTCAGAACCTGTCTGTGAGAACGGAATGTCGTGATTTATTCCTAATTCAAGAAACATGCATGAACAAGAATATTCCTGTCCATGGGAATGTAATGCAAGAGTTTATGAGAATCAAAAATGCTTATTAATTTCTTGGAAGGCCTGTTCAATGTAGTTTCGTGATTTTCACATTTTGATACATTACAGACGAAGTTACAGTCCAATTACAATGAAATTCAATAGTGTGTCTGAGACGGCTAGACCTTTTATTTGAAACTTATTTTGTGAAAATCGGTTCAGCCATCTCTGAGAAAAGTGAGTGAGTTTGAGTATTCTTCGGAATATGTTTCTTTTCATAGCTAGATTTCACATTTTTAAACATAACAGGCAAAGTAAGAGTCCGATTGCAAAACAAATCAATAGGGTCTTATGGGGCAACTAGACCTTCCATTTGACACTGATTTTAGAAAAATCGGTTCAGCCATCTCTGAGAAACATGAGTGAGATTAAACAGTCTTCAGAACACGTTTCTTTCCATAACTTTTGAACAACATGTTCAATCTCTATAAAATTCAAAAGTTAAGGGTTTTTTAGGCAGCCCGTTCATTTAAAACCAATTTTGTTCAAATCGGTTTTGTAGTTTCTGAGATAATGATGTTTCGTTATTTTTACATTTTGATACAACTAAACTAAACTAAAAATCCGATTATAATGAAATTTGATAGGGTCCTTTGGGGCAGCAATACCTTTCATTTGCAATTAAATTCATGAAAACCGGTCAAGCCATCTCTAAGAAAAGTGAGTGAGAATAAAAAGTTGCTCATACACTCGTCGAACCGAGTCGAGTGATATATATCATTCGGCCCTTTGGAGCACTTTATATCGTCGTTTTTGAAGTGATTGCTGCACCTTCCTAGGAGAAAGGCAAAAACAATCAGAATAAGCCTGGTCACATTTTTCAAGTTTTTTCATGTTTTAATTTTTGGTCACTTTTTTCGAAATTTTGGTCACCAAAGTCACTTTTTCTGACCAGTTTGACCGCTTCCAGCCCTGAAAATGTGAATATCACGAAACTTCATTATCTCAGAAACTGCTAAACCGATTTAAATAAATTGGTACCAAAAGACGGGCTTGTTTTTTTGAACCATTTGTAGATTAATTTTATTATGATTGAATATATGGTTCAAAATTTATGCAAAAACCGTGTTTCAAAGACTGTTGAAACTCACTCACTTTTCTCAGAGATGGCTGGACCGATTTTAACAAAATTAGTGTCAAATGGAAGGTCTAGTTGCCTCATAAGACCTAATTAAATTTTATTGTAATTGGACTTTAACTTTGTCCCTTATGTACAGCAAAGCAAAGCCTTGGTGCTACATTCCGATTCAGAACTTGACCTTCTGTTTTTTATACACAGACTCCGCAGCCGACTGTTTAGTGCACAGGACAATTGCGGGGTTAGCGCCGTCATAATATCCTATCAAATTTTATTGCAATCGCACTGTAACTTTGTCTGTTTGGTATAAAAATGTGAAAATCACGAAACTTCATTATCTTAGAAACTACACGAGCAACTTGAACAAAATCGATATCGAAAGAACGGGCTTGTTTTTTAAATAATTTTATCATATTTGGTATTGTGAACCACATGTTGGGGAGGGGGGGGGGGAAGCTCATCAAATCTTCCGGCCCTCTTCTTAGCATAATGCTATGAAGAGCCAGGTGAACACCCACCGATTACCTGTCGATCTTCCCAATTCGAGAGACGTCTGCACATAATTATCTCAAATCATAATATTTCGCTCATCATATCACAAAAGATTGCGATAAAATGAGCGAAACGGAGATAAGGAAAGCATCGGGTACAGGGCCAAGTCCCCCCCGGCTGGCGCTAAAATATGAGCGTTGGAGAGCTTGTGTGAGAACTCTCCCATCCGTGACCGGGTTGATTGGAATGAAGTGTCAATTCGCACTCGATTCAGGACCTGTGGTCTACTTAATCCACTCTTCACTATGGTTGCTTTGAAGCGCCTAGGTTTGGATGCGAGGGCCTTTGAGGGTATTTGCCGGTCCTGCTCGAGATGCATGGGTGTGTTTATTGTTCATGAATTTATTTATGCATTTTGGGTAGGATTGGTGGATGTTTCGGGGGGCTTTTTGCGTCCGGACCTGTGGTAATCTGGAGTAGTCGTGCTGGGAAGAGCTGTATGTACGGACAGACCGATCCTGGAATTTTGTTTGTATATTTCTTATTTGTTTGAAATTATCATTATTTTTAGTTTATGAATTTATTGTTAGGCCGTTACAAATTTTATTTTCATTTTATGTCACCCCCCCTTCAAAAACCTTGAATATTGGAAGGGGAAGAAAAAAGAGCTCAAACCGTTTTGTTCATTTCATTGGTTTTCCGACAGCATAAATGCTTAATTTAGCAACAAACAAGTCGGGTGACAGCGAGAGTGTCGTCGAAAGGCAAGCGAAATAAATACTAATAATAATAAAGTGTTATTTTTCAACATTTATTTGAGTGCAAGTTACAAACGTCATAACTTGCACACAAACTTTGATCAAAGATATTTCTTTTTTTTTCGTCTCGGTGTTATTTATTTTTTGCCACCCCCTTTGATAACTTTGATAACCTTGGACATAAAAAGGAATTGGAAATTTGTATCAGCCTTATTATTATTATTATTAATATTAAAATAGCTATCTGTTCCTTCATTTATTTTTATTTAAATGCTTCTTAATTTATCCCTTTGCGCATGTTAACTCCTTCATTTCACCAGTCACGACATAATTCCCTAATATTTTCATTCTTTTTCTCACAATTCGCACCATTCACGAGCATTTCCACGATCCCCACTAATGCACGATAGAATGAAAAGAGAGGTAGAGACCCAGAAATCGAGCATCGGATTCGCCAACAGACAAGCTTATAATTATTTATTATTATATTTCTTTGAAATCCATAATTATAATTATTATTATAGTAACTATCATTGATCGTTACTATAAACTCGTAACGATCAATCATATTTTGAACGTTACTATATCTTTAATCATTATATTATATTGTTGCAAATTGTTTTTTTTTTTTCAACATCTTTGAATGTAACAAAGTGGGAATGGGGCTAGTAAGTTAATGTACCAGAACCTGGCCGGACATTGCACCTACCCAGGGGAGGACCCGGATACGACCACCCATGTGAGTCTAGAGTATCACACATGCCGACACGTGGACACGGGAAGGATTAAAGTAGGTGTATAGACCAGGGGGTTAGTCCCTAGATATGCTGACTGCTGACTATGCGGAAAGCACGACTATACACTTAACAATGACAATGACAATGACCACATGTTTGTCAAAGTTATGAACAAAAACGTGTTCAAAAGACTATTTAATCCTACTCAAATTTGTCAAATATAGCTTGACCGATTTTCACAAAATTAGTGTTATATGGAAAGCCTAGTTTGCCCATAAAACATTAATAAATTTTTGGCAATTGGACTATTACTTTGTCTGTTATGCTTAAAAATGTGACATCAAGCTATGGAAAGTAATATAAACCAAAGACTACTAAAACTCCTCACTTTTCTCATGACTGGACTGATTTCAACGAAATTAGTGTTATATGAAAGGTCTAGTTGCCTCAAAAGACCCTGTTGAATTTTATTGTAATCTTGTCTGCTATGTTTCAATATGTAAAAATTATGAAACTTCATTATCTCAGAAACTACACAACCGATTTGAACAAAATTGGTTTTAAATGAACAGGCAGTCTTCAATACCCCTAACCAAGCATGGAAAAGTTCACTCACTAGCAATATTTCATGCAAATGTGTTCTTTGATTTATCAATTATCGTTCAACTATTTCCACTCGCGTACAAGTTTTCCATAGAAACGCTGCTGATTGTTTTTCGCTTCTAAGAGTTCCGAATACCATAGAAGGAGACTGAATGATTCAAACACGATAGTATTTATTGTATCCAAGTTCACTTGCATTCAACATTATCGCGAGAAGCTTTGAGATATAATCGCCAGTGATACAAAATTATGAATCCAAATGAACGTTAGATTGCGTTCAATTGTTTGCTTGCCGGAGCAAATAGGTATCATCAATGCTTACGGAAATTGTAGCATGGTGCAATAGCATCTGATACTTGAAACCACCAAGAATCATTGTGGTATATCACGGTGAAAGCACGACGTGGAGTAGCCGAATTACGCCTACAAGCAACCAACATTTGAAAGAATCATTGCGATCGCTTGAGTGCAATCGTTTACGATTCTTTCGTGAAACACTCGCTATATGTTGCTCGCTCCGCCTAAAGCAGGCAATACTGAAACAAAATCATCGAAGAAAGCTACCATATATTTCTTTGCTTTAAGTTGTCTCTTGCAAGCTTGAGAATGTGTAGCTTTTAATAGCGATGGTTTGCTAGGATTGAAAGCTTATAAATAGCACGTTCAGAAATGATACCCGAATGATTGTTATGCGATACGAGTTTTTCCATCCTTGCCCCTAACTAACGAATTTTATGATGATTGAACATGTGGTTCAAAGGTTTTGAAAAGAAACGTGTTTAGAGAACTTTCATTCGTTTCGCCAAAGATTTCAACAATCTTAGTGCAAAATTGAAGGATAAGTTGTCTGTTTTCCTGAAACCGGAAGTCGCAAATTCGGATTTTAAAATGAAGTATGGAGTTGATTCCTGGCTTATGAGCGTCATCTCGGGTACTGAAAAACTTGCATAGGGTAATGTCTGTCCCTTTTAGACTGGTTTGCAGAGACCGGAAGCTAACAGCCCTATGTGCCAGTTCGTGATATCCTCGCTCAGCGAAACTTGCCATACATGCTACTTGTTTATAGCTATTGGAAGAGCATCAAGGTGCCCATTTAACAGCGAAACGAATTTCGGATAAAAAAACATGTTGGTTTTAGTATTAGATAGTTTCAGCTAGTAGTCGGCTGCGAGGATAAAAAATTTAGCTTATAAGATATTTTAGATCATAAGGCATTACTGCCGTAATCTCGCAGACTGACGTATGCGACAGCGAGTAAAATTTTCAGTACGAGGCGTTTTCCAAAAACGTTTGTATAATGAGTATTAGGACGAATTTCAACAATCTGATCTGTACATAATGCATTAATATAATCACAAAACATTGCCGAACGTATGACTTGTGGAAAAAGGTTCATTAACTGAGGTTATGTTACCAACGTCATTTTGTTGTAGAAACAGCGATTTTTATTTCACTGTTTCTACGACCGATTGACGTACATCCATCGTAGTATGCGACAAGTCGCTCAACTTTTTTTTTCATAATTAAATTTAGTTTGGAATATACTTAATAGCATTCGTGGCCTCTTCCATCTTCCATCTGCACTTCTTCCGTACTAAAAGCAAGTGCGCTTTAGTTGTCCACAAGCATGGACCAAGCTTCGTTACCTTAGAGGGCTACAGTATGATCAAAGTTTCGAAGATAGTCAACTGCGTTCCGCGGTGAGTTTTATCTGAGCAGTGCGTCTTCCGGAGTTCAAAAAAGGCACGATTTTCCACCATAGGACCTCGAGGAATTTCTCTGCTAATGTCGTTCGCGGTAATCACCGGTTAGCCTAGGTGCACGCACTTGCCAACTTCCTCGATTTCATCCCCGCTAAGCTGAATCCGTGGTCGGAGATTAACACGGTCTTCTCTGGGGTCAATTGTAGTCTTCTGTACATCATCTCGATTCAGGAAATATCCATATTGAGTGGTATTCGATAATTTTGGGATATTTTTCAGAGAGCAGAAGTAGTCATCTTGGATTTCAAAGAGGCTCAATTTCTGGCCTCTGGGTATCATTCTGATTCCGGAAATTCTCATATTGGGTGGTATTTGGCCATTTTGGTCTATTATTAAGAAACCAAAAGCTGCCATCTTAGAATTCAAAATAGTCTCTGGGGGCCATTCTTGGATCCAGGGCATCATTTCGATCATTTCAAGCTATTTTCCGGAAAAATTGTTTCAGATATGTGTTTGACTTGGACGGAACCCTTCTCTTGCAGAGAACAGATAGGTGTCGATCCACCATAGAAATGCTTCATGCTCCCAAAAACATTTACATGCCAAATTTGCTTAAATTTGCAAGTCGTTGAATGCAATAAAAGCATCACAAACATAGTTGGGTTGGATTTACGTCACGTTGAGTGGAAATGGCGGTTTCGTCATTTCGTTTTCGCGTATTAATGACGCTAGTTTTTGCACTTTTGATAAAATTTCGGTGCCTATAGATTCGGTTTGGTGTGTTCTATCATTTAATCACAAGAAACACAAATCGGCAACTTTGGCGCTTACGTCAGTTCGCGAGATTACGGCAGATTAGATATAGTTGGCTCCGCAAAACATTAAATTGTATTGTGCCGTGTTAAATAAATGTTGTGCGAACAAAAAAAAAAGACCGGAAGCTACTATCTAGAAATTTAAAATTGCGCCTGAAGATGATTTCTGACCTCAGGGTATCAAACCGCTTCCGCAAATCCTATTGGATGATATTTGGTCACTCTAGGATGTTGATCGGAAACTGTCGCCAACGAAATACCCAGATTAGTCAATATTCGGCCATTCTATTATGTATTCAGGCCATCTGGATTTAAAATGAGGTTTGAGGCTGGATTCTGGCCATTGGGTATAATCCAGGTTTCAAAAACATATATTGAATGTCATTGGTCATTTCTTTATCGATTGGTATAATATCAGTAACATCAACTGCGTTAAGAAATTTCATATTCACTGATATGATAGGATCATTCAACTTAATGTATAAAGAATAAAAACTTTAATTTTATATTATTTGAAAGGTACTGACTAGGGTTTGCAATATTCCCGGGAAAAGGGAATGAAGGGGGAATAAATCTAGCAAAAATGTGATTTCAAATAAAGTTTATTTTAAAAGATATTTTAAACAAATTTTTGTTTACAATTTTACTATCAATTCGCATAAAATAATTTTCTTCTGTAAAACTTCGCTTAAGTCCGCTGAATCACTATGGTGTTTGATTTCTAGCCCTACAAAGATAGTCTGCGTCAATTTGACTCCTCACTTTTAGTTACATTGCCCTCTTCTTTTTCAAATAGCGCGAAATCCTTCTCGTTTTTCAAAAAACTTAATTCTTGTATATGTTATGTGTCGATTTGTGAACACCGTAATACTTACTAATAAAATAATACTTATTATTAAATATCGAACGAAAACTTGCATTTTGAATGATTTAAAATTCATGCATCTATTTAACGCCAAAATAAGACTATCTCTCTGGGCTAGAATACTTCTAAATCACCGATTCCAGCTCTTGCTACATATCATTAGAAACTGTAGTGTTCAATACTTTAAGTTGCCTTAGATGAAGAAAAAAAAATACTTTAAGTTGTTGAAGAGTAAGCTGAGTGCTATAGACAGGCATTAAACGAGGCTACTTTAAGTTGCCTTAGATGAAGAAAAAAAATACTTTAAGTTGTTGAAGAGTAAGCTGAGTGCTATAGACAGGCATTAAACGAGGCAAATATTTGCTATTTTTGCTCAAAACTCTGTTTGCTTAAACAATAGCAAAGTTTCTTTGCTCATTTTTTATCAAATATATTTGCTATGCCATTACACGATGCGAATTATTTTCAAAAATTAAACTGTGTAGCATTATAGTTTTCCTTGGCACAACAATATTTCAAACACTTTTTGATTTGGTACCACCCTTGATTAGAAGGTAGTATTCCGTGTAAGAATTTTGATTGTTTAACTAGAACGTTATTTGGCAGAAGGAAACGACATAATACTAAATGATAATTTTTCATGTGAAATCGAGGCCACGACCCAAGTTACACTGGCTGAGCTTTACAGGTTTCAAAATTGTTTTATCTACGAACAAGGAAAAAAACACTATTTGCTCAGTAGTAAACTAACCGGCAAAGAAGGACGTCCAACGAAGCAAATATTTGCCTAATTTTTCGTTGACTGAATAAGACAGCAAATATATTTGACATTATATTACACGACAAGCAAATATTGACCGTCATTTCAAGCAAATATTTGCTTCGTATAGTTCCCACTTCAAAATAGATGAAGAAAAAAAAAAAAGTTCCCACTTTAAAGCTGTTATACACATTGACGACGTAAACATATTGAATCTTGCGAAGTTTTCCGAGGAACTAAGGAATCCCGGGATCCCGGGAATCAATATTGCTGTTCCCGGGATCCGGGAATTCCGTGAAAAGGGTATTCCCGGGAAATCGTTCCCGGGAATGCAAACCCTAATGCCATCTGCCAATAGAATATTAGACGATTTCCAAGTGCTTCTAGAGCGGTTCTAGTGTTATCATTATGATTGCCTGATCAACCTAGGGATTTCGCGTTTGGTTTTTGGTGGAAATATTTGTAGAAGCTTTATCGTTAATTATAACTATTATTAGCCTCGGTAAAAGTGGAAAACTTGACTTTAGAGTGTGCTCATAGCGGATTTCAGGAAGTTATGATGGTACGCTTAATTTTAAATGATGCGCCGATAATTCTTGATTCTTCCGGAAAGCTTCATGTTTGAGAACTAAACATCCGTACACATTATTATCATTTTAAGATGGCAGCACCGTACAGTCGTCTACATGGATACTAAAAACATTGTTTCACCTTTCAGCAGTCATGTCTTGGCCTTGTCGTCAGTTGATTTTGACGACAAGTATACATCAAATTAACAGTGTATAAATTAGTGATGGGAAATATCGCCCAGAACGGACATCGATAACAATCGATAATTCCGAGACTTTTATCGATATTATCGATAAGTATCGATAATTTGACAGCTAACGTTTGCGGTGAAAATTTTTTTTTCAGATGATGAAAAAAAAACTATTTCAGATGGCGATGAAAAAAAAAAACTATGACAGATAATAGAGTTGGATAAATTTCCCATGGAAGGTTGTCATGTTAGCTTCCTCACAAAAAATATTACGTCCTTGCGTGCAGCCTTCCGACAGTTAACCGGAACATTCGCCATGGCGGACGAAAACATGCGTGTAGCCATGTTTTTAAGCTCTGTCTTCGTTTTTTTTAATTCCTCCTCCGTTTTCGAGACAAAATTGTTGGAATAGATCTTGCGCTTCAAATTTGCCCAGAAATTCTCGATGGGAAGCAGCTGGGGGACATTGAGCGGATTAGCCGACTTCGGTACCACATCAATATTCAGCCGCTCCATCTTCTCCAACGATCGCTTCGAATTGTTGGCCGACGTCAAATCTGGCCAGAACACCGTGTCTTCGCGCTTATGGTATTTCTTGATGAACGACGCAACTTCTGTCAGGCACTTCGTACTCAGGGATGCCACATGTACAGATTAATCTGTATTTTACAGATTTTTGGCCGAAGTAACGGTACAGAATCTGTATATACAGATATACAGATTTTCGTCGAAAAGTACAGATTTACAGATTTTTCGAAATTTTTTTTTTTTTTTTTTATTCTCGTTTATTTTCCGTCGGTCTAGTTCCGCCACTGTTGTGGCCAATCACCGACGCCCAGGGAGGCGACTCCACACCCAGGACCCTAACTCACGACCCGTTTATTAACGGACCGGCGCCAACGGCTTTACTTCCTCATGCGATGGAAGGCGTGATCCCAGAGATTTTTCGCCTCAGAAAATCTCCCGGTGTCGGCTAGGATTGAATCTAGACCAGTTGGGTTGGTTGTGAGTGGATCACGCCACCTCACAACCATCGACACCTATGTCGGCGGTGGGATTCGAACCCAGGCATCGAGCGTGGTTGACGGAGACGTTACCAACCACACTAGGCCCCCGCTCGTTTTTTAGAAATTGACATTATTTTTTTTTTAGCAAATTGAACATATTTCCAACTCCTCACACGTTTTAAGCTAAAAATTTCGTTTATGTACCATAAAAACTCAAAAAATACAAAGTTCTTTGTGTTTAAACAACACAGATTTTTTTTACAGATATTTTCGTTCCAGATACAGATGTTCAGATTTTTTCAAGGGAAAACACAGATTTAAATGTGGCAACCCTGTTCGTGCTATAAATTTCCCCGTTCACGGCCAGCCCGGAGCGAAAGAAGAGCAATTTTGACATCCCTTTCTCGCTGATTGACAGCAACAGCCGCACCTTCTTGGGGAACTTGGTCTGTGAAATAAACCTTACCTCGATGCTCACTTCCTTCGTGGGGGAGGTAAAATACGGAGAGCTCTGCTAGTCGTTGCCATCCAGGGTGAGATAGGTCTAGTCGTCCAATACCACTGCCGCGTCGCGATTCGCCGGGAAAATTGACTTGACCATCTTCAACCGCTGTCGCTGCGTCATTGCCTGCAGCTCCAAGACCAGTGGACGGGACTGCCGCTTCCTGCATGTATGTCCATGTTCTCCAGATGCTTTTTCACTGTTTTAGAGCACGCACCAATCTCTCTGCCAAGTGCACGCAGCGATTTAGCCACTTTTCCCTCGGTCTTCCTCCTTAGCATTCCTCGGAAGCTTCTTGTCGCTCAGGGTCGTTGGCCGTCCGGAGTCGGGCTTTCTTTCGATGCTCTGATCGTTGTCCAATAGTGTCAAGATGTTGTAGATGCCAAAACCGACATACCCGGGGTCCACAAAGTGCCGCACGATGTCCGTTTTTGACGCGGCGGGGTACCGTTCTTTGAACGCGCACACTTCTGAACGGAGTAGCTTCACTTTTTTCGCCATCACAGTTAGAGTTTGACTGATAGGGCTGTCAATTTTTTTTTTGCTAACTCATGGGTTACTATGATTGATGATGCATGAGTAGTTTCGTCAGTACGATTGAAGGTAAACCCATGAAAAATCGGCAATTTTTGTCCATTTTTTTTACCGCAAACGTTATTCGACAAATGCAATTTTGCTATATAAATTTGTTAAAAACAGAGACAGTGATGGCCCAAACAGAATGGATACGTTGCGTTGCGTTGACGTCAATGTGACAGTAAATGTATGGGCTAACTGTCAAATTGCCGCAAACGCAGCCGCAACGTATCCATTGTGTTAAGGCCTTGAATGACAAATCTTACGATACTGCAAATGAAAATTCAAACAACCGGACGTGTTAAACAGTTTGTTTTGGAAAGTCTTCGGGTTTTACGCCGAGAGTGCTTTCTACGGAGTAGTTTCAAGCCGAAGTTTATTTTGAAGGTTGTATAATAAGGGAAATAATTGAAGCAGGCAAAATTCTGTCAATTTTTAAATGGCCAAAACTTCACGAAAAATGAATCAATTCTGACAAAACAGGTTTCATTTTACTGGAAAACTGTCCTAGTTTCCTAGTGTTACTTGAGAACTGGACGTGACCAAGGTTCATTGGAAATGTTTCGGATTTCCGGAGTGTGTGCCAAAGTGTACATTTTTGCAACGCGTAGAACTTTTTATGATATTCTGTTTCACTTAGGTTTATATGTTGTCAATAAATAAGAATTTATTTCGGGTTCATTGGTAGCCAAAGATTGGAAATTCGCCAAGGGATCATCGAGGTATGAAGTTATTAAGTATGGGTGTTGATTTTGGCGGTTTTTTCCCTGTTGGGTACTAATTTTCTTTGAGCTTGGAGCACTCTAGCAGAATTCAATCGAACATTGTGGGTGTGTAGGTCATAGAGCAATTTATCTGGATTAACATTTAAATAGATCAGATTATTTTCACACGGATTTTCTCTAAAAGGTTATTTATGCAGATTTTCAAATTAACGTGGTTTTTACGCGAATTTTTGAATTAAAGCGGTTTATCAAGCGGATTTTTTAATTAACATGGTTTTTTCACGAGGCATGTGTCCCCCGCGTAAGAAAACCTAACTGTATTTGAACCTTTTTCTTATGAATCAATATATCTTAGTAAAAATATCTGAACTTTCCTTCAAAAATATAAAAAAATGAGTTTAAGATCCTACTCTGAAAAAAATATAATTTTAAGAACAAAAAAGGATTTTAGAAAATATCGGTGATCTCAGATTTTTTTGAATAAAGTATTTTAGATAGACAATTTAGTTGCCTAAAACGTTCTATGCGTTGCAAAAATGTACACTTTGACACACACTCTTGAAATCCGAAACATTTTCGGTGTAGGTTGGTCACATCAAGTTCCCAAGTAATACTAATATAATACTGTTTTCCAGTGAAATGAAACCAGTTATCAAAATTGATTCATTTTTCGTAAAGTTCTGGCCATTTAAAATCCGAGAGAATTCTATTTATCTCAATTATTTTGTCTACCTCCTGTATAAATCAGGATACTTTTTTGGCGCAACGATTTCGTTGATTTGGATTTCTAGTGGAACTAAAAATTGTTTGTTGGGTAACAGATACTTTAAACTTAAACAGTTCCAAGTTAAACTAAACAATTACAAACGAACTGCCGCTATGCATGTCCATCATATTATAAGAGTTGGCGAGCCAAAGAAAATGCATTTTATTACAATTTCGTATCATTGCTTTTTATGAGATAGTGCAAAAAGTTTGGATATTTTTTCAAAGTTCTCCAGTACTAAGTTGTCGAATTCATCTGTTCTTAGGAAACTAAAAACTATCAATACCTTTTTAGTTACCTATATTTCTCAGAAACTCAGTGACACCCGGGGCGAACCGTTACACCACCCCCAACAATGCTAAATCTTGTCGAATAGCAGCACCCAACAAATACCTAGCGGCAAAAGCAACTCCTGTGGTAGGGTAGGTGAGGTCTCCTTCTTTTGGGTCTTCTCCAGTAACCAGCCGCACTGACTTGTGCTCACCCTTATAATATCGATAATTATCGTTAACGTCAAAAAATTAACGATAATATCGATGACCAGCATTTATCGATATTATCGATAAGTATCGATAAGTTTCCCATCACTAGTATAAATTTGTTCGACTTTTGTTCACGCAAAATCATGTCCGATGAATTCTGCTTTTTGCAAGAGTCAGGTATCTTGTTCTAGTCATCTTTGGTTATAATCAAACACTTTCCAACATACATAAAAGATTTAAAGAATGTTTCTGTCGCTAAAATAACGCTCTCAAAAAACTAGCAACTGGCAAGTCATCGGCCGGAACCGGAACGGAGCCAATCAGATCGGAACGAGTTTCGCTGCGCTAAAAGATGAGATCAGACCAGCTGATTTTCAAATATGCACATTAATGTGTATTTGTGCGTTTTTGCTTGTGTATTTAATGAAACTGTAGTTTTTAAAGATCTAAAAATAATTTTTTTTTTGCAGGCCCAGGAACGGCACGGTTCCGCAGAAGATAGAATATCCAGATTAGAAGCAAATGTTGAAGAAAAGAACGCTGAAATATTGCGATTAAACCAAAGACTGAAAATGAACGAAGAGCATAATCAAAGGTTGTCTTCGACGGTTGATAAACTTTTATCCGAGTCCAACGATCGGCTGCAAGTCCACCTTAAGGAAAGAATGTCGGCACTAGAAGAAAAAAATACACTAACACAGGAGTTAGAAAATGCAAAAAAACACGCAGAGGAACTGAATCATGAAAAGTCTGAAATTATCAAAGAAATATCAAAGAGCAGACTAGAAATGGAAAACTTCAAAAGACAATTATTGCAGCAGGTTTTAAGTAATTTTTATGAATATGACAAGCAATTTATAATGATAACCATTCACAGGAAATTGCCTTCAATATTCAACAAACGGAAGCTTTAACTAGAAGCCTTTCGCCTACGAATGTTACTGAAGCAGATAATTATAATAGAAATACTTCTCTCACCAGTTTCGATGCATTAGGCGTTATAAGAAACAAGCAACTTTTAGAAGAAGATCAATTTTCCAGATCGTTGACGGAACAAGATTGGGAGAAAATTCAAAAAATTACCAATTCTAATAATTTTGAAGAAGGATCTATTGAGAATGATGACGCGGAAAGTATATTCAGCACAACTGAAATAATATCTCCAAGTGGACATACCGACGCTCAGACTTTAGCTTTGATGCTGCAAGAACAGCTGGATGCTATAAATAATGAGATAAGGTATGATGTTCGATATTTTTAGTATAGCCGTGTGCAAGATTTTCATTTGCTGGAGGGTATGTAACTCTTGAAAAATTTTAATAACTTATAATGTACCGAAAAAAACATTCATTTTCATATTCTTATATGATATCAAACGTTGCATGCTAGTTCGAAAAATAATTATTGTGTTACATAGTATGGTTCATTTAGTTTGATCTTTTATAGGTATGTAAGAAACGAGAACTTAAATAAATGTTTGTTCACATGTAACCAAGTGAGCCACGCGACGACAGTTATGCTACAAACCTAGAAATTTCCGGAATTCATTTATTTATTTATTTGTACAGCCAACAGGTAGACACAACCCAAATATCTTATAATACCAATATAGTTCATCTACGTGAACTCATAAAGACGCTTTGAAAGTGACAGAAGAGCGAAAGAATAACTTTTGACAATAATAATACCCAAATGGGTACACTGTCAAAAATGCACATATTATTGTGAATTTTATAATGAGAATAAAGTTCGCTTATGTTTGAGGCAGTACATGGGTGACGTTTCATGGTTGGTACGTTTGTTGTTGTTATTGTTTTTGCAACCTCAAACCCAGGGGCGACTCGTCCATAGGTGCAACCTGTGCATTGCACACGGGAACGCCATGCAAAAAATATATTTCAATCGCAAATTTATATTAATATTTTATTGGTTTTTAGTTTCACTTTCAAATAGTAACAAATAGAATGACATGCGTGATTACGCGGACAGGATTGTGATTACTTCCTCAAACTGCGATTTTCAAAATTTGTTGTTGAACAGGTAGGTTCAAAAGCCACGAGTCGCCCCTGCTCAAGCCCAAACCGAACACAAAATCCTTATGTCTGCAAAAAAATCAAGAGTGGTATTTTATTGTTGTGTTAGGGATGGCTATTCTCTCGATACTGGAGCAACCGATTGGATATTTGTTTTTCGTGCTTCCCCGATCGGGGTTATATCCAAGTAGCGACCATTTGAACATACCAATGCACACTGGGAAAAAACGGAGCCAAATTCCCACTAAATTAATGCCGCTGAGCTGGCAACCTGAAATATAGCATTTCTTATGTAAAATTGGTTTGTAATGATTTATATATGTACTAAAATATCTATTCAGAATTGATATTGTGTGTTCTGCCACAAATGGTGACATTTCAACACTATTATATATACTAGTTGACCCGTAGTGGCTAGCCACTTTTAAAATGTATGTTGGACTATTACTTCGACTTACTACAAATAATACTGGTATTTATTCTAAAATGATGAAGCTTCTTCGAAAAATCTAGTTTGGAATCAAGGTTCAACTATGACAATTCGATGCAGATGATGCAGAAGTTAACTGTGGGAAACATCCTTCTTTCAGTGTATCATGAAAATGCTTGGTTTGATCGTTTATTTGAAGACGAATGAACATCTTGCCTCCCATACGGAACCACTGCACAGAACATTTTTTTCATTGTTTAACCATTTTCGAAAAAAATTCTAATAATTGAATAATTTTAGTTTGAACTGTATAATTTAAAATAAGAGTTCAATTTTTTAATTGTATGATGTTACATTTCAAGTAAAACGTACGAAACAATTTGCAAAATAGTTGCCTACGATAAAATACTGAACTACTCCAGAAATCATTCACTTGTGCAAAAGTTTGCCTGTTAGTCATGGCAAAGCCAAGACTAACTGGGTACTGACGACTACTAATCATTATTGGGTAGTTCAAATCACTCTGTGATACTCCGGTATAACCTCACACATTATCAATTTCGCGCATGAAAAGCCTGTTCCCCGCGTTCCCTTGTTCCTGGTTTTAAACCTGAAATGTGTGGTGTAATCCTTGAATATGTATAAGGGTTTCAAAGAGAAATACACTAAGGTCTTTTTACGCAGATTTCGAAATTCACGCGTTTCGGAATTTGTCTTGTTCTTTTTTTTTTCAAACAAATCAAATGCTTGGTTTTTGTAGGACAGTACCTGTGTTGGATTTCAGAAAAATCGAAAACATAGGTACTGGCGATATTTCAAACATCTAAAATAAAGACTGTTAATCAAATTTGACATCATGTTTCAAAGTAATGACTAATAGTGTAAGCTTATACTGTATCTGTATTTATAAAGCAATAACATAATATCTTATTATTTAAAACGCATTGACTGGTGATATTTTTACATATCGGCGAAGGAATTATCGCTTTAACCGTACAGTTTGAGTATAGTTTAAGGATTACGTTGGAGCTCTTGTTTTAAATAACCCATGATGTACTTGACATTTTCATAGTCGGGCACCGTCTTATGTCATCTCTTAACAACCTAATTTTGATGAAGCTGTATGATGTTACAGGACTAAATCATAATCAACTGATAGTGGTTTGGTTGATTTCAAATCTCTGGGTCATGCTGAATATTTATGATACTACGTTCCTTTTACATCCCGAAATCATCTTCCTCTGTCTCCAGCGAAACATTATATTTTCGGCGGTTTTTGTCGATGCAACTGGATCAGAACATTTAGCCATGTGCGAATAATAACACGTGTGTCTAAGAAAGTTAAAACTCAGTTCACTCTGATTTCCTCACGCTTCAATGGGTCCGTATCAGGCGAGAGGAGGTGTGTAGAGGACTAAACGCAATCAATGGTAACTTGTGGTTGCTACACATAAGAAAATAACAAACTTTGGTGTACCTCAGGTTCATAGTTTGCTAGGAAAGAAGACAGTTTTAGTAACTTGCGTTTGGCGTTTGCGTGACCACTGACAGCTTACGAAACTATATATATTCCGATTTTGTACGCTTTTTTCATATCATTGAATGTTATTAGCTTTCGCAGTTAAGTGAATGTAATTGTAGGAAAATTATTAAACCTACTCGTCAAGAAGAAAAAAAGGAATAAAACGAAACTTAAAATAAACTTAAAACTATCTTACTGACTATATAGTGAGCTAATCGTTGCAATTGAGAATTGCAACGATTTTTGTCGGAATTTGTTGATAATTTGGCTTGACATATTTTCAAATGTTTCTACATTAGTGAGCCTATGTAGCTCGTTCGTGCTCAACCAGGGAGGACGCTTTAAAATCATTTTCAAAAGTTTATTCTGAATCCTTTGAAGTGTCGTGTTCCTGGTTGCACAACAACTTGTCCAGATAGGAACTGCATATAACATTGCTGGCCTAAAAATTTGTTTGTAAATTAACAGTTTATTCTTGAGACAAAGTCTAGAATTCCTGTTGATAAGAGGATATAAACATTTGATATACTTATTGTACTTTGACTGGATATTTTCAATGTGCTCCTTGAAAGTAAGATTCTTATCATAAATTAGCCCTAAGTATTTAACTTGATCAGACCAATTTAAGACCACACCGTTCATCTTAATAACGTGGTTATGGGTGGGTTTGAGAAATGGAACTCTTGGCTTATGAGGAAAAATAATTAACTGTATTTTAGAAGCATTAGGGGAAATCTTCCATTTCTGCAAGTATGAAGAAAATATATCTAAACTTTTTTGAAGCCGACTGCTTATAACACGAAGGCTTTTTCCTTTTGCGGAAATGCTTGTATCGTCACAAAATAGAGATTTCTCTCAACCTGATGGTAAATCAGGAAGATCAGAAGTAAAAATGTTATATAAGATTGGACCCAAGATACTCCTATGAGGCACACCAGCTCTAACAGGCAATCTATTGGATTTACCATTTAGATCGTTAACCTGGAGAGTACGGTCAGTTAAATAACTTTGTATCATTTTCGCGAGGTAAAGCGGAAAACTGATATTTGACATTTTAGCTACTCAAGCGTTACCTCACTACTACAATTCCTTAACCCTTAAATTCAAAAATAGTTCTATGTTTGAAAGTTTATCATTTCAAAATTCAACAAATTTTACATCTAATTTCTCGATTGCACTTACATGCTAAACCAATAAGGAATATATACAATAAAAATCTAAAAGTCTCCTGCTCTTTCGATTCTACTAGTAATAGACGAAATCACTTCTTCTACGTTTCTTCATTTTCCTTTTAGGGCGCCTATTCGAATCCACTTGTAATGGATCTACATAATCATGCTGAAAATCTTCTTGATTTGTGAAAATGAAAGAATCCGCTGGGTAACCGTAAAAATCTTCGCTAGAGTTATAGTCAGATTCTGGTTCTTCCTCTTTTTTTTCGCTTACTTGTATTACGCGTATCGATACTTCTTAATGAAGCCGGTGACAAAACTAATTCAAATGCAGGTGATGATGACGAAATTGGTGTTTCGATTGATAAAGATAACGAAATTGGTGCTTTTCCGATTGATAAAGATGACGAATTTGGTGCAGCTTCTAGATTCGATGACAAAATAGGTGCTGTATCGCGGCTTGGATTCTTCATATCGTTCATAGGGAACACTAGGATTCCCCTTTGTTAAGGCTTCGACGACAATTTAAGCTGACGCTTATGCGCCAACACAATCCTTCCCCCAAGAGAAATCTGAAATGTAGCGTCAGAAACTTGTCTTAAAAGGGTGGCTTGTACCCACTTCCTAATATCCTTAGGGTTAACATTTTTATAGAAAATTAAATCTCCATTCTTGAGTTTAGTAAATGCATCAGGATTTTTGTGAACTTTAAAATCAGGCAATATGGTCTTCTTATGCAAGTTATTTAAATTGTTCCTAAAATTACTTCTAGGGTTAACTAAGTCCAACATGGTTTTTGGTTTACCAATCGTACAGTTCTTTTTGCCTGCCCATCACTCTCCGGGTGGTACAGAGGGCTTTTCATGACCAAAATTTTCTGTTTTTTTAAGAACCTCACAAAATTGTCTGAGTTGAAAGGTGGTCCCCCATCTGTAACCACAACGTCCGGTTACCTGAACCTAGCGAAAATTCCTATTAGTACTCTTAGGACCTGCTTGTAGGTTGTACCGTACCGCATGCATTCCAGTTCGATCCATTTGTTATAACTGTCCACAACTACAAGAAAAGTCTTTCGGTCAAAAAAAAAGGAAATCCGCGTGAATCCTGCTGAAAGGTTTTTTAGTTGGTATCCATTTTGAATATGGTACCGGTTTGTTGATCGCAGTCATTTGATGGCATATCACGCATCCTTTAACGTAGTCTTCCACGTCCTTATTTAGTCCGAACCAGTAGACTGTTCTTCGAGCTAGTTGCTTGATTTTGCTTATACCTGAGTGGTTCATGTGAAGCATTTTTTAAACTTTCTTTTTCATACTTTCAGGGATTATTACGCGGTCCTTGAATAGGACACAACATTCGACTTCTTCAAGTTGTTGGTAATGAGAGTACACTCCTAAAAAACGCTTCTCCAATCTCTGAGGCCAACCATGTTTTAAATATTTCAAAACTATCTGAAGGAACTCATCCTTTGAGGTTTCTTTTGCCACTTCTTTGTAGTCGATTGGAAATTCATTTGAAAAATTGAGGTTTTAAACATATTTTTGGGCCAACTCTCTGGGAACTTCCTGAGGTAACGGAAAACGAGAGCAGAAATCTGCGTTTCCCATTCTTGACGAAGGTCGATATACTATATCATAGTCGTATGTAGAAAGTTCCATTATGTACCTTTGTAAACGTGTTACCGAAATAGTAATTTTGCCCTCTCTGCCAAAAATACCGATTAGAGGCTTGTGGTCGGTATAAATCGTGGAATGCTTTCCTTAAAGAAATTTATGGAATTTCTTTACGGTACTTACAATTGCCAAAGCCTCCAGGTGTAAAATAGGGTACTTTCTCTGGGCGTTATTCAAGGAAAATGAGGTAAAGCTGATTGGTCTTTCCTCCTCCTCAATAGAATGAGCAATTACACCTCCCAATCCATAGGTACAGGCATCTGTTACCACTACAACAGGCCACTGGTGGGCACCGCTAGCCGAAAATTTAGCGACGCTAATCGCTAAGTCGCTAACCGGAAAATTTAGCTCGATAATCGCTAAACGCTAAACCCACATTAGCGGAACTTTCTTATAGTTTCCTAACAATGCTGCATTAAATTTGTGCATTTATGGCTAAAATCTGCGCTTTTCTTCTAACCCTTTTCAAATGAGTCTTAAATCATTCTGACAACGAGATTCGCCCACCTCTATTTCGCCTTAAAGCATTCTGACAACTAGATACGCCCATCTTTCTTTCGCCTTGTTTTTATTTTTTCTTCAGTTGCGCCCCTTTAAATGCGCCTTTATTTTGAAAACAAAAGTTGATCCGCCCTTTACTGTCGCCTGTTTACGAAATATTTCGCAAATAAGCCCGTTGTTTCAAAACAATGTAAAGGGCCTAGTTCCAAAGAATCTTTTGTTTTGGGTAAACTGTTTTGTCGCCCTTTACTAAAAACTTGATTTAAATAATTTTATCGATTTATACAAAAGAAAGGATTCTTGCCATGAATTGAGTGAGTCTTTTCGAAACCAATGGTGTAATAAAACTATTTGTTTACATTCTGTTAGTTGCGCCCTAAACGCTAGTCACTCCGGAAATAGACATATCGCTATATTTATTGCTCGTGTTTTGTAAGATTTGGACCACTTTGATCTGTTTTGGTTAAACAAACGAAAACAATTACTTACAAGAATAACAAAAGTTATTTAGCTTGCATTGCAAATAGATACTCTTAGGAATGTTTTCATAAAAATTCAGTCTAGACCTTGTGCTTGTTCTTCCAAATGCTCCTGTGGCTTGTACGATAACTGGAACTCCATTCTAGAGTAAAAAAAACTGACAAAAGTAACTTTCGCAGTAAAGTATGTTCATCTTTCGAAGCAATTTACGTACGCCATCAGCAATTCACAGTTTTTCTAAATATTTCTATTGTCGCTTCTCTACAAAATTTAGCGAATTAGCGATCAGCGTTTCGAAGGCAAAAATTTTAGCGACGCTAACAGTTTCGCTAACCAGCTCAAAAGTTAGCGAAATCGCTAAATCGCTAACTGAATTTTAGCGTCGCTAATTAGCGAATTAGCGGAATGGTGCCCACCACTGCAACAGGCTTATACGGATCAAAATATTCCAAAAGGTTTGGTTTCAAAAGAAATTTTTTACAATCGTCGAGAGCTTTTTTGCCCTCTTCATTCCAAACAAACTTTGTGTTCTTCCTCAAAAGATTGTAGAGGCATCTGATGCGAGCGGACAAATTAGGGATAAATTTCGAGTAATAAGTTAAAAGTCCTTAAAATGCCTTAAGTTCTGAAACGTTCTGTGGAGCTTTCGCTTCACGGATGGTTTTGACTTTATTGGGGCAGGGAAGCAAACCCTTATCCGTCAAAACATGTCCCAAATAAGGCAATTGGTTTACAAAAAAAAATGCATTTCTCCAATTTAATCTTTATGTTCGCTTTGGTTAATCTTTCCAAAACCAAATGAAGCTTGTTTTCACAGTCCTCGAAGTTTTTACTCGCAATCAGTACGACGTCCAAGTAACACGTAACGTTTTCCAAACCTTGGAGAACTTGGTCCATGACCTTTTGAAATATTGCTGCACTAGACGAAGCCCCTTGAGGCAATCTGTTGTACGAGTGAAGGCCCTTAATGGTATTAATTACCATGAACCTCCTCGAACGTTCAGTCAAAAGCAGCTGGGTTGTAAGCCCCATCAAGATCCAAAGAACAAAAAATAGTTGACCCAGAGAGAGACTCAAATAAATTCTGGGCTACCGGCAAAGGATAAATATTGGGAAGCAAAACTTTATTTATTGATGCTTTACAGTCAATCACCAAACGGATACTTTGATCCTTTTTGCATTTCTCCTAGAAAGGTAGAGCAATCACTGGAAAAACCAAACGTAAAAGAATGGTCCCAATGGCCGAATGTCATATACCACTCGACCCCTTTCGACGAACTGAACATTTTCTGTATGTATGTATGTGTGTGTGTGTGCGTGTGTGTGTGTGTATGTGCATTTTTTTTTCTCATTCACTCTTCTCAGAGATGGCTGGACCGATTCTCATAAAATTAATTACAAATGAAAGGTCTAGTTGCGCCATAGGTTGCTATTGAATTTCATTGTAATCGGATTTTTAGTTTAGAGGTTATGTATCAAAATGTAAAAATCACGAAACATCAATATCTCAGAAACCACAAAACCGATTTCAGTAAAACTGGTTTCAAAACCCTTAACTTTTAAATTTCGTTATGATTGAGCTTACGGTTCAAAAGTTATGTAAAGAAAAGTTATCCTGAGGTTGTTAAAACTCACTCATTTTTCTCAGAGATGCTGAACCAATTTTCACAAACTTAGTGTCAAATGAAAGGTCTAATTGCCCCGTTGGTTGCTATTGAATTTCATTACAATCGGATTGTAACTTTGTCCGTTGTTTATAAAAATGTGAAATCACATAATGAAAGTAAACATATTGACTTTTTCCTAACGATCACTGGCTAATTAGAAGGTAGAAAAGTGATCCAAATGGCCGAATGTCATATACTACTCGACTCAGTTCGACGAATCGAGCATTTTCTGCATGTATGCATGTATAGGTGTATATGTTTGTGTGTGGGTGTGTACGTGTGTATGTGCACTTTTTTTTGCACTCACTTTTCTCAGAGATGGTCAGACCGATTCTTTCTATCTTGGTGTCAAATGAAGGGTCTATTTGCCGTTTAGGTTGCTATTGAATTTCATTGTAATCAAACTTTTAGTTTTGGCGCTGCGTCAGAATGTGAAAATCGCTCTTATATCTCAGAAGCTATGAACATAACTTTATTTATTGATGCTTTACAGTCAATCACCAAACTGATACTTTGATCCTTTTTGCATTTCTCCTAGATAAGTAGAGCAATCACTGGAAAAACCAAACGTAAAAGAATGGTCCCAATGGCCGAATGTCATATACCACTCGACCCCTTTCGACGAACTGAGCATTTTCTGTATGTATGTATGTGTGTGTGCGTGTGTGTGCGTGTGTGTGTGTATGTATGTGCAATTTTTTTCTTCTCATTAACTTTTCTCAGAGATGGCTGGACCGATTCTCATAAAATTAATTGCAAATGAAAGGTCTAGTTGCGCCATAGGTTGCTATTGAATTTCATTGTAATCGGATTTTTAATTAGAGGTTATGTATCAAAATGTACAAATCACGAAACATCAATATCTCAGAAACCACAAAACCGATTTCAATAAAACTGGTTTCAAAACCCTTAACTTTTAAATTTCGTTATGATTGAGCTTACGGTTCAAAAGTTATGTAAAGAAAAGTTATCCTGAGGTTGTTAAAACTCACTCATTTTTCTCAGAGATGCTGAACCAATTTTCACAAACTTAGTGTCAAATGAAAGGTCTAATTGCCCCATTGGTTGCTATTGAATTTCATTACAATCGGATTGTAACTTTGTCCGTTGTTTATAAAAATGTGAAATCACATAATGAAAGTAAACATATTGACTTTTTCCTAACGATCACTGGCTTATTAGAAGGTAGAAAAGTGATCCAAATGGCCGAATGTCATATACTACTCGACTCAGTTCGACGAATCGAGCATTTTCTGCATGTATGCATGTATAGGTGTATATGTTTGTGTGTGGGTGTGTACGTGTGTATGTGCACTTTTTTTTGCACTCACTTTTCTCAGAGATGGTCAGACCGATTCTTTCTATCTTGGTGTCAAATGAAGGGTCTATTTGCCGTTTAGATTGCTATTGAATTTCATTGTAATCAAACTTTTAGTTTTGGCGCTGCGTCAGAATGTGAAAATCGCTCTTATATCTCAGAAGTTTAAACATGTGGTTTGAAAGTTATAGAAAGAAACGTAACCCGCAGACTGTTTAAAACTATAGCTACGATCAAAATATGTGGCCTCAATATCATTTAAATTTGATATTGTACTATTTTAATGTTTGCGGCCTTGCTCAGGATTGAAGTTGAAATAAAAAGTCATTTCTATCATTTCACTTTTTGCCTTTCTCCTATTGCCATTCTCCTAGAAAGGTATAGCAATTACTGCAAAAACTAAAGGTATTAAAGTGCTCAAAAGGGCAGAATGTCGTATATCACTCGACTCAGTTCGACGAGCTGAGTATTTTCTGTATATGTGTGTGTATGTGTGTGTGTAACGCTCTCCCAATCTCACTCGATTTTTTTAGAGATGGCTGAACCGATTTCAATGAAATTAATTGCAAATGAAAGGTCTAGTTTCCCCATAAGACCCTATTGAATTTTATTGTAATCTGATTTCTAGTTTAGAGGTTATGTATCAAAATGTAAAAACCACGAAACATCAATATCTCAGAACCTACACAACCGATTTGAAAATTGGTTTCAAATGAACGGGCTGCCTAAAAACCGTTATGTATCAAATTGTTAAAACAACGAAAGTCTATTATCTCAAGTTTTACACGACCTGTTTGAACATAACTAGTGTCATACGAACGAGTCATTTCTCAAACTTAAAAATAACAAACTTCATAACAATTTGATATGCTGTTCAAAAGTTTTGGAAAGAAAAGAAATTCAATGACTATTCAACACTATACCTGCTGTGATCAATAAATATAGCCTCAACATGATTTAAATGTGGTATCGTACTATTTGAACGTTCCAGGTATCGCTCGTTATTAAATTGTTCGAAATTAAGAGTCATTTCTTTTTTTTCGCTATTTCTTAAGCACTAACATTACGTAAAATTTCATATTTTTTACCTCAATTACTACATCAATATTTTAGAACCCAAAGAGTGAATATACATACCTTTATTGGATTTGAGCATTCATGTGAATCTATTTTTACAAATAATAAGTTTGAATGAGAAAGGCTGAGTCTGATCGCTAGGTGGATTAATTTAGGTTTTTACTACAGCTATTATCGGTGAAGCCCATTCGCTTGCTTCAACTGGGGTGATGACGCCTTCCCTCTCTAACTTTTCTAAATAATCAACAACTTGATGACGTAAACGCAAAGGAACTTCATAGGCCTTCTTAAAAATGGTAGTATCTTCCTTTAAAATCAAATCTCCCTTATAACCAATAATTGGGCTAGAAAAATCTTTGGTAGAAATTCTCGGGATATTACCCTTCACCTTGTCTACAATCGATTCAGTATCGGTCAATCCAACATTCTTAACTGCCAAAGGAGGGTTGGTAAACGTGTTCCGCCATCCAGAATAGAATTCGACCAACCAAGTGCGGCCAACTAGCGGTATAAAATTGTTCTCGCAGCGTAAAACCACCATGCTAAGCTGCTTTCTGTTCCCAGCGAGTTGTACAGCAACGCAAATTTTACCAACTACCTTGAGTCTGTTTCCGTCAATTACAATCAATTTTTTGTTGCACCGTTGTAGTTCAACATTTGTAAAATTCCTGAGATACAGCTCCTCTGGGATCACGCTCTCCGCTGAACCACAATCTATCTCCATTGTCAGACGCTTCCTGTTCACTAACATCTCCACATAACATGGTTCACTAATTTTGTTGATAGATGAAATCATATAACAGGGCATGCCGTCATCGTATGTTGAATCATAATCTTCCTCTTCATCAAGATCTTTCTTCAACCGCTTTCAAAGTCCTGATTCCTTGGAAGTCGATTGCTTTGGAGAACCTATAAATTTAACACTTGATTTGATTTGACTTTTTCTAGGGCTTTTACCATGCAAACGATAACAAAATTTCCTGGTGTGTCCAGTTTTTCCACAAAAATTGCATTTATAAACGGGTTTGTCTGTATTACCATTTTTTTTTGTTAAATCTGCTACTGTCTCTATTTCGGCGTGGTGACGATCGATGCCTATGAAAACTACGGCTACGGCTACGAAATCTTTTTCTAGACTGTGAAATATCGTTACGCCGATCTAGCCTTGCTACTACACTCACGCACCCATCATCATCCGGCTTGAGCTGTTTTGTTCTAGCAGCTGAAATTTCCGAGTTTAAAATTAATCTTTCTGCCTTTGAAGCAGACAAATCGTCTTCATCGCACAATTTTTTTTTTGTAACTGGATATCGTTAATGCCTAAAACAAGCAGGTCGCGTATAGCCCTTTCCTTAAATTCTCCGAAATCGCACCTTTCAGCTAAATTTTTGACAGTCATCACAAAATCTTCTGAGGACTCGTTCTTACCTTGCCTCTTCGTCCAAAATTTGAAACTATGCACAACGACAGAATCATTTTTATCGTATCGTTTCTTTAATTCGTCAGTCATTTGCTTATATGTTAAGGTATTAAAATCTGTACCTGGAAAAAGTCTTTTCAGTTCCGTAAACACTTCCTTCCCACAAATTGCCAAAAAAGACGTTTTATAACGGTCCTCCGGAAAATCATTGTGTTTAAAAATTCATTCCAGTTGTTCTTGATGACAGGCAGACAGACAGACAGACAGACAGACAGACAGACAGACAGACAGACAGACAGACAGACAGACAGACAGACAGACAGACAGACAGACAGA